>NC_056736.1:645584048-645959048 GCF_019279795.1 Protopterus annectens
GAATTGTGGGAGTTCTACCCAGTTTAGTTCTTTATGGGAGATACAGTGATGGCTGTGGTAGGAGGTTCCAGTGGCAAATTAACAATTTTGTTGTAACAAGCACCCAGCTTGTGTAGGTCTGTGTTTAAGTATGGGAGATGCATAGAGTAGGGTGGAGATTAGCTGGGAATTGGCTATGGAGTCTCTAGCCACCTTGGTTAGGAATTGATGGCTTTGATATAATTGTGAACTTTAATTGAGAGAGATATGTGGGTGTCAAATCTAAGTTTGTTGTCTACTTCCACACCAAGTAATTTTGTGTGTTCTGATGGAGAGATGACGGTATTGTCTTTGGCAAGAATGTTGAAGTGGGGAGGATGTTTTGGGTGGCTTTGGAAGGTTGGAACAGGAGAGGTTTTGCCTTACTTGGGTTGAGTAGGAGCTGAGCATTGGATAGCCAGCTTTCTACAGAAGAGAATGATTCCTGTGTGATTTGTTGTAGTTCTGGGAGAGTGGGGGCAGAGCAGATGAGAGTAGAGTCATCTGCATACTGTATAAGAGATGTTTGTCTGGTAGCAGTATGTAGGTTGTTAGTGAAAAGTGAGAACAGCAAAGGGCCAAGGATAGACCCTTGGGGAACTCCAAGAGTAACTGGGAGGCGAGGCGATATGTTATTGTCCCAGATTACTAATTGCTGGTGTCCGTGTAGATAGCTGTGGAACCAGGTGCAGGCTGACTGAGAAGGAGAGGTTGGGGAAGAGTAGAGTAGTAGCTCATGAGATACCACGTCAAAGGCCTTTGAGAGATCTAGAAATATGGCAGTAGAGAAGAGGCCATTGTTTTTGTGATGAAGCACAGTGTTGGTGAAGGAGAGCAGAGCGGAAGTAGTGCTATGATATGGCCTGAAACCATGTTAGGTTTTGGAGAGGAGATTATTAGCTAGGAGGTAGTTGGGAGACCTGGGTGTTGATACGTTTTTCAAGTATCTTGGAGAGAGGGGAGAGGATAGCAATGGGGAGGTAGTTGGTGAGGTCGGTGGAGGGGTTGCCTTTGAGCAGGGGAATGATGTGGGATATTTTCCATATCTAGGGAACACAGCCTTCTGTTATATCATGGTTGATTAGAATTACTAGCATTTCTTTACTGGGAAAGTCAGACTGGCCAGAAAAAAAAAAGCATCAGTGGAGGCCAGGGGAGAAAAGCTCCAGAGTACAAATATAACCGTCCATAATGAATGACATTAAAATACACAGTTGCAATGGTTATACGGATATAAAAAATGTCTAGAATCAAGGCAAAGAATATATGCATATAATAACAAAATAAATTACACACGAACTATATTGATGGAAAGAAAAAGTCAAGAATTGTTCAGTAGAAGAGGTTAAAAAAGAAATGTTTTAGTGCATTACATTGCATTAGGCAGCCTTGTGAGTGTAGAATACAGCAGAGAGGAAACAATGGTGATTACATATTTCATCCTAGTGCTACAGATTAACAAAGGAGAATGTGAGTGTCAGAGAGAGAAAAAATTAAGGGTGGAAAGAAGTAAAAGATGACTGAAAGGGTAAGGGATTTTTTTAGGTTAAACAAGAATGTTAAAATGGCGATAGTGAATGGTGAGGGGAAAATGTTAAACTGAGTAAATGTAGCCTTGTGTGATAACTGGAGATGGAGTAGGAATATTTATAGGTAGTAGTAGCAACATAAGCTGAAACCATTTAAACCAGTTTGCTTAAGTTGTACACAGGTTACAAAAGGCAGACGTGATATTTAAGTTGTGAGAGGTTACAAAAGGGTTGAGAAAGAGGTAAGCCAAAAACCTACTGGGTACCTCTTAGGATCAGTTTTGAAGGTGATGAGGTCATTAGTTAACCTCACTGAGAATAGGACTGACTGACATATTTTAGTGACATACGTTGAGTATAGACCATCTCCTGCTGAGTTATTGGACTTGTAAACCAGTCTGGTTGATATGGGCATCCTGACAGTGTAGCAACTGCCTCATGTACACGGGCAACCCTCTACTACTATCATCTAGGAACACAAATCTGTAAGAGATGCAATTACAGTAAGAATGTAGAGACTATGCTCTCTTCCTCACAAGCCAGTATATCTGACACTGTTGTCAACGCAAACACCACCTACCCTACATAACACACACCCACATATGCAGAGGTTCTCAACAAAAACAAACTCCTAATGATGTGGACATCCTACAAAAGGGCCTCACTGAGACAGATGCCTGGTGTCAAAGCCATGGCCTCAAGCTCAATGCCAAAAAGTGCATTTGGCAAAAACTCTGTACCATGAACTACTACATAGGCGGTAGTCTACTTAACACCGAAAGTGTGATAAGAGACCTTGGGACACAGGTGGACAGTAGTCTGTCCTTTGATAATCACATTGTCACAGTGGTGAGGAAATCCTTCTACGTGGCACACCTCATCACAAAAGGTTTCTCATACAGAAAAGAGGTCATTGTTCGCCTCTACTCATCACTCATTAGACCGATTATAGAGTACAACGCCCCTTTTGGTATGTACCTCACAAGACATCTACAACAACTGGAAAGGTTGCAGAAATACCTCACAAAGAGGATTACTGGCCTCAAACAGATGCCCTACTCAGACAGTCTAAAAAACCTCCAGCTTTACTCATCGCATATCGCCTACTCAGAGGCAATCTCTGCCTAACATACAAAGCTATGTCAAACCCAGAGTTATTGGATATGCTCCACTTAAGAAACCCTGCCTCTGTGGAAAATATGATAATGTTGCCTCGCCATAACAGCTTGCAAATCAGATGCCCTTCTTGCAGAGGTCATAGCAATCAGTATAAAATGTTTTCCATGTCAAGAACCTCAAATCAGGCAGATTAGCTGGTTGACATGTAGCAAGGGTTACTCTAACACAAAACTAAGATCCTAAGGAGGGGCTACCGTTTTTCTTGGGAGCCTCTTATGCAAAATCCCATTTTGACATGAGACTCCTTTGAAAGAGAATGACCCATGGGCAGACATGCTGAAATGATCAGCAAATGAACATTGCTGGAAGAGTAAGACAGACCAGACCGTAAGATAGTAATTCACACAAACAAACATTGTAAAACCAGAGAAGCACTAGCCCTGAATGGATGCAGACGGCAAAGGCTGTTTGCTTAACTTTTTCTTTTTGTGGCTAGAAGAAAACAGACTGAGATCAGTAGACTGTTCCACGGTCAAGCCAAAAACAGTGCCCTTTTTTCCCAGGGAAAAAGAAGCAACATAAAGCAGTAACATTTTAAAGTCTTTAAAAATCACTTTTGTTTTGCACAAAAACAATAGCCACACAAAGTAAAATAAACACTTTTTATCAGAAAAAAATGCTTAACAGTTTTTAATCTGACAGGAAAAAAATGCATTCCCATTTAAAAGTACAGTTAAATCTCGTAACAGTCTGTGAAAACACAAGCTCAACTTAAAAATAACTTCCCTAAACAGGAAAGTACAATAAAACAAATGTTTGATGTGGAAGGTCTTTCCCAAAAGGAATTATCAGCCTAGTAAAGGACTGCACAAGCTGACCATTGATCTTTGAAAGCCCGCTGAGGAACACTCTCTTCAATGGCAGAAGGCTTTGAAGGGCTTGGCATGCAAACCTCAGCTCAGCTCGAGCTGACTAATGGTCTGGGTGCAGAAGGTGCCCTGAAGCTTTGGAAGCTGGCTGGCCGTTAATATCTTGGCAGGATATAAACCAGAACCCTTACTACAGGACGCTAACGATGCCATTTTAGGGATATGAACGAATGTTAAACAAAAGCATAAGATACAATTGGTGAAGAAAAGATACAATTGGTGAAGAAAAGGAATGGGGATGATCAAAGAATAGTTGAAAAAGAAAAACTTTTTTGTGACAAACTTTTCCCCTTTTTCCCATATTGTTGAGGAAATTGTTAGAAAATATTGGTATATGGTTAAGGAGGATGTTATATGGTTAAGGAGGATGTTAATATTGGACATCTTTTTCCTGACCACATCTTTAGTAAATATGGGAATTTAAAGGAGATTTTAGATAGTAATGGCTGGGAGGTAAAAACCAAAACTAAAACTGACAAAAATGGTACGCGTCCTTGTGGGAATTATATGGTATGTAATAAAGTTAAAAATTTAGATGGATGGAAGATTAATGGGAGACAATTTATTGCTAGAGAGGTATTTTACTGCAATTCACAGGGTGTTATATATATATTCCAGGCTGTGTATGTACGAAGATGAAATGGTATATAGGGCAAACAAAGAGAAAGGTAAAAGTTACAATTTTGGAACACTTGGGGGATATCAGGAAAGGGAATATCAGGAAAGGGAATAGTTTTAATCCAGCTGCAGAACATTTTTTGTCTATACGTGGGGGGGGGGGGGTGCACTAAGGATTTATTTTTTTTAGTGTGCTGGCCCATCTGTTTATGGCCAATGGGGAATTTTAAAACTGAAGTGAATAAACTTGAATGTATTATGATTATACATTTTAAAACACTTCAATCAAGGGGCACGAATATTGATAGTAATTTAACTTTATAAAAAAATATGTGATGTGTTTTATAAAACATGTGAAACAAAATGTTCATATTACTTTAAAAATGTATTATGTTTGTGGGTTTATTGATGTGCTAATTAAACTAAATTGCTGATGGACATGTATAAAATGGGTGCATTTACAGAATAAAAATATTCCTTGAAGGTGAAAGGCCGAGGTACCAGAATAAATTATCTTGAGAATTTTCACCCTGTTGTTATGCTTCGTGTCTATCTAGCTATATGATGTATTTTGCTGTGGCTTTTGGAGGAGAATTGGTATACGTTTTTTTTTTTATATAACCCATAGAGCTACAGCTACTGCAGTAGTGATCAATATGCAAAACATCAATTAGGCATAGACTTTAGTAATTAAGTTTGAGGAATGTGATGAGCTCAGACATGCTAAATTGTGGATTAGTATGTGGGTAGTATGTAACCTCTAGGTAGCTAGAACAAATAGCAGCACCTCAACCCTTTTTTTTTTTTTAAATACCATTATCAGTTCAGATTATATTATGACCTGGTGGGAGAAGATTTTTACCTTTAATGTTTGGGTTTAACCACGTGTCAATGATTGATAATATATCAAGGGAGTGCTGGCTTTCGAAGTATGGAAGTCTGCTCATTTATTGCAAAAGATGCTGACATTGACTAGCACGGTCAACAGAAGTTTGAGGCGCAGTGTGGCTGAGCAACCAGTGGCGTTAGCTGGTGTTTGCAGAGTTGTGGATTAGGCTGTACTGGATGAACAGTTTGTATTCAAGATAAATTTAGATGTACTAGGATTAGGGTGAGCTTCACCACATATGCAGCAGAGAACATCTTTGTTTTTAATCTAACTTTCAGTCTGATTTGGGGAGGGTGAGTGAGCACTTTAGATACTTTAAGTCTGGAGATGAATATGACATGTATTGTTGAGGTTTGGTGCTACATAGAGGGATATACATGCAGTGGAGTAGTTAAGACTATTGTGATTAGGGGATAGGAGACGACCTATAAATAGTAAAGTGTGGTAAGATGCGAGCTTACTGACGAGAAGGTGCAGGGAGGTACACATTATTAGTAATGTGTCATATTATAGGGATGTGCTACAAGTTAAGATAAACAGAGAGTATAAAAAGAGGAAGAGGACGGAGGATGGCTAGGGTAACCACCTCTCCCTCTTTGCGAGGGACAGCCCCTCTTTGGGCAGTTGTGTCCTGAGAAAAAAGCTAAAAAAAATGGCAAATGTCCTGAGATTTTAGGACAAAAATATTTCCCAAGTATTCTTTAATAGCTGCATAAAACAGTTACTTTGTATCTGAAACACCTAAATATTATAAGAAATAAAATAAGAAACTCAAATTCTAAAATAAGAAGCTTTTATTTTGATAAACAACCAACAGACTACACACCTCCACACTGCATGCATCACTCATACAGTACGCTGATGACTCCACCCTAATCTGCTCAGCCCCATCCCTTACCACTCTTCAAAACCTTACCCAGGAATCCTTCAACTCCGTTGAAAAATGGATTACTGATATCCAACTGATTCTTAACCCCAACAAGACAAAACTACTACTATTCACCCCAAGCAAATACAAACCCACACCCCTTTCTTTCACAATCACTTCCAAAAATGGCACCACAATTTCCCCCTCCCTCCATACAAAACTCCTTGGCATTGAAATAGATAAAGATCTTCACTTCAATGTCCATATCTCTCAAACCATTAAGAAAATACATAAAAAATTAGGAACACTGTATAAACACAAACACGTCCTAACAGACAAAGCACAGGTCACCCTAGCCCAAACCCACCTTCTGTCTACCCTAATGTATGCTTCTCCAATCCTAACCCACATTAGGAAAACAGACATGAATGAACTAGAGTCATGTTACAATAAAATTGCTAAATTCGCCAATAACTCTGCTTTTCGTAGCCATCATTGCCTTGCTGTAAAAGAGCTACAGTGGTTAGAACGTCCCCATTTAATTAGTTACCACCAACTAGTCCTCACCTATAACATCCTAATGAATCCCCACAAGACTCCTGCCCCGAACCAACTACTTAACCAATACTCAGCAAACCGTCCACTCTGCTCATCCAACAAAACCCTTTTGCGTATAACTCAAGCCAACAACACTGCAGATAAAGCTCTTTTTGCTCATACCATAGCAAAAATGTGGAATAACCTCCCCCCAGAATATTTCCTCAGCACCTTCTGTCTCACTCTTCAAAAAATCACTCAAATCACACCTCTTGCATTCCTGACTCTGTCCTTGCATCACATAAATGCTTTGCTGCTCTCCTCAAATACTTCCTACCTTCCTCTATATTCTGCTTACGGTCTCTATATTACAGCACTAACTTCTCCTCAAAACTGCCATACAGGGCCTTCCTCTGGTCACACAAACTTGTATAGCAAAAATATTGTCTATTTATACTGGCGAATGTGATGTCTCTGATTGTATTGTTACAATGAAGTCCTTTTGTTAGTTGGAACAAACCACTTTAATCAAGTTTTTCTTGCATGTAAATAATATCTTGTATTGTAAAATTCCCACTGTACATATAGTATAATAGTGGAGCTTTTTTCCCCCGGGACTCCGCTGTAAATGGACCTCGCTCCAGTCGGACTTTCCCGGTCAACAAATGTAAAATAAATAAATAAAAGGGTGAAGTTCTGTCCTACGCACTGGTCATGGGTATGCTTTGTCCTGCAAAATCTCATGTTTATACAAAAAATTTCCAATATGGACATCTGAAAAAGTGGTAACCCCTAAGGACGTCAGTGGGTGCTTGTTCCTTAGAGTTCAGGAAGTACGTGCTTCCTGAAGAAAGCAGAGATGGTATAGACAGACGAGTAAATGGATTCAAAAAGGTGACTGTAAAATAGAAGATGAGTTTGTGGTTAAATATAGTGAATAGTGTACATGTCCAAAAGTGGTCAAGTTAGATTTACTAATTTGGGGGGGGGGGAGATTTGTTCAAAGCGTAGATGTAGATATGCAAGTCTTGTGAGAATGGGTTTGTGTAAGGGTGCAACTAGAGCAGAGGTGGGATCAGCTGATAGGATGCTAGATACAAAGGTTACTGAAATTAAAGAAACAGTCAAGCAAACAGTGTAGAGAACAAAGAAAAATAGCAGCAAATATTGCCAAACACTGTATGGCATAAACCTGTGTGTGCAAACACATTTGCATCATGTTTAATACAAAGTAAAAAACAGGCAACTGTTCCACTTAAAGTGCCATTATGTATTCATGTGGCCTCCTCAAAAGAGGGTCTTATGTCAATCTCACCCACTCCCCAAAGAATCCACCATCTGCTGCTAAATCCTAGTTCTCCTCACTGGATCCTTAGGTAGTCCATCCACTGCTCAAATCCCTCTTCCCTACATTACAAGCAGGGCAACAATCTCATTCCCAGTGCAAGCCGGCTATGAAAAAACATTAGATATTATGAGTAAGGTAATAACAACACTTTTTGTTTTAACTAGCGTTTGTGTTGGTTTACTCTCATGAGAATATATTTCAGAGCTGTTCCAAGTTTTGGGTTTTGGAAAACTGAAAACAGTTCTGTCATACAAAAACATGAGAAAGCACCTATATCGTACTAGAAACCTAAATATGGAAATAAACACACACACACACACACACACACACACACACACACACACACACTTTTCTCTCCATCTCTACTTGACAGCAAAAATGCAAAGTAAAGTAAAGCTGTTTTAGCTCATGTCAAAAGTTGGCAAGGACACTACACTCACAAAACTGGACAACATTTTGCAATATACTTTTGATTCTCAAAGTGAGGACATGATCTGTAATCCTGACATTAATAGCCCTTGGCTTAGCTTACAAGGATAAAGTGCTAAGGAAGATAAATTGCAGCTAATTATTAAACGCACATACATTATGATAATAAATTACATGATATGAACATGAAAGCGTTTCTATTAGCATTATCAATAATGAAATTCGCCCATCTCATTTGCAGGAAACTTTCACGGTACAATTACAATTTTTCTACACAGCTAAAAGGTAGAAATTACTAGGGAGAAAGTCTCTGTTTTAAGCTTCAAAGTAAACAAACCAAGTTACAACCACCAACACAATACAGTTTAAAACATCTGCTTTTCTCTCTAAATAGCATGGACTGGTTCCTTTTTTATTCAGTTATAGCGATTTTTGTAGTTCATTCACTTTACCTGCACTGTGAATTGTCAAAGGTACAAGTAAATGACTAATTTCAGAAGTCCTAATACTTAAGTATTATTGGTTTGGAAATAAACGCTATTGGCAAAAATCATACACAAGTCAAACGATGTCATTCTAAAAATGCAGAAAACGAACCAAAACAGAGCTTTAATTATAAATTACGTATAACCCTCTCCCCTTCGATCAGGAAAAGCACAATCTGGACAACGCCGAAAATAATTTGGGTACAAAGACCCAAACATAGAAAGTTGCTAAAATGTCAGGTTTTGTATTAGCATGCATTTTCTAAAGGGTATGAAGCTTGCAACTTAAATGTGTCCCATTATGTAGCGACTTCAGTCTTCAATAATTTTCCAGAAAACCACAAAACTGTATGACAAACTGACCAACAATAGGAGACAAAAATCTGGACAAACTTAAAGGAAGGAATGAAGCCTGCCTTCACCAGTCACTGTACGTTCCGATGGTACACTTGAGCAAGTGCCTTAGGAACACTGACAACTGATCATTAAGCACAACAGAACCTTAGTATGCATCTGCACCCGCATGGTTTGCAAGGAAGTCAAAAGCCGATTACTCACCTGGACTTATTAGAAGAAAGTAAAAACACAAGCAGGTTCTTTTGTCACGTATACAGACTTTCTCGCCTCGGCGGTCTGTTTGGGGTGCCTACTGTATACACCACTAGTAGTTCATTATTTCTATTTCCTTGAACTTGCTTCAGTCCTTCTGACAAAGCAGTGTAAGGCAGGCCTAATAATAGCAATTACTTGTTTGTAGCCAGGTGCACCGTGCAGCTGATGCTTCTAAGTCAGAACTTGGAAAGCACAAACGCCTCCCGACGAGGAATGATGCGTGATGGAACTCCTATCAAACCAGACAGATTAACTACATTTCACAATGTCATCATAAGAACCGCATTCATTTCATTTTCCCATTGCTCATGCCGCTAAGAGCATAGATTTTAACACCGCCCCTATATTTAAATAGAAGTAGGAAACAAATTAAGGAGGCGGGGTCGAGAGGAGGGCTGAGCCTGGCGCTCGCGGGAAGTGGAGACGCCTGTTTTTCAGGCTTTAATGGGTCTCACGCGCGCGGCGTTTTACTGTTATTAGTTTGGCTAGGGTTACCACCTGTCCCACTTTGCGAGGGAAAGTCCCTCTTTGGGCAGTTGTGTCCTGACAAAAAAAAAAATGTAAAAATGGCAAATGTCCTGAGATTTTAGGACAAAATTATTTCCTATATTTTATGTAATAGTTGCATAAAACAGTTATTCTGTATCTAAAATACCTAAATGTTATAAGAAACAGAATAAGCAACCAAAATGCTACAAGAATAAGCTTTTATTTAGGCAAAAAAATTAATTTCTAACTTTTGTACTGACTGTGGTTATGTGTCGGCCTGTAAAATATGATGTTTGTACCAAAAATGTCCCACTTTGCCCATTTGAAAAGGTGGCAACCCTAAGTTTGGCAAAAC
Organism: Protopterus annectens; assembly: GCF_019279795.1. Lineage (NCBI taxonomy): Eukaryota > Metazoa > Chordata > Ceratodontiformes > Protopteridae > Protopterus > Protopterus annectens. The sequence goes on from NC_056736.1 coordinate 645,594,274, forward strand.
TATGAGTTTTTCTCCTCGAAATTTAGGCTTGCTTTCCTTTATATTATTTTGTTTCTTTGTTAATTCAGACCCATTTAACGATTATTTAAATATTTCACAGAAATTAATCCTCACAAAAAGTCTCTACCACTAAAAGGACGGGGTTTATTCCTGTGTTTATTGTTATTTTGAAGTAAGAAACTGTTTAAACTGTGAGCTTTGGCCAGCTAAGACCTACATGCAATCAACTGAACTCATAAGTGAAGTTAAGTAAATTTTTATCTGCACTTTTTTCAAATAATACACAATTTAAATTAATTTGTTTGTGTTGCATTGAGCAATATCTAGCTGGAAGTTGTGAGACTGTTTTTTCAGTAGGTCCCCACCCATCCTCCCTGTTTTTGTTTTGGTGTTAATCTTGGTGGCTTTGAAACTGCCAGCCCCTTTTGTAAATTTGCACTTGGATACTCCTCCTGGGCCCATCTCATTTGCTCACTCAAAAAAAAAATGTTATCTGCTTTTACTGTATTTGTGTTTCTTCCTACTTTATTTTGCTTTTGCGTCATCTTAAAAGTACTCAATTGTATTTATTACTGCTTGGTGTAACTCATTCTAAGCCTTTTAATTTAAGCACTTGGGCTTCAGACCAGTTGTTTTACATTAAGAAGGTTTGTGGTCTGCACTGTAGTGGCAGAACAGGTAGCTTACATCCTTCTAAGTTGGGAACTGCTGATTGAGGGCTCGGTGTCTGTTATTCTAAAAGTGTATTAATTCTGGTTTAAGCACTTGGGCTTCAGGCCAGTTATTTTACATTAAGAGGGTCCGTGGTCTGCACTCTTGTTGGAGGAGAGGCTGGACTCTGCCTTTCTGAGCTGGGAATTTCTGGTTAAAGGCTTATAGTGCCTGCATATTTGAACTGCTTCTTACTGAAATTGGTACACCTTGTTTGCTGTAGCATAGACTAGATCCAGGCCTGCTGAATCTAGCTTTGTTTGTATAACTTGAGCACTAATCCAGGCATTCTTTAAAGTATTCAATTGTATTTATTACTGCTTGGTAGTAACTTGATTAAAGTGTAGCTATCATTCTAATTCTTTTGGATTAAGCACTTGGGCTTCAGACCAGTTATTTTACATTAGGAAGGTTTGTGGCTTGTACTGTGGTGGCAGGACAGGTAGCTTACATCCTTCTAAGTTGGGAACTGCTGATTGAGGGCTCAGTGTCTGTTATTCTAAAAGTGTATTAGCTCTGGTTTAAGCACTTGGGCTTCAGGCCAGTTATTTTACATTAAGAAGGTTCGTGGTCTGCACTCTTGTGGGAGGAGAGGCTGGACTCTGCCCTTCTGAGCTGGGAATTTCTGGTTAAAGGCTTATAGTGCCTGCATATTTGAACTGTTTCTTACTGAAATTGGTACACCTTGTTTGCTGTAGCATAAACTAGATCCAGGCCTGCTGAATCTAGCTTTGTTTGTATGCTTGCTGTTGTTTGCTTGTTATTTCCCTGAAATGCTAATTCCACCTAAAACGCGGCTGTTCAGTGCTTCTGTGGTTCCCTAGTGATATCTGCATTGCTTACTGTACTTATTTCCTTGTTTCACTTGAAAGAAAGTTAGTGTTTGTCGTTTTTGCATTTAAGTTACCTGTGACACATTTCATTTAAGTTACCTGGCACTTGCTCACTAAAGCAATTATATAAGTCAGCACTAAAAAATGAAAAGCACTACACCCTCACAAACTCCCCTTGAGTACCTTGTTCCCCATTGGCCCTTTTTTCAATTATAAAGGAATTCCCAATATTATTCTAGCATGTCCAAAGGTCAGTTGTCAATCTCCTCTCCTGTCCAGCTGGTGAATATGGGAATCTTGAGGCAATGTTACAACTGCCTCATGTACACAGACAACCCTCTCCTCCTCCCAACAAATTCCAACACGTGTGATTGAAGCAACCATATAGCCAAACTGGAGACTAAACTCTCTCAACTCAGAACTGGCATAACCAGTCTGGAGGAGAAGGAAACCACACTCACTACAATTCCAGTATCACATAGACCTACCACGACAGCAAACCAAACACATAAACACACAAAAACATACTCGGAGGCTCTAAATAAAAATCTGCCTAAGCAGCAGAGACCTCCAAAGCAGACACCCAAGCAACCACTACCCCAAAACAAAACACGTGCAACACATAGCTCACAAAGCCAGTGTGCCGAACAGTCACAGCCCTTAAGGCTAAACAACACACCTGATACACTTGTAATAGGTGACTCTATCATCAGGCACACTGACATCCCGCTCACCAGGCTGAACAAGGAGAAGGTCACGGTGAGCTGCCTGTCGGGCACTAGGATCCGCCACATAACACAAGCACTCAGGTCACTCCAAGGCAAGTACAAATATGACTCAGTCATTGTCCATGCTGGTGTGAATGACCTGAGACGTACCTCCCTGGACTACATGAAAAGAGACATAGAGGAGCTCTCTGAGCATGTAGCCCAGGCCAGTATGACCCTGACCTTGAGTAGCATCTTACCCTCACCAAGAATGATGCCACAATATGAAGACAAGATGATCAATTTCAACAATTGGCTTAAGTATTGGTGTCATTCAAAGGGGATCCAATACCTGTCAGCCTGGGATGACATGCTCGACAAGCCACGATGCTTCGCTAGGGACGGCTTGCACCTGTCACCCCTGGGCTTTCGGATATTGGCAAAGGCTCTTGCTACCCCCATAGTGCCTTTTTTAGGCAAGGCTCAAAAGACAAACCCACCTCCATAGGTATCACAAGGGATAAGAAACTAAGAGTAATGCTACTCAACGCCAGAAGTCTAAACCTCAAGATGCATGCACTTGAAACACTCCTTAGCATGGCAAACATTGATATCTGTGCAGTAACAGAAACCTGGTTCAAGGCTCCCGAGAGCACCCCAGCACTACCAGGTTATACCTCATACCATGCTTTTTGGCCCCAAAACTTGGACCGAACCACAAAAGGAGGGGGAGTATCAATATTCGTCAAAGATACCCACACTTCCAGGTTGGTGGCACAGCACGAAGCATCAGAGACTATCCATGTGCAACTAACAGTGGGTAAAACTGCCTTCCAGTTTATAGCCTGCTACAGACCACCCTCCCAAACCCAGGAACCCCACTCGGCCTTCCTGAAATCACTGGAAAATATGAAGGTCTCTCCAAACACCATTATATTGGGCGACTTCAACTACCCAAACATAGACTGGGAGCATTACTCTAGCTCCAACACCCTAGCCCTAAGGTTCCTAGAATTTATAAACTCAAATGCTATGGAACAACTTGTTACCACTCCCACAAGAGGGGAAAACATACTGGACCTGATCATCACCAACATGGGGACTCTATGCTCCAGACCAGAAGTGTATCCCTCACTGGTAAGATCAGACCATAAACTAATCTCACTGGATACTCACATCCCGACCCCACCCCCTGCCCAGATAACCACAGTGAAAAACTTCTCTAAAGCAAATTTCACACTCCTCAAAACTGAGGTGGAATCCTTCAAAGCCAGATTATATTATGACCTGGTGGGAGAAGATTTTTACCTTTAATGTTTGGGTTTATCCACGTGTCAATGATTGATAATATATCAAGGGAGTGCTGGCTTTCGAAGTATGGAAGTCTGCTCATTTATTGCAAATGTTAAAGATGCTGACATTGACTAGCACGGTTAACAGAAGTTTGAGGCGCAGTGTGGCTGAGCAACCAGTGGCGTTAGCTGGTGTTTGCAGAGTTGTGGATTGGGTTGTACTGGATGAACAGTTTGTATTCAAGATAAATTTAGATGTACTAGGATTAGGGTGAGCTTCACCACATATGCAGCAGAGAACATCTTTGTTTTTAATCTAACTTTCAGTTGGATTTGGGGAGGGTGAGTGAGCACTTTAGATACTTTAAGTCTGGAGATGAATATGACATCTATTGTTCATAGGTTCATAGGTTCATAGATTAGTACTAAGCTAACAGCCCTTGCGAGCCATTTTAAGCCTAGCTAATTATCCCTTGTGAGACTCAAACCCTGCACCTTGTGTTTGTAAGGCAAACACCTTAACCATTAGGCCACCCTCCCAACCCCTTGTTGGTGCTACATAGAGGGATATACATGCAGTGGAGTAGTTAAGACTATTGTGATTAGGGGATAGGAGACGACCTATAAATAGTAAAGTGTGGTAAGATGCGAGCTTACTGACAAGAAGGTGCAGGGAGGTAGACATTATTAGTAATGTGTCATATTATAGGGATGTGCTGCACGTTAAGATAAACAGAGAGTATAAAAAGAGGAAGAGGACGGAGGATGGCTAGGGTAACCACCTCTCCCTCTCTGCGAGGGACAGCCCCTCTTTGGGCAGTTGTGTCCTGAGAAAAAAGCTAAAAAAAAATGGCAAATGTCCTGAGATTTTAGGACAAAAATATTTCCCAAGTATTCTTTAATAGCTGCATAAAACAGTTACTTTGTATCTGAAACACCTAAATATTATAAGAAATAAAATAAGAAACTCAAATTCTAAAATAAGAAGCTTTTATTTTGATAAACAACCAACAGACTACACACTTCCACATTGCATGCATCACTCATACAGTACGCTGATGACCCCACCCTAATCTGCTCAGCCCCATCCCTTACCACTCTTCAAAACCTTACCCAGGAATCCTTCAACTCCGTTGAAAAATGGATTACTGATATCCAACTGATTCTTAACCCCAACAAGACAAAACTACTACTATTCACCCCAAGCAAATACAAACCCACACCCCTTTCTTTCACAATCACTTCCAAAAATGGCACCACAATTTCCCCTGCCTCCATACAAAACTCCTTGGCATTGAAATAGATAAAGATCTTCACTTCAATGTCCATATCTCTCAAACCATTAAGAAAATACATAAAAAATTAGGAACACTGTATAAACACAAACACTTCCTAACAGACCAAGCACGAGTCACCCTAGCCCAAACCCACCTTCTGTCTACCCTAATGTCTGCATCTCCAATCCTAAACCACATTAGGAAAACAGACATGAACAAACTACAGTCAAATTGCTAAATTCGCCAATAACTCTGCTTTTCGTAGCCATCATTGCCTTGCTGTAAAAGAGGTACAGTAGTTAGAACTTCCTCATTTAATTAGTTACCACCAACTAGTCCTCACCTATAACATCCTAATGAATCCCACAAGACTCCTGCCCCGAACCAACTACTTAACCAATACTCAGCAAACCGTCCACTCCGCTCATCCAACAAAACCCTTTTGCGTATAACTCAAGCCAACAACACTGCAGGTAAAGCTCTTTTTGCTCATACCATAGCAAAAATGTGGAATAACCTCCCCCCAGAATATTTCCTCAGCACCTTCTGTCTCACTCTTCAAAAAATCACTCAAATCACACCTCTTGCATTCCTGGCTCTGTCCTTGCATCACATAAATGCTTTCCTGCTCTCCTCAAATACTTCCTACCTTCCTCTATATTCTGCTTACGGTCTCTATATTACAGTACTAACTACTCCTCAAAACTGCCATACAGGGCCTTCCTCTGGTCACACAAACTTGTATAGCAAAAATATTGTCTATTTATACTGGCAAATGTGATGTCTCTGATGATTTTATTGTTACAATGAAGTCCTTTTGTTAGTTGGAACAAACCACTTTAATCATGTTTTTCTTGCATGTATATCTTGTAATGTAAATAATATCTTGTATTGTAAAATTCCCACTGTACATATAGTATAATAGTGGAGCTTTTCTCCCCGGGACTCCGCTGTAAATGGACCTCGCTCCAGTTGGACTTTCCTGGTCAACAAATGTAAAATAAATAAATAAAAGGGTGAAGTTCTGTCCTGTGCACTTATGCTTACTTAGGCATAGTGCCTTTTTTAGGCAAGGCTCAAAAGACAAACCCACCTCCATAGGTATCACAAGGGATAAGAAACTAAGAGTAATGCTACTCAACGCCAGAAATCTAAACCTCAAGATGCAAGCACTTGAAACTCTCCTTAGCATGGTGAACACTGATATCTATGCAGTAACAGAAACCTGGTTCAAGGCTCCCGAGAGCACCCCAGCGCTACCAGGTTATACCTCATACCATGCTTTTTGGCCCCAAAACTTGGACCAAACCACAAAAGGAGCGGGAGTATCAATATTCGTCAAAGATACCCACACCTCCAGGTTGGTGGCACAGCACGAGCATCAGAGACTATCCATGTGCAACTAACAGTGGGTAAAACTGCCTTCCATTTTATAACCTGCTACAGACCACCCTCCCAAACCCAGGAACCCCACTCAGCCTTCCTGAAAACACTGGAAAATATGAAGGTCTCTCCAAACACCATTATATTGGGCGACTTCAACTACCCAAACATAGACTGGGAGCATTACTCTAGCTCCAACACCCTAGCCCAAAGGTTCCTAGAATTTATAAACTCAAATGCTATGGAACAACTTGTTACCACTCCCACAAGAGGGGAAAACATACTGGACCTGATCATCACCAACATGGGGACTCTATGCTCCAGACCAGAAGTGTATCCCTCACTGGTAAGATCAGACCATAAACTAATCTCACTGGATACTCACATCCCGACCCCACCCCCTGCCCAGAAAACCACAGTGAAAAACTTCTCTAAAGCAAATTTCACACTCCTCAAAATCAAGGTGGAATCCTTCAAAGCCCCCAGGCCTGTGGAAAATACGGCCCAGACCCCAGAATCCTTTATAAATGCATTCTATGAACACCTTCAGGAATGCATGGATCATGCAATCCCAAATAAAACCAAGACCCAATCCTCCAAAGGCAGACATCCTGTCTGGTGGACCCCAGCCATAAACAAATTATACAATAGAAGGAGGAAGCTACTACATGATAGAGCAAAATCCCAAAAAGGGAAGGCATCTCTGATCAGTATTAGCAAAAAAACTATGGGCACTCCTAAAATCGTCTAAGGCCAGCCTAGAGAGAAAAATTGCACAGGACACTAAGGATAATCACAAGGCTTTCTTTGGTTATGTTAGGAACCTAGGGGGAATTCCCAGATATGCTCAGAATTAGTCCAAAATGAGAAAAATTACACCAAATCCACAGACATTGCCAACATCCTAGCTGACAGGTTAAGCGCAAACTTCTCCCCCCCCCTCCCCACCAAAAGGGCAAATATTTATCCCAGCAGAGTGCTGCCCCCCCTAACATCTCAGATGCTCAGGTATGAGCCGCCCTCTCCAAAGCAAAAAACACAGCATCAATGGGACCAGACGGTGTCCCGGGCTGTGTCCTACATGAACTCCAAGAAGAGATAAGCCCAAACATAAAACTACTGTTCAGTCTCAGCCTTACTACAGGATATGTAGTCAAGGAGTGGCGTACAGCAACAGCGGTCCCTCTCCACAAAGATGGTGCCTCAACGGATCCTGGAAACTATCGCCCCATAAGCCTGACTAGTATGGTCTGCAAAGCTATGGAAAGGATCATCATGGACCTCATAAATAAAGATATTGGGGACCTACAGACACTGGATCCTACCCAGTTCGGCTTTGTTAAGGGCAAATCCTGCCTCTTAAACCTGGTCAGTTTCTTTGAGACAGTCACCAAGGCCATTGACGAGGGGAAGGTGGTCCACACAGCCTACCTGGACCTCGCAAAAGCCTCCGGTACAATACCTCACTTGGGCATTATAGATAAGCTCACCAGCTTAAATATAAACCCCTATGTCACTAGATGGGTTGCAAACTGCCTCAAGGACAGAACCCACATGATTAGAATTGCTGGAGCCATGTCAGACTCCAAACCAGTTACAAATGGCATCCCATAAGGCTCAGTCCTGGGACCTCTCTTGTTCAGTATATATTTCTCGGAGGTACAGGCCAACACAGAAGGACTGTGGCTGACCATGTTTGCAGATGACTGCAAACTGGGCACCATAATCAACTCTTCAGCCAACACCAGCATCCTCCAAAAGGGCCTCATAGAAACAGACAACTGGTGCCAGAGCCATGGCCTCAAGCTAAACGCCAAAAAGTGGATAGTCATCCCCTTTGTCAAAAACAAAGTGCCCACAAATTACCACATAGGTGTAATCCATTAAGTACAGAAGAAGTAATTAGGGACCTGGGGACCCAAGTTGATAGCAGTCTCTCATTTGACAACCACGTGGCCAAAGTGGTTAGAAAAACATTTTATATAGCCCACATAATCATGAAGGGATTTACATGTAGATCAGGGGAGGTCATCGTGCCTCTTTACACATCCCTCATCAGGCTCATAATTGAGTACAATGCCCCTTTTGGGATGTACCTTACCAGACACCTGCAGCAACTGGAAAGACCCCAAAAGTACCTCACCAAGAGGATCAAAGGGCTCAAACAGATACCATATGCTGCCCGGCTAAAGAAACTCCAGCTCTACTCAGTGGTATACCGCCTGCTCAGAAGCGATCTGTGCCTGACGTATAAAGCCATGTCTGACCCGGAATTAATGGACATGCTGCACCTCAGAAAATCCAAATCCCATCGAGCTACGTGCTCGAAAGACTTGAACCTCAGCACTGAAATAAATAGGACATGCTGGAGGGACAGATACATAACCCAGAGGCTCCCTTCACTCTGGAATAAAATCCCAGTCCAGGTTAGGCAGAGACCCTCATTGACTCTCTTCAAGAGGAATCTTGATGAGTGGATAGGAGATCATAGGTTTACCCCGGGTATCACTTCTGTGTCACTGTTAAACAGAGGCACAGTATACTAACCTCAAAAAAGGGCATAGCAAAATTCATTTAAAATGGGTGGCGAAAGCCAAACACACTCTGGCTAGGCTTATAAATGCCCTAGTGCAGATAGCCTAGTATGAACCTATGAACCTATGAAAGTGCCACTCTGTGCACTTCTGTTATGATGTTTTGAAATCCTCTGATATTGTTTTAGTTCTTAGGAGTCTGCACCACAGCTGTCAACCTCTTGCCCCCAGAATCAGGGACAAGTACAGACATCATCAGGAACGCTTTCAATGCTATAAAGCTGAGTAGTTGACAGAATATGAGAATGTGAATTAACATACATTTTCTGAAGTAAAAGAAGTCTAAAACTCTTAATTATTGGAATTTATTAAGATGATTGGAAATGGAAAGAGTGACAGCACTTCAAGAAGTTAGAAGTAACTTAAAGAAGATAGAGATAGGACCTATTGGAGGGCTAGATACCTTTTGCAAAGAATATTTCCTTTATGGATTAGTCTTCCTTTAGCAGTAAATGAGAGTATCTCCATGACCCTTTGTCAGCATTATCTGGATGACTGGAAGGATAGTCATAAGTACATCCTCAATCTGTACCCTCTAGCCCTTACGGAAAGGGGACAAAACTAAGTTGGGTCTGGTATTAATTCATATCTTGGTAAATTGGTGGGATTGTTGACTAGAGGCTACAAATCGTCCACTGGATCAACAGCCTAATGCAAACCAGTTAAGCGTAATCCAGCAGCTTTTCTCTAAAAAATGCCAGAATTAAGAGGAAAAGTACAAAATACTTTAGTTTGAAAAAGTTCATTATGGATTAACTGTGGACGAAAGCGCTAACCAAACTGTATTGTGACTATGATTAAACATTGGATTCGACTTGCTTGGCAGTTATTCTTCTTTTGTTTCGTTCTTGTTACATGGGGAAGTTTAATTCAAAAGATAGCCAGAAGGCCTTCTTCAGCTATATTAAGAAAATTAAAAGTAACCCACAGTTCTGTACAGAACTCATTTCAAATAGTACCTCCTTCTCTCCCCAAGGAAGCTGGTAATATTATTGTGTACAAATTCACTTTCAGCTTCACTCCACTCACGCTCCCTTCTCACAGTTTCATTCCCCCTCACATGCCTCCTCCTGAGATCAATTTGGACAAAGTACATTTGGCACATTCCAAAAATTAAAAACATGGGGCCTAACAATGTCAATGGATGCCTATTGAGAAGTATAATGTCCCACTCAGAAAAACATTCTATCAGCTCTTCAACCTGAGTCTCTCCACTGGTTATATCCTCAATGGGTAGAGGAAGGCAGTTGTGGTGTCCTTACATAAAGATGGCCCCTCTGCTCACCCTGTGAATTACAACCCTATTATAGGTTCATAGGTTCATAGGTTCATACTAGGCTATCTGCCCTAGGGCATTTACAAGCCTAGCCAGAGTGTGTTTGGCTTTTGCCACCCATTTTAAAATAAATTTTGCTATGCCCTTTTTCGAGGTTAGTATACTGTGCATCTGTCTAACAGTGATACAGAAGTGATACCTGGGGTAAATCTACGATCTCCCATCCACTCATCAAGATTCCTCTTGAAGAGAGTCAATGAGGGACTCTGCCTAACCTGGACTGGGATTTTATTCCAGAGTGAAGGGAGCCTCTGAGTTATGAATCTGTCCCTCCAGCATGTCCTATTTATTTCAGTGCTGAGGTTCAAGTCTCTCAAGCGCGTAGCTCGATGGGATTTGGATTTTCTGAGGTGCAGCATGTCCATTAATTCTGGGTTGGACATGGCTTTATACGTCAGGCACAGATTGCCTCTGAGCAGGCAGTATGCCACTGAGTAGAGCTGGAGTTTCTTTAACCGGGCAGCATATGGCATCTGTTTGAGCCCTTTGATCCTCTTGGTGAGGTACTTTTGGGGTCTTTCCAGTTGCTGCAGGTGTCTGGTAAGGTACATCCCAAAAGGGGCATTGTACTCAATTATGGGCCTGATGAGGGATGAGAAAAGAGGCACGATGACCTCCCCTGATCTAGATGTGAATCCCTTCATGATTAGGTGGGCTATATAAAATGATTTTCTAACCACTTTGGCCACGTGGTTGTCGAATGAGAGATTGCTATCAACTTGGGTCCCCAGGTCCCTAATTACTTCTTCCGTACTTAATGGATTACCATCTATGTGGTAATTTGTGGCCAATTTGTTTTTGCCGAAGGGGATGACTATCCACTTTTTGGCGTTTAGCTTGAGGCCATGGTTCTGGCACCAGTTGTCTGTTTCTATGAGGCCCTTTTGTAGGATGCTTGTGTTGGCTGGAGAGTCGATTATGGCGCCCAGTTTGCAGTCATCTGCGAACTTGGTCAGCCACAGTCCTTCCGTGTTGGCCTGTACCTCCGAGAAATATATACCGAACAATAGAGGTCCCAGGACTGAGCCTTGTGGGATGCCACTTGTAACTGGTTTGGAGTCTGACATGGTTCCAGCAATTCTAACCATGTGGGTTCTGTCCTTGAGCCAGTTTGCAACTCATCTAGTGACATAGGGGTTTATGTTTAAGCTGGTGAGCTTATCTATAATGCCCGAGTGGGGTATTGTATCGAAAGCTTTTGCGAGGTCCAAGTAGGCTGTGTGGACCACCTTCCCCTCGTCAATGGCCTTGGTGACTGTTTCAAAGAAATCAACCAGGTTTAAGAGGCAGGATCTGCCCTTAACAAAGCCAAACTGGGTAGGATACAGTGTCTGTAGGTCCCCAATATCTTTATTTATGAGGTCCATGATGATCCTTTCCATAGCTTTGCAGACCAAGCTAGTCAGGCTTATGGGGTGATAGTTTCCAGGATCCGTTGAGGCACCACCTTTGTGGAGAGGGACCACTGTTGCTGTACGCCACTCTTTGGGTACATATCCTGTAGTAAGGCTGAGATTGAACAGTAGTTTTATGTTTGGGTTTAGTTCTTGGAGTTCATGTAGGACGCTGCCCGGGACACCGTCTGGTCCCATTGATGCTGTGTTTTTTGCTTTGGAGAGGGTGGCTCTTACCTGAGCATCTGAGATGTCAGGGGGGCAGCACTCTGCTGGGATAGATATTTGCCCTTTTGGTGGGGAAGGGGGGGGGAGAGATGTTTGCGCTGAACCTGTCAGCTAGGATGTTGGCAATGCCTGTGGGTTCAGTGTAGTTTTTGTCATTTTGGACTAATTCTGAGCATATCTGGGAATTCCCACCCAGGTGTCTAACATAACTAAAGAAAGCCTTGTGATTATCCTTAGTGTCCTGTGCAATTTTTCTCTCGAAGCTGGCCTTAGACGATTTTATGAGTGCCCATAGTTTTTTGCTAATACTGATCAGAGATGCCTTCCCTTTTTGGGATTTTGCTCTATCATGTAGTAGCTTCCTCCTTCTATTGTATAGTTTGTTTATGGCTGGAGTTCACCAGACAGGACGCCTGCCTTTGGAGGATTGGGTCTTGGTTTTGTTTGGCATTGCATGATCCATGCATTCCTGAAGGTGTTCATAGAATGCATTTATAAAGGATTCTGCGGTCTGAGCCATATTTTCCACAGGCCAGGGGGCTTTGAAGGATTCCACCTCGGTTTTGAGGAGTGTGAAATTTGCTTTAGAGAAGTTTTTCACTGTGGTTTTCTGGGCAGGGGCTGGGGTCGGGATGTGAATATCTAGTGAGATTAGTTTATGGTCTGATCTTACCAGTGAGGGATACACTTCTGGTCTGGAGCATAGAGTCCCCATGTTGGTGATGATCAGGTCCAGTATGTTTTCCCCTCTTGTGGGAGTGGTAACAAGCTGTTCCATAGCATTTGAGTTTATAAATTCTAGGAACCTTTGGGCTAGGGTGCTGGAGCTAGAGTAATGCTCCCAGTCTATGTTTGGGTAGTTGAAGTCACCCAATATAATGGTGTTTGGAGAGACCTTCATATTTTCCAGTGTTCTCAGGAAGGCCGAGTGGGGTTCCTGGGTTTGGGAGGGTGGTCTGTAGCAGGCTATAAACTGGAAGGCAGTTTTACCCACTGTTAGTTGCACATGGATAGTCTCTGATGCTTCGTGCTGTGCCACCAACCTGGAGGTGTGGGTATCTTTGACGAATATTGATACTCCCCTCCTTTTGTGGTTCGGTCCAAGTTTTGGGGCCGAAAAACATGGTATGAGGTATAACCTGGTAGTGCTGGGGTGCTCTGGAGCCTTGAACCAGGTTTCTATTACTGCACAGATATCGATGTTCTCCATGCTAAGGAGAGTTTTGAGTGCATGCATCTTGAGGTTTAGACTTCTGGCATTGAGTAGCATTACTCTTAGTTTATTATCCCTTGTGATACCTATGGAGGTGGGTTTGTCTTTTGAGCCTTGCCTAAAAAAGGCACTATGGGGTGGCAAGAGCCTTTGCCAATATCCGAAGCCCAGGGTGACAGGTGCAAGCCGTCCCTAGTGAAGCATCGTGGCTTGTCGAGCATGTCATCCCAGGCTGACAGGCATTGGATCCCCTTTGAATGACACCAATACTTAAGCCAATTGTTGAAATTGATCATCTTGTCTTCATATTGTGGCATCATTCTTGGTGAGGGTAAGATGCTACTCAAGGTCAGGGTCATGCCAGCCTGGGCTACATGCTCAGAGAGCTCCTCTATGTCTCTTTTCATGTAGTCCAGGGAGGTACGTCTCAGGTCATTCACACCAGCATGGACAATGACTGAGTCATATTTGTACTTGCCTTGGAGTGACCTGAGTGCTTGTGTTATGTGGCGGATCCTAGCGCCCAACAGGCAGCTCACCGTGACCTTCTCCTTGTTCAGCCTGGTGAGCGGGACGTCAGTGTGCCTGACGATAGAGTCACCTATTACAAGTGTATCGGGTGTGTTGTTTAGCCTTAAGGGCTGTGACTGTTCAGCACACTGGCTTTGTGAGCTATGTGTTCCACATGTTTTGTTTTGGGGTAGCGGTTGCTTGGGTGTCTGCTTTGGAGGTCTCTGTTGCTTAGGCAGATTTTTATTTAGAGCCTCCGAGTATGTTTTTGTGTGTTTATGTGTTTGGTTTGCTGTCGTGGTAGGTCTATGTGAGACTGGAATTGTAGTGAGTGTGGTTTCCTTCTCCTCCTGACTGGTTACGCCAGTACTGACTTGAGAGAGCTTAGCCTCCAGTTTGGCTATATGGTTGCATCTCTCACATGTGTTGGAATTTGTTGGGAGGAGGAGAGGGTTGTCTGTGTACATGAGGCAGTTGTAACATTGCCTCAAGATTCCCAGATTCTCCAGCTGGACCGGAGAGGAGATTGACAACTGACCTTTGGACATGCTAGAATAGTATTGGGAATTCCTTTATAATTGAAAAAAGAGCCAATGGGGAACAAGGTACTCAAAGGGAGTTTGTGAGGGTGTAGTGCTTTTAATTTTTTAGTGCTGACTTATATAATTGCTTTAGTGAGCAAGTGCCAGGCTTTAGAGTAGGAATACGGTGTTTATTATGAGAACTAGATCAGTTCTAAGGGAAAAAGTGAAGAGCAGACTTTGTGGAGCCGAGAATGGTTTAAACCCAATTAAGCGGCGGATAGCGCACTTGAGTGTGTAGCCTCAACAGGTAAATGCAACAAACAGGGTAAACTTTAAAAGTGCAGGTGAAAAAACAACTTTAAACAGTTTAAAACAGTTCAAGAAGCAGAAATACTTGCAGTTTAGCTAGATCGGACAGTCGCCCAGGTAGTAGCAGCAAAAAAAAAACACTTTTATCAGGTTAGCAGTTGCTCTTTTAGCCTCTTTGTTGCTAGCACCACTCTGCAGGACCACGAGGAGCTTGGCTGAGTAGTAACAAGCACAAAAAATGCGCCAAAGCGGGTTTTATACAGGGGGACTTGAAAGAGCTAGAAATTGGCCCAAAACGGCCAATAGACTACCAGATTCTTGTGCTGGGAACACTCCTCCAGGGATAGATAAGCTGCTCTAAGCTCCCCACTGCCACTGGTGAACAAAGAAGCCCCCCTTTATCCAAGAAAGGAAATGGGCAACACAGGAACTTTCCAAAAGTCCAGAATACAGCAAAGCCTGTATTTGGACTACTCTAGGTCAGGAAAGACGAGAAACAAGGATAATTTTTTTTTTGCAGCAAACAGCAGGAAAATGCAATAAATATGTAACACAGGCTAGCACACTTGAATGTGTAGCCTCAACAGGTAAATGTAACAAACAGGACAAACTTTAAAAGTGCAGGTGCAAAAACAACTTTAAACAGTTTAAAACAGTTCAAGAATGCAGAAATACTTGCAGTTTAGCTAGATCGGACAGTCGCCCAGGTAGTAGCAGCAAAAAAAAACACTTTTATCAGGATAGCAGTTGCTCTTTTAGCCTCTCTGTTGCTAGCACCACTCTGCAGGACCACGAGGAGCTTGGCTGAGTAGTAACAAGCGCAAAAACCGCGCCAAAGTGGGTTTTATGCAGGGGGACTTGAAAGAGCTAGAAATTGGCCCAAAATGGCCAATAGACTACCAGATTCTTGTGCTGGGAACACTCCTCCAGGGATAGATAGGCTGCTCTAAGCTCCCCACTGCCACTGGTGAACAAAGAAGCCCCCCTTTATCCAAGAAAGGAAATGAGCAACACAGGAACTTTCCAAAAGTCCAGAATACAGCAAAGCCTGTATTTGGACTACTCTAGGTCAGGAAAGACGGGAAACAAGGATAATTTTTTTTTTTGTTTTTTTTCTTTTTTGCAGCAAACAGCAGGAAAATGCAATAAATATGTAACACAGGCTAGCACACTTGAGTGTGTAGCCTCAACAGGTAAATGCAACAAACAGGACAAACTTTAAAAGTGCAGGTGCAAAAACAACTTTAAACAGTTTAAAACAGTTCAAGAATGCAGAAATATTTGCAGTTTAGCTAGATCGGACAGTCGCCCAGGTAGTAGCAGCAAAAAAAAAACACTTTTATCAGGTTAGCAATTGCTCTTTTAGCCTCTCTGTTGCTAGCACCACTCTGCAGGACCACGAGGAGCAGGCTGAGTAGTAACAAGCGCAAAAACCGCGCCAAAGCGGGTTTTATACAGGGGACTTGAATGAGCTAGAAATTGTCCCAAAACGGCCAATAGACTACCAGATTCTTGTGCTGGTAACACTCCTCCAGGGATAGACAGGCTGCTCTAAGCTCCCCACTGCCACTGGTGAACAAAGAAGCCTCCCTTTATCCAAGAAAGGAAATGGGCAACACAGGAACATTCCAAAAGTCCAGAATACAGCAAAGCCTGTATTTGGACTACTCTAGGTCAGGAAAGACGGGAAACAAGGATAATTTTTTTTTTTTTTTTTTTTTTAATTTTTTTGCAACAAACAGCAGAAAAATGCAATAAATATGTAACACAGGATAGCGCACTTGAGTGTGTAGCCTCAACAGGTAAATGCAACAAACAGGGCAAACTTTAAAAGTGCAGATGAAAAAACAACTTTAACCAGTTTAAAACAGTTCAAGAAGCAGAAATACTTGCAGTTTAGCCAGATCGGACAGTCGCCCAGGTAGTAGCAGCAAAAAAAACACACTTTTATCAGGTTAGCAGTTGCTCTTGTAGCCTCTCTGTTGCTAACACCACTCTGCAGGACCACAAGGAGCTTGGCTGAGTAGTAACAAGCGCAAAAAACACGCCAAAGCGGGTTTTATACAGGAGGACTTGAAAGAGCTAGAAATTGGCCCAAAATGGCCAATAGACTACCAGATTCTTGTGCTGGGAACACTCCTCCAGGGATATATAGGCTGCTCTAAGCTCCCCACTGCCACTGGTGAACAAAGAAGCCCCCCTTTATCCAAGAAAGGAAATGGGCAACACAGGAACTTTCCAAAAGTCCAGAATACAGCAAAGCCTGTATTTGGACTACTCTAGGTCAGGAAAGACGGGAAACAAGGATATTTTTTTTTTTCTTTTTTGCAGCAAACAGCAGGAAAATGCAATAAATATGTAACACAGGCTAGCACACAAGTGTGTAGCCTCAACAGGTAAATGCAACAAACAGGACAAACTTTAAAAGTACAGGTGCAAAAACAACTTTAAACAGTTTAAAACAGTTCAAGAATGCAGAAATACTTGCAGTTTACCTAGATCGGACAGTCGCCCAGGTAGTAGCAGCAAAAAACCCCACTTTTATCAGGTTAGCAGTTGCTCTTTTAGCCTCTCTGTTGCTAGCACCACTCTGCAGGACCACGAGGAGTAGTAACAAGTGCAAAAACTGCACCAAAGTGGGTTTTATACAGGGGGACTTGAAAGAGCTAGAAATTGGCCCAAAATGGCCAATAAACTACCAGATTCTTGTGCTGGGAACACTCCTCCAGGGATAGATAGGCTGCTCTAAGCTCCCCACTGCCACTGGTGAACAAAAAAGCCCCCCTTTATCCAAGAAAGGAAATGGGCAACACAGGAACTTTCCAAAAGTCCAGAATACAGCAAAGCCTGTATTTGGACTACTCTAGGTCAGGAAAGACAGGAAACAAGGATAATTTTTTGTTGTTTTTTTTTTTTTCTTTTTTGCAGCAAACAGCAGGAAAATGCAATAAATATGTAACACAGGCTAGCGCACTTGAGTGTGTAGCCTCAACAGGTAAATGCAACAAACAGGACAAACTTTAAAAGTGCAGGTGCATAAACAACTTTAAACAGTTTAAAACAGTTCGAGAATGCAGAAATACTTGCAGTTTAGCTAGATCGGACAGTCGCCCAGGTAGTAGCAGCAAAAAAAAACACTTTTATCAGGTTAGCAGTTGCTCTTTTAGCCTCTCTGTTGCTAGCAGCACTCTGCAGGACCACGAGGAGCAGGCTGAGTAGTAACAAGTGCAAAAACCGCGCCAAAGCGGGTTTTATACAGGGGGACTTGAAAGAGCTAGAAATTGGCCCAAAATGGCCAATAGACTACCAGATTCTTGTGCTGGGAACACTCCTCCAGGGATAGATAGGCTGCTCTAAGCTCCCCACTGCCACCGGTGAACAAAGAAGCCCCCCTTTATCCAAGAAAGGAAATGGGCAACACAGGAACTTTCCAAAAGTCCAGAATACAGCAAAGCCTGTATTTGGACTACTCTAGGTCAGGAAAGACGGGAAACAAGGATATTTTTTTTTTTGCAGCAAACAGCAGGAAAATGCAATAAATATAACACACAGGCTAGCACACTTGAGTGTGTAGCCTCAACAGGTAAATGCAACAAACAGGACAAACTTTAAAAGTGCAGGTGCAAAAACAACTTTAAACAGTTTAAAACAGTTCAAGAATGCAGAAATACTTGCAGTTTAGCTAGATCGGACAGTCGCCCAGGTAGTAGCAGGAAAACACTTTTATCAGGTTAGCAGTCACTCTTTTAGCCTCTCTGCTGCTAGCACCACTCTGCAGGACCACGAGGAGCTTGGCTGAGTAGTAACAAGCGCAAAAAACGCGCCAAAGCGGGTTTTATACAGGGGGACTGGAAAGAGCTAGAAATTGGCCCAAAATGCAACAAACAGGACAAACTTTAAAATACAAGAGCAAAAGCACGCTAAAGCTGGCTTTAAAGCAGGGGGTTAGAAAGAGATAAGAAATGGTCCAAAACGGTCAATAAGCTACAAGTTACTGGGCTGGAACCACTCCTCAAGGGACAGATAGGCTGCTCAGAGCTCCCCAATCTCATTGGTGAACAAAGAAGCTTCCTCCTATCCAAATAAGGATATGGGCAACACAGGAACTATGACACAGCTCAGAGATCAGCAATACCTGAAGACTGGACTATTCTAGTTCAGTAAAGGCGGGAAACAAGGATATTTTTTTTTCTTTTTTTTTAAGTAGCAGAAATTAGGTACAGAAACACAGTAAATGCTTTAATTCGGCTAGCGCACTTGAGTGTGTAGCCTACCAGTTGCCTGTATCACTCTGCAGGACACCACGAGGAGCTGTGCGGAGTTGTATACAATAACAAACTTTTTAAAACACAGATTCGCTAAGAAAAAAAAAACTGGCGTTTTAGGCAGAATTAGTTAAGACAGCAAGAAAAGCAGAAAACTGATACTTAATCACTCCAAAGTCATTCTTTTGTCTCTCTGCTGCTGTAGACTCTGCAGAACACCTGGAAGGCACTTGCTGAGTGGAATACAAGTGTAAAAACTGTGCAAATTAGGTTTTTATAACAGGGAAGTGAAAAAGATTGAAATTATTCCAAAATGGCCAATAAACTACTAACTTCTGGACTGAAACCACTCCTCCAGGGACAGATAGGCTGCACAAAGCTCCCCTCTCTCACAGGTGAACAGAGAAACTTAATTCTATCCAAGTAAGGTAATGGCAACACAGAAACTTGTAACACAGCCCTGGATTCAGCAATAACCTGAAAACTGGACTATACTAGTTCAGAAAGGTGGGAAACAAGTATATCATTTTTTTTCAGAAAATAGAGCAGATACAATCAAAATTAGCCCAAAAAGGCCAATAAACTACCAACTTCTGGGCTGAAACCACTCCTCCAGGGACAGATAGCCTGCTCAAAGCTCCCCTCTCTCACAGGTGAACAGAGAAACTTCCTTCTATCCAAGTAAGGTATGGCAACACATAAACTTGTAACACAACCCTGGATTCAGCAATAACATGAAAACTGGACTATACTAGTTCAGAAAGGCTAGAAAGAAGTATATCTATCTATATATATATATATATATATATATATATATATATATATATATATATATATATATATATATATATATTCCAGAAAATAGAGCAGATACAATCAAAACAACACTTTACCCAATTGACTAGTTAAAAAGCTTAAAACTGAGCTCTGTTCCAGCAGTCTTCAATCAGACAAGTTCTAACTGCACAGTCCTGCCACTAGGGTACAGAGAAACCTTCTCCAAAAAAAGACGGCCTGGGTCAGAGCACAATTCATACAAACAAAGTTAGATCCAGCCGGCCTGAATCTAGTCTATGCTACAGCAAACAAGGCGTACCGATTTCAGAAAGAAACAGTTCAAGTAAGCATGTGCAATAAGCCTTTAACCAGAAATTCCCAGCTCAGAAGGGCAGAATCTAACCTCTCCACCCACAAGAGTGCAGACCTCAAACCTTCTTAATGTAAAATAACTGGCCTGAAGCCCAAGTCCTTAACCTAGAACTAATAAACTTTTAGAATAACAGACACTGAGCCTTCAATCAGCAGTTCCCAACTTAGAAGGATGTACGCTACCTGTCCTGCCACAACAGTGCAGACCACAAACCTTCCTAATGTAAAACAACTGGTTTGAAGCCCAAGTGCTTAAACCAAGGGCCTTAGAATAACAGTTACAATTTAATCAGGCTACTAACAAGCAGTAATAAAGGCAGCAGAATAAATTTAATTGAGTAGTTTTAAAAGAGGCAAAAGCAAAATAAGGTAATAAAGTAGGAAGAAACACAAATATAGTAAGGCAGTTAAAGTGCAAAAAAAAAATTATTTTTTTTTGAGATGGAGGAAACAGAGCAGATTAAGATACTATAGGGGAATGCCCTTCCCAAGTGCTCTCTCTGTACACTGCAGAGGAGATGGGACTGGTAAGAGTATCCAAAATCATAATATGATCTCACTGTACTCAGTTGAGTGAGCGAATGAGATGGGTCCAGGAGGAATGTGCAAAAATAGATTTACAGCAGGGGCGGGCAATTCCACAGACACTACTGCAGAGATTCAGAGACACACACAATATTTACTGAATCCAAGACACACAATATTTACTCACTCAAATCTTAAATAAGTGCAGAAAATATACTTAAATCAGCTTATGTCCAGTTGATATATGCAGACAAGTCTCAGTAGCCAGCAACTTGATTTAAAATGATTACTAGAAATGTAACCAACACATATTTTAATGTTAGCAGAAATCCCCAAGCTAATTAACACTAACAATGGAATTTCAAAGCAGTCTAACAACTTTCAGTGAGCTCAGATGGCTAACTGCAGAGATTCAGGGACACATACAATATTTACTGAATCCAAGACACACAATATTTACTCACTCGAATCTTAAATAAGTGCAGAAAATATACTTAAATCAGCTTATGTCCAGTTGATATATGCAGACATGTATCAGTAGCCAGCAACTTGATTTAAAATGATTACTAGAAATGTAACCAACACAGATTTTAATGTTAGCAGAAACCCCCAAGCTAATTAACACTACCAATGGAATTTCAAAGCAGTCTAACAACTTTCAGTGAGCTCAGATGGCTAACTACAGAGATTCAGAGACACACACAATATTTACTGAATCTAAGACACACAATATTTACTCACTCAAATCTTAAATAAGTGCAGAAAATATACTTAAATCAGCTTATGTCCAGTTGATATATGCAGACATGTCTCAGTAGCCAGCAACTTGATTTAAAATGATTACTAGAAATGTAACCAACACAGATTTTAATGTTAGCAGAAACCCCCAAGCTAATTAACACTAACAATGGAATTTCAAAGCAGTCTAACAACTTTCAGTGAGCTCAGATGGCTAACTGCAGAGATTCAGAGACACACACAAGATTTACTGAATCCAAGACACACAATATTTACTCACTCAAATCTTAAATAAGTGCAGAAAATATACTTAAATCAGCTTATGTCCAGTTGATATATGCAGACAAGTCTCAGTAGCCAGTCTCACTAATATTATTTGCAAGGCTTTGGAACATATAGCTGAACAAATAAACAATGATATAGGTGACTGTATATCCTTGGATACACATCAGTTTGGCTTTGTAAAAGGTAAATTGTGCCTGCTTATCCTGCTTGAGGTCTTTGATAGGGTAACTGAGGTCATGGATAAGGGACATATGATCCACACTGCTTATCTAGACCTTGCCAAAGCCTTTGACGCTATCTCTCATGCTGAGATTATTGAAAAACTTTCCCAACTCAATATTAACCCATACACAGTTCACAAAATTTGTAATTGGTTGTCTGGCAGAACACATAATGTTAAAGTGTATTTGCTCTAGACAGAAAACTGTCATTAATAATGGTCCACAGGACCCTGGGTCTTATCCTCACTTAACCTAACAAATTTTAATAAGAATTATGATTAATTAAAAAATATTAATTGAATTTAATAAGAAGAGTTATGAAAAACTCTGTTCAGCTTTGTGGGGCTCATACACACCAGCAAAACCTATAAAATGTTGCTCCAGTATGCGTGATTTCAGTCGTCTTCTTCCTGCACCAAGTGAGTTTCAGTGCCAAGGTGTTTCAAACCTTACCTGTGAGTTTCCACAGTTTCAGAACAGCAGCGCCTATAAAACCTTCTCTGAGAGTTCCAAGCAGCAGGAGGTGTTTCAAAGTAGCAGCACTATTTAACTGTTCCCAGAGTGCAGTGAGCTTCAAAAGCTCCAAGTCTCTTTGAGTGTTTCATTCAAAAGCAGCTACTTCCTATTACTGTCTGCTTCCAGGGGATGGAACTCATGCTGCTACTTCCTATTACTGTCTGCTTCCGGGGGATGGAACTCATGCTGCTACTTCCTATTACTGACTGCTTCCGGGGATGGAACTCATGCTGCTACTTCCTATTACTGTCTGCTTCCAGGGGATGGAACTCATGCTGCTACTTCCTATTACTGTCTGCTCCCAGGGGATGGAACTCATGCTGCAACTTCCTATTACTGTCTGCTTCTGGGGGATGGAACTCATGCTGCTACTTCCTATTACTGTCTGCTTCCAGGGGATGGAACTCATGCAGCTACTTCCTATACTTTGGTCCAGGTTTGTGAGAAAGACTTTATTTAAATTAATTTTATTCTGCAGGTTGCACTATAGGTGCTAATGAGTTAAAATTAAAAAAAAAAATGTTTGGCTAGCCACACCTGCCCCCCCCCCCCCCCCCAAGCTGTGGGCACTGATCAGCTACCCATTTTGCCCTATTATAATCCAACACTGTTTTTATCTATGCCTCATTACCCATGTCATGGCTGAAAAGGGTTCTTAGATAAGTTCTGCTAGACAAATAATAAATAAAATAAAACAAACACAAGTACTTTGAAATGTACAGTAGTATATAGATAACTATTGCAGGTAACTAAAGTAAGGGTTAATTTCAGGTCAGATGCTAGAATGCTTGCTTGTCATTCTAGCTATTTTGGTCTGTCAGCCATCTCATCTCTGCTCTGCCCAAACATGAGAGAACATCCATGGTGTGTCTTAATCTGTACAAGTGCTGGTTACTTCTTCAGTTGTATTAGTTTTATCTGCTGCTGCTGCTCAGTTGTTTCATTGCATAGTGGCTCTATTGCAGGGGCATAGCCTTTACAGTGACATGATTTTGTCAGTCATCTCCCTCATCACAATGTTTCTAGTTAGCCACTGAGTTTGGAAGAGGGTGGGTCATCCCTTCACAAAGGCTTTTGAAAAAAAATTAGCCTGTGCAACATACACACATGCATATCTGCACAGACAGACAGACACCCACATACTCCCACACACACCCACACATATACACATGCATATTTATTGTCTTTCTTTTCTACTGCCCTTGTAACTGACTGCACTTAAAGGGTGGCAGTAGGGGTATGCCTGCCTGCCTGCCTTCCATCTCTCACAGAAAGGTTTCCAAAGTTCTTATAGATGACTGCAAACATCTAGCTGTATTTTTCAGTTCGCACAAAAATAGTGTTGTTTGAGGTCTAAGGGGAGTATGTGTCTACCATCACTCTAGAACAGACTAACTACCTCAAATTATTTTTCAGCTTTCTGCATTACTACCTGTACCATCATAACTCTTTCTCCACAACTAAGTTTCACCCCCTCCCCAGCATTCTGAAAGCATGAGTCTTTATCCTGCCTCCAGCCAAGTTATAGGATTGTCAATGACATTATTAGATCACTTTTTTACAAGCTGCAGTCCTTTCCGGCATAGTTCACATTCACACATAGTCCTTCCCTGTAGCTCTTATTCCTTGCACCTTGTTTCACTCACTCAGTACCTGATACATCCCAGTGCCTATCACACCGCATTTCTCATTCTGACCATTTTAGCTTTCTTTTCTTCACATTTTTTAATTTATTTTCACTTTTTTGACAGTTAGTCTCACTAGGCCACCAGCCTCTTTTCTTATATACAAAGTCCAGCAAAGTGGCACAACGCCCACCCAGAGCCAACACAGTTGCCAACCCTATATTTAAAACTACATATCATGTTTTTCCACATAAATTATGATTACACAGCTCTTTTGGCATATTTTTAATAACTGCACTTATATAACACTGTGCCATATCTTTTCCATTCCACATAAATTCCCTAAAATAATTGTGGACTGGCACCTCCAAAATAAATGACTCTGGAAGCCAGTCAACAACCCTGTAACAAAAAGAAACATAACCCAATAAAAGTTCTCAGATTACTTTAATGGAGTTCATGCTGTTTTGCCTAGTAAGCATACAGGGCATGATTTAACATGTTCAATTCATCTTTAGTACAAGGTCAACTTATGTTAAAATGTTCTCCTACAAAGAAAGCCAGTTAGAGCCTGGGAGAAGTGTTGTCTGCAGCATACTGATAATAAATCTCACCTGAAAGAAAGATGAATGTTCACACCTGTAGTGCGTTTCTTACTTTTTATCCTTCACTAACCCCTGTTGTTTTTCCTGAAAATGTACAATCCTGGGGATTCAATAAACTCTATGTAGCCTTAGCGCAAAGCCTACACAGGGTTTACATGTTTGCCCGGTGAGCAGCAGTGCTAATTGCATATGTATGCCGTGCATCATGTTTAAACATAAACAAATGTGGTTTTCTGGCTAGCAATAGTATTTTCAACTAGGAAACCATGTAAAGCAACATGGACAGCAGCAGACATGTAAACCTATTGACCTGCAGGCAAATTAGGACTGCATGTTTGCGCAAAATGCCACAGTGATTACCAGGGTTATTAATAAAGCAATGTATATAGTTCCAACACTTTACATGACCATGTATACAGTGCAGAGTTGTGTGGAAATCTGTTTCAGGCATATTGAATAAAAGTTGTGCAAATGATCAGTACGGGTACATAGACTGCATTATAAACAAACAGTCAGGGGAAGTGTGTGTGTATTGAATAGGGACACACAGATGAATCGCAGGAATAAACACAGGGAAAAAGGACAGGTGAAACATGGTAATGTACAGCAGATGAGGTAATGTCAATGAAGACAGTTGTAACAGGAACACTAATCACATATCAACATGATATAGTATGGACTGCACAGTGAATGTATATGCAGAATGTGGGTCTATGTCAGATAAACGAAAACGCAATCTCTCGAACACTCATGTGAGCGAATAATCATAACATCGAAATTTGTATTGTGGGGGGCTGTTCCCCCCACACCCCCCATTAAATATATATATTCCTACTCCGAGGTTGCACTACAGTGAGGAAAGGGCAAATATCCCACTCTTCATTGTACTGCAATCCCAAAATACCACTTCTGATGTTATGATTATTATTCACTCATATGAGTATTCGAGAGATTGCATCTTCATTTATCTAAAATAGACTCCAGAATGTACCATCACTCAGGATGATGACACAATGTAAACAAGAAATGATCAACATCAGCAACTGGTTTATCATCTGGTGTCAATCCAGGGGGATCCAGTATCTCTCAGTCTGGAATGAGATGGCTGACAGGCCACACTGTTTTGCCAGAGATTGTCTGCACCTGTGTCCTCTAGGCTATCAGATACTGGTAAAGGGACTTGCCTCCCACATAGTGCCTTTTTCAGGCAATGTCAAAACAACAAAAGTTCAGACATAAAAAACTGCAGTGGATGCAAACTCAAGGTTCTGCTGCTTAATACTAGGAGTCTGAACGTGAAGTTGCAGTGGAGGAAATTGTCAGCCTGCAAGATGTGGTGATTTGGCGGAAAATTCACCCCCTGGACACACAGGTCATACTCCAAAGCATACCTGACAACAGTCCTCTGCCAAGTATTTCTAGAGATCAAGTCATATCTGCACTCTCCAAGGCTAAAAACATGGCCTCAATAGTACCAGATAACATCCCAGGTTGCTTGCTATGTAGTCTAAAACAGGACATAGTGGATCCACTTAGCATCCTTTTTAACCATAGCCTGAGAACTGCCTTTGTTCCAGCAGAGTGAAAAATAGCAACAGTAATCCCTTTCACAAAGGGGGGGGGGGCATCAACCAACTGTGGGAACTATAGACCCTTAAGTCTAACCAGTCTCATCTGTAAGGCCATGAAAAGAATCATCATGGACCTTATCAACAAGAACATAGGTGACCTTCACCCTCTAGACACAAACCAATTTGGCTTTGATAAGGGTAAATCATGCCTATTAAACCTATGCATACCGCCTATCTTGCCTGGCCAAGGCCTTTGACACAATCCCCCACTCAGGCATCATTGAGAAACTCTCCCAGCTGGGGAGTAACCCTTACATTACTCGACAGATAGCCAATTGGCTCACCGACAGAACACATTCTATCAAAGATGGTGATTCACCCTGTAGAGCTGTCACCAGCAGCATGCCACATGGATCTGTGCCGGGACCTTTACTGTTGGAATCTATTTTTTGGAAGTCCAGGCTACAGTAGATGGCTTTTGGCTTAACAGTTTTGCTGATGCTTGCAAACTGAGTGCAATCATTGAGTCCACCAATGATGTTAACATATTACAAGAGGGGCTAGCACAGACAAATGATTGGTGCCAAAGCCACGGTCTACAACTAAATGCAAAAAAAATGTCATTATTACTGCTTTTGTCAAAGTGGAATTCCCCACTAATTATAGTATTGACAACACCCCCCCCCCCAAGCTCCAAACCAGTGGTATGAGACCTGGGAACACAGGTAGATAGCAAATTGACCTTCGATCACCAAGTTTTCATGGTGGTAAGGAAAGCTTCCTACATTGTGCAGCTCATAAGTAAGGGCATTGCATCCAGGCCTCAGGATGTTATAACGCCACTGTACTTGACCCTCAGCAGAACATTAATAGAGTACAATTCTCCCTGTTGCATGTACCTCACCAGATTCCTGCAGCTGCTGGAGAGACTACAGGGGTTTCTCAACAAGAAAATACAGGGCCTCCAAACCATGCCATGACATACGTGGATAGATTGAAAGCCCTGTCACTGTACTCTGTATCATATTGGCTTCTGAGAGGTGACTGGTGCCTGGAATACAAGGCAGTCTCAGACCCTGTCCTGATGTAAATGCTGCACATCTGCAGATCGAATGGCACAAGAGTCAGTTGCTCTAGGGATCTTAACCTAGCCTGTGACATTAACAGAATATGCTTAAGAGATATATATATCTCCCAGAGACTGCCACTCCTCTGGAATAAACTTTCAAATCACATGAAGCAGATCTCCTGACTGACCCTATTCAAGCACAACCTAGACAAATAGACGGGAGACTGCAAATTAACCCTGGGGGTGGGACCCATGTCCCTTATGGACAAGGGTAGTCTGTTTGGCCCATAGGTCGCTCTGCAAATTACTTCCACCTAATAAGGACAATTGGGGCTACTTGGGATGAACATGGATAGTCTTGTAATGGCTGTAGGATAATTAGCCTAGTAACCTCTTATGAACCTATGAACCTATGTCAACAGTTCCCAGGGGGTGTATTACTACAGCTGTTATGAAAGGAGCATGTGATGTAATGGCAGCAATGGCCATCAATACATTTGCTCACAATACAGATTGTAATACCCTCTTGTAGCCATGCTGTACATCCATACCTCAATATAGTACATGTCAATGACAGCATCCCTGACATGCCAAGTGATCATAGGGTCATAGGACACTATTAGGCTGATGGCCAATATCACATGAAATTCGAGCCATAATTATAAAATGAAAGCAAAAATGCCTATATGTATTTTATGGAAGATAGTAAAACTATTGTGTGTATAGGTATATTTACACATCCTAAACAATTTAAGACAGCCACCAAAGAGCATTTTAAAAGTCACTGGTTCTGCTACTGCACTCTCCCTCCTTAAAAATCCCCTACTTCTCATACCTTAATCTACATTCTGCCCTTAACTCGCTCTTCTCACTCGCTCTCTCTAATCTTCCTTGATTACTCTTTCTACTGTCTTCTAAAAATCTATTAAGCAAATCGCCTTAGAGAAACATTCTATTGTAATTGTCTTCATGCAACTACATTATGATAAAACTGGGTTTTTGTAACCACTTACCCCCAAAATTATATTCATCTTAAGGACATATTTATTTTTATATGTCTTGAAATAGTTATGTTATACTCCTGATTATTGACACTATATAACATTGCATTCCTACTTAATGCCTTGTAATAATGCTGTAACATTGCTGTTTAATGCAAATTTATAATGAAAATTGTTTAAAATGTTGGAGCTTTTCTCCCCAGGCCTCTGCTGAAAAAGGGCTCTTCAGCTCAGTCAGACAATCCCGGTCAATAAATGTAAAATAAAACAAATAAATAAAATTTCTTGGATTGCATTACATTCTGCCACTGTCCTAATGGGGCATGTGCACCTCACCATGATAGAATTAGGAATCACCCATCAGTGGTCTGGGGATAGCTTGCATAGTCTCATGGAAGGACTCTGCTTCACGATGTGTGTTTGCATATTGACATGTGGACTTTCTTCACTCATCTGCACGAAGGATGTTATATGGCCAGAGGACAAAGGAAGATGTGTGGGGCTACATAAATGGTACCCCAAGTGGTAGTGAAATGAGCTATTTCAAAGATAACACAATGACCACAATGTACTAGCAACCAAATGCACAGCATTACACTGAACCTGATATGAACATTACACCTGTGTAGGCATAGGATATGAATGCCATGCAATGTCATAGTAGAGGCACCACATATTTCTGACTGTAACAATGTCACAGTGCAGTTTATGAAGTATGAAAGCATCATTGCATGCTGAGGAGAACATGTCGAAAGCCCTGTAGGGCATGGATGTGGAGTAAAATTGTGTAAAACTGTTTCATAAGTGATGTATTGACACACAAGTAGCTTGCTGTCAGATTAGAACACCTATATGTGTAGTTAAAGGACATTGCAAACACAGTAGTTAATAACAGTAGTTAATGTTACTGCTACAGCACAGGTTTGTCTTGAATACTGTCGGAGTGCGTGTTATACAGGATGGCATAATCATTGTATGCTACAACAAAATGAAGGAGGGTTGGACATAGCTGTGGATTCACATATCATTCTAAAAGTACCTATTTACAGACCACAGTACTTAACACAATTGCCAGAACACAATACTAGCTTTTATAGTATCGGAGAATACTTTATAGGTTATGATATCAGCAGATTCTGATAACAGAAAGATGGTAATAGTGGTATCCCACATGCTGCTGTAAAATGCTCTCTCTAATGTCAAGCAATGGCACAAAGACACACACACACACACACACACACACACACACACACACACACACACACACACACACACACACACAGCAGTTGACTGCAGTGAGATTAGAACCTCTACCTGAGTACATAGACTAGAAAATTCAGTACTTAACACAAGTGCCTCAGCACAATTCTGACTTTTACAAGGCTGCAGGACAACTTATAGTGGATGACATCATCATTGGATGTCTGAGAGAAGATGTTGGGAGGATTATCTGTAATGGATAGCTAGACATGTACAGCTGTCAAGATATTAAAGTTATGCATGTTACCAGATTGACGAGTGTGCAAAGTGTATCATTTGCTGTTGTGTTTTCAATCTGCAGGTATATTTTAAGAAATAACTTTACAAACTATATGCAAACAGCTGTCCACATTACAAGTACTGGAAAATCTGAATGTTTATTGTAATTGTAAAGATGTGCATAGCATATAAAAAGCATGTGTTATTTATTCCTGTAGTATAGTTAATATATTTGTGAACAAGTACTGAGAGACCAGGTCTGAAGAGTATGAGTGGAAGTAACAGATGGCTGCAGTGTAAATGTGTGTTCTTGCCTTAAAAAGTGCCTTCCCTTGTGTGTTTACATGTACTTTCATTGGGTGAAGACTAAATGAACAGTAAACATAAGTAATACATGCTGTTGTGCACTTTCCATAGTGCACCATTGAGCAGCTGGTTTGCACAATTGATGGCAAAGTGTTTGCGCATGTGCGATACACATTTCTACTGCTTTCCCTGTTTGCACATAGTTAAGCATCAAGCAAATGTGAAACTCGGTGATAAAATTATGAGCGATCTGAGCACGGAGTGTATGAAACACATTTGCTGCTTAGCTGAGTCTGTGGCAGCAGGTGTAAATGTACTGACATTTCTTTTGGAGCCCATATGATATAGGCTTGGTGCAGTGAAATAATTCTTTAGTCTACATGTACTGTGTGTTACTTCAGTGCAACCTGTTTAAGCAGCATTGCTTGGAGGTAACCACAACACTGAAGAGCCGTTCACCATCGCTTAGCATTGGCACAGGATAAAAAGTGAAGGGCTCCATGGCTGCTTTTTTATTTATTTATTTATGTTGAGTGTGAGTCTAGTTTTTGACCAAATTAAAGGTGTTAAAATGGGATAGATAGGAAAGTGGTGACATGGGGGACAAGCAGGGGAAGAACAAAGAGAAAGCAATATAGGAATGTGCAGAAGACAGGTAGGAAAGAACCATAGCTATCCACTTCTTCAACAATGTAATATGAAAATATGGTATAGAATATTAGCTGAATTCGGACTGTCACCTCAACAAAGAAGAGCAACAACAACACAATTATGTTGTATAGCCAATTGTACTGATTCAAGTGTGTCAAAAAGACATGCGTGTGAAGTGGAGCGTTATGTATGGGATGATATATATATATATATATATATATATATATATATATATATATATATATATATATATATATTATATATATATATATTTTTTTTTTTTGTGGGATAGGTGCCCTTTTTTTTTTTTTTTTTTTTTTTTTTTTTTACTTCATTAAGAGAGGAATGTTGGGTAAGGGGGTTGGTATTTCTGGGTCAGATAAATAGGTTAGATGAGGAAGCAGATGCAAACAAACAGGACAAACAAGGCACTACACAGTGATGGTGAGGGACACAAAAGTTTGGCAGACACCATGATTGGAATTAAGGAGGGGACAACAGATGCCCTTGCCCATCAAACATGGTGAAAGTGAGAATCTAGTCATTACCTGCTGGACTGTTATCACTGTCCCATTTCTCTGCTGGCTTTTGGAGTACTTGATATCTTCTCCTATGCACCATAAGGAAGAGCAGCCTCTCCATCCGGCATAGGCATGTACCAATGGTGCTGTGCACGACCATGGACACCAACCCTAGCATCTCCTGGTGGGTGATGTAGGAGATGCTAAGGTTGGTGTCCATGGCATCGCCTGGTGGGTGATAAAATCCCCACCTCTGCCAGTACTCCCAGGGGGTACCATATTACCAGCTGCTGGGGTAGTGTTACCTGAGGGTGCAGGTAGTGCACAGGCCATGGAGACAGTACTGCAAGGTTGGGTCCCAGATGTGCTGGGCATTGATGCCGGAGCAAGTGGAGTGGGGCAGGCTGAGCCACTGGGGTTGGCCTACCTCCCTGTGTTGTAAAGCATTTTGTGATTTGTCAGAGATGGATGACATGGAAACGTTTTGAAGACACATAGAAAAAAAAAGAGAGATAAGGGTTGGGGTGACAGAAAAAATAGATAAAAATTAGTACCATCATATGTGACATACAATGCATTATCACAATAATAAAATACTTTATCTGAACATTTACATTTAGGTATACTTAACTACAAACTATAAGTAAGCATTGCTCAAAGTAAGCCTTGCAATGTGCATATATTGCACATATGCTTGGTCCAGTTATACAGATTAAGTTACCAGCAGGGCATTAATGTCACTTGTGTAGAAGTTAATTTATGTAATATTTTTAAAGGATTTACTAATCTCTATTTGTTACTTGTGGTATTTGAACCCACATCTGACTATAGTCTTAGACTTGACTCCTGCATTTGGCTTGTGCTACAGACTGAAGCATGCATGCTTGCTTTTACAGTTATGATATGCATGCTTACTTTGCTACAACTGTATAGACAAGAAATAAATGTAAAAGCTAAAACAATACTTCTATTGTCCTGCATACATTCCCCTTGCTTCCCCCAGTCTGTCTATATGCTCAGCATGGGCCTCTCTATTTGCCATACGCTCTGCATTGGCTGTGGAATTAAGAGAAGGAAAAAAAGAGAAGAGCATTATGCATACCAGTCTTGCCTACATGCAGCATTCTGTCTACTATAAATTCTCTTTATCAGTATACTTAAACAACTGTGGGATTTTCAGGTCATTAAAGTGATGCCTACACTGTTCTCCAGTGTGTGGAATGCAAGTCACACTGGAGACAGCCTTGGCCAGACTATTCCAAGCCTCAGACTTGTAGTGGGAGCTGGTATAGTCCCCCTGCAAAAGCCTTTTGCTGTGGCACTTTACGAGGAGTCCAGTGAAGATTCTGAACTCTTCAGCACCCCATCTTTAACCCTACATTGGGCACCTTCCCTTCTACCACTAGACATGTCCAAGCAGGGAGAAAAGCAATAGCTATGAATGATATCCTGCCAATGCCTATTATCATGTTTACTGGTAGTGCGCAAACCCAAACAATGACACCAACCGTGTTTGCGCAACAAGAGCAACAGTGCCAAACAGAGAGGAAAGCAGTTTTAGAAATTGGAAGATTAATTTGACACATGGCATTAGTTTGTGGGTTGTTTGCTGCTGTAACTGTTATACAGTTAAATGGGTCAGTCATAAGACTTAAAGCTTATTCGGTCTCAGTGCCCATTTGATACTTTATTCAAATGCCCGTCTGTTTCTCTTACTTACTCTCACACACTCAAAACCTTTTGTGTCAGCTTAGGTCTCCTACCGCCCCACCCCCATATACACACAGCCAGCACCATGTACAAGTGATGATAACTGTGCCATATCCTTGTTTTTGAACTTTTGGATTCATGGATAGTTGTCTTTTGTCTGTTGCTCAGGGTGCATAGCTGACTTAGTGCTTAGTATATCTGTTTTTGCGATACTGTTTTGCAAATTGTACTGCTTTCTTACAGGTTTTTGCAATGTGTACATCCCTCCCAACCTCTTAGACCAACAAAGCTGGACCAAGGCATAAATAAGTGTGATAAAGGCCTAACAATGGGAAGAGTTTTTAAACACTGTGGTTTTGCAAACTTAGTTGATGGAATAACAGGTTTTGCATTACTATTTTTATGTTTGTTCTGAGGGATATGAAGTCTGAAACTGAAGTGTGTGTCATTATTTTCTAGCTTCACTCTTTAATGATTTTCCATTACAAACATACGAAGGCAAAATGTGGACATTCATTGAAAATCTGTACATTTTAGATTTAAGGCCACTGAACTAAAACTCTTGCAATTGCTGGATTTCCAAGGTAAATGTTGAACCTGGAATGTAAAAATAAATGTCTAAGAATACAGACGAATGGCATATCCTTGCATGCCGTTACTTGGTAATATAAATAAGTATAAGGTGGGTGATTTTTACAGCAATTACATCAAGATGTGACAGCACTGACTTATGTGAATACATGTGTCCTGTATCATGGCAGCATATCAAGCTGCTGTGGAGCTCGGACTGAAAATACCTAAAGGCTGCCATTACTTTATGCTTGCTAAGCAGTGCTTTTGCTGTTTAGCAAGTGTAAGATAAAAAAGAAAAAAAAAGAAAAAACATTAAAATAAAAGACACATATGCATGTGTATGTGTTTATGCATGTGTGTGAGTGTATGCATGTATGAGAGTAAGACAGAGATTGAGCTATGTCACAATGAAAAAAAAAATAAATGAAACATAAAAAAGTGTGTGTGTGTGTTTGCATGCGTGTGTGTTTGTGTGCGCGTGCACGCATGTGTGTGTGTGTGTGTGTGTGTGTGTGTGTGTGTGTGTGTGTGTGTGTGTGTGTGTGTGTGTGTGTGGGTGTTTGTTTCCGTCTGCATGTGTGAATGAATGCATGCATAAAAGCAGAAGAGACTGTGTGTGTGTGTGTGTGTGTGTGTGTGTGTGTGTGTGTGTGTGTGTGTGTGTGTGTGTGTGTGTGTGTGTGTGTGTGAGACAAAGAGTGAAGAATGAAAGTGAGGGCAATCCCTGGCAGCAGTTAAGAGCTTAGTGTACCTCTCAACCATACCTTTCAACTGTCTAGATTTTCACAGAATATGAATATCCAGATTTTTGCCTCATAATTTTCATCTTTTCCTCATAACATTTATGGTTTTCTGGCAAATCAAATCACGAAATGAATACACAAATTTAAGTTTCAAATGTTATATCCTTCAGAAAATGCATGTTGACACAAATCCTGTTATTCTAGGAACTTTCTAGGTTTATAAGAACAGCATTTAATATCTGTCCCTATTTTTGGTCCTTTGTCCCACCATTATTTTAGGCTTTGTCTAGATTTATTGTTCTAATAGATTTTGAGGTATGCTCTCGACCTCTTAGCTCAAATATATCTTGATAAAGCCAAAATAAATGGGGGACAAAAGCTCAAAATAAGAACGTATTTTAAATATTGCTGTTTCAAATTTGTGTTAGCATGCATTTTCTGAAGCAGAGGTGTGTGTGTGTGTGTGTGTGTGTGTGTGTGTGTGTGTGTGTGTGTGTGTGTGTGTGTGTGTGTGTGTGTGTGTGTGTTTGTGTGTGTGAGAGAGAGACAGAGTTAAGTCAGTGAAATTGACTATTGGCAGCAACAGCAGTAAAGAGGCTTGCATACCGCTGTACCTTTCAGCTGAAGAAATCTGGATAAAGTCTAAAATAAAGGGTGAACAAAGGCTCAGAAATAGGAACAGATGTTAATTATTTGTCTTATAAAATAATAGAGTTACTTAAAAAAAGAATTCCTGTTAGCATGAATTTTCTGAAGGAAATAAAAGTCTGATACTGAAATGTGTGTCATTATTTACTAACTTCAATCTCCAATGACTGGCAGCAAACCAAACATTTTAGGAGTAAGAGACCAAAAAATGAAATAAATACCTGGATTTTTTTAAAAATGTTATATATTTAGATGTAAAATGCTTCATCCAACATCAACATATACTACACCAAGCTTGAAACATTAGGTGGAGGAACTATTTTACATCAAAAATATATAAAAAATAATATAGTAATAAAACATAAATAAGTAAGTAAAACACAACACTTTTACAGACAGCCCATTCTGTAAGCACAATAATGCCCTCCAGCGTGTGTATTACTGTGGAAATAAAGTCCTTCCTGCAGAGGCCCTCCACCTGTGGCATTGGGCTTCAGAACACCCCTAGGCTGATGTTATTTCCACAATAACACACACACTCTGTTGGGCATTATTACTTGTTTACTGTAAGTATACAGGCATAAAGAAGTTATGTAACAGTGAGTTGTTGACAGAGGTGGAAGAGATATTATATTATATGCCCTGTTTGTGAGCAGTTACCTTTTGCTTGGATATATACAGGTGAGATTTCAACTCAGTTCTAAATGTTGGATAAGAGGTAATTTCTTTCAGATGAGGTGGAAGAGATTCCCAAAGTTTTGAGCCTAGACTAGAGAAAGCATACCTGTAAACTGAAGTTTGGAAGATGTTTTTTTCAAGCAATCATGCATCATAATCTTGGCGTCTGAGGTTGTAGGAGGGTGTTTCTGAGTAGAGCTTGATGGCTAACAGGCTAGATGAATTTGGGTGCAGGAGTTTAAATAAGTGAGAAGTCAATACACGGTCTTTCTATGACTAACTGGAAGACATTTTTCTTTTGCTTTGTTTGAGCAGTGAAGTTCTTATCTGGGAAGAGAATGATAAATTTGCAAACTTTACTGGAAAGAGTTTGAAATTTTTTTCATTCATTTTTTTTAGGCAGCAGCAGTAAATGTTAGTCTGTGCCTTTGTGTATGGCTGATCGTTTTGTGTAGTACAGGATATTTTATAAAAAAAGGGGTATATATCAAAGTTGTGATAATTTCGATAGTCTCTGTAGGATCTTAATATTGGGAAATAATCCTCTTTTCAATAACTAGATGCAATGCCTGTTAAAACCAAGTAAATACGGAAATGCTAAGCAAATAATCTGCTATTATTTATTTTCAAGTCTTCTGCAAAAAAGTCTGAAGTTTCTTATTCTTATAGGTTTATATGTAAGTAGTAGGCTAGCTGCCTTGCAGGCCATTTTAAGTCTAGCCAATTTCTCAAAGTTGAGACTCAAATCCTGTATTTTGTGTTTGTGACATGAATACCTCAACCACCATGACATCCCCCAACCCCTTGTTATTTGTTTTTCCATGGGACTAAGTAAAGGTTCATCATTTGCTTAGCTCTTCTGCATTTACTTGGTTTTGGCCTGCTGACAGGCAGTGCACCTAAGTATCGAAAAGAAAACGGGATTAATTCCCAACATTAAGTGTTAAAAAGACTGAGATT
The DNA here is from genome assembly GCF_019279795.1 of Protopterus annectens. NCBI lineage: Eukaryota > Metazoa > Chordata > Ceratodontiformes > Protopteridae > Protopterus > Protopterus annectens. The sequence goes on from NC_056736.1 coordinate 645,630,424, forward strand.
AAGGTTAGCACCAACTTGGAGATACATCCTTTTGTTAATGTTTTATGGTTATTCCTGATTAACAGCACCATCAGGTGTGGTAAGCAGATAGGTCTATACAGGAATCACCTGACGTGGACCCCTTAGTGCGTGATTTCAGTAGGCTAGGTTATCGAGATATGTGTCTAGCCCTGAATAGGATGTAATTTATTTTATTCTAGTTGAGTCTAGGTATTTAAAGGAAGAGGCATTTTAATATGTATAGTGTCTGAAGATCTGATATGCAAGGAGTTGGTGAGTTTTTGAGTACCTTTGTGCCAACAATTATGGATTTTGTTTTAAAAGTGTTCAAAATCATTTTTTTGTTAGAAATCTATGCTGAGAGTTTGTTGAAGTGGGATTTTAATTTTCTAGTGCTTCTGTAAACAAACATAAATCAAAGTCCTGGTACAGACAAGTTTACAACATGATAACTAATAAATGTGATAAAATGCAAGTTGTGGGGCAAGAGTGGCTAAAATGTCAAATTCCATGAAATTCCCACACCTTTGTAATTACTAGTATTTCTTTTCCAGAAAAAAAATGAAACACGTGTGTCCCTGTTTTTTTATCTGTTTTTATCTGCTGATATTAAACCATTTTACCAGACCAGAACCCCCTAATTAATCTAATTTGCTGCCCTAATCTAATACTTACCAGTTTGCTCCCTACATCATCTTTTCAGTGGAGATTTACTGTTTGTGCTCCGTCTTAATGTAGTTCAGTAAGGTGGGGTCAAAGATGAATGTTTTGGTAGCCAAAGACATTATTACAGGAGTTAGCTTTTTCATTTTTATGCCCTAACATCCCTTCCTGGGTCATACATGTAGGTGTTGCCACATCTTGTAAGGTACTATTTGTAGCTTCATACAGCCTATAAGTAACACTTCCTCTTACATCATCATCATGCATTAATCTAGGGTATGGGCTTCACTAAAGGGCAAGCTTGCAGTTCTCCCACCCTGTCCCACTCCAAAGATATGAAAGCTGTTTCTGAATCATTAGTTCCTACATGCTGATCAGGTCCCAGTTTCTAGGCCACTGTGTGAAACCACATTAGAACATAGCCACTGTCAGTGAGCCAGTTTAATTAATTCCTACTTTTCATAGGATCATAGGAGGTTGCTAAGCTAATGGCCCTGAGTCTCTTACAAGCCTAGCCAATAGTTCATCCCCCAAAAGAAACCTCAGTCAGCCCCTATCGCCCCTGTCAATGAGGGACACAGGTGGAACCAACCCCTGGGATAAATTTGGGGTTTCCCATCCACTCATCAAGGTTGCACTTGAACAGGTCAGTGAGGTGCTTGTTTGGTAAAATGACAAAGAAAACAGATATACTGTATAAAAAGAGCCATTTCATTTCAAGACATGTGCTTACATATTTTCAGCTGTGCTTGTGCTCTAGCAACACTCATTGCAACATATCTTTTTTTTCTCAAAATTATTTTTTTTTTCAAATACATTTGAATGAATTCCATAGTATTTATACATAACATCTTAAATAACTATGTAGATTATTTACATTAGCCTGACATGTCTAATCCATTATCAGAGTGTCTGATAAAATATTGTATAGTGTCAATCAACTATAAGACTTTTCCTGAAGGGTTGTTGTAAATGGCTTTGGATAAATTCTTAGTTCTTTAATTTTAATTTCCAATAATGCTGTGGTCTTCAGTAGGCTGTAGAAGTCTTCCAAAGTTAGTATTTTGTTTGTAGTCCATCTTCTTGTTATACACTTCCTTGAAATTGCAAGTATAGTCCATACTAGATACATGTTTGACCTATTCAAATGAGGACTTTCGTTCACATTTAATAATACAAGAGCTTTAGATAAATAAAATGATTCATTAAATAAAGCTTGTAGAAAGTTATTAATACCATTCCAAAATGACTTCATTTTAATACACTCAAAGAAAACGTGGTTCCAAACTGCATTGTGTACTTGCTCACATCAACATATTCCCTTTATGGAAGAACTAATTTTATTGATTCTATCTGGGGTTAAGAATGCACTGTGCAAGCTTTTCCAATTAAAAACATCCCAGTATTGTGCAAAGGATGTATATTTTATTGATAAGATATTTGTTTTAATATCTTCAGTTAACTGTATTAAGGGTCCTTTTGTTATATATTTCCAATATGAGGTTTTGGGTGTTGTTTTATAGTTTATCAATATTTTGTAAAAATTTGAAATACCGTTTCCTATGTCAAAGTCATTATATATGATTTCATATATGTATTTCCTAAATTTAGGTATTTCTTTAAATGAAGAATTGTTAATTATTCTACTTAAATCTTGCAAATATGACAGAATACTCTGTAAAGTTAGCCAGTCCTGTTGTGGAATTTTGTATGCTGTTTTTATTACTTACATATCCAAAACTTTTAGTTTTTTGATATATTGGAGCCAACAAACAAATCCTTTCTGTTCCCAGGAATTAATAATTTCTCTATATATTTTATGTGGAAAGTTCTTTGTGACTATAAATGGTGTTAAAACATCAATCTATATTTGCATTAATAATTTTCCTAAATGAGTCAATGTAATAATTATTCATACAAACTTTAGTGGGTTTAGTTATGTTATATTGCATACTGATACATATGTGCCATGGCAAATTGTTTTTATCTGTTATTTGACATTTTTTTGTAAATTTAATTAATTTATTGATATTACAGTTAATAAAGCTTTCCAATTTGCAGAGTAATTTTGACTTATCCAATCTGAGATTGTTTTAGATATTGATGCTTTTATATATGTTTATATATAAGGAACGTTTAATCTTCCCTGTTTTCATGGTCTGATATGATGTTTTAAAGCTATTCTGTTTTTTTTGGGGAAACCATACAAATTTTATTATGCATGAATTTATTTCTTTAAGTATATTCCTTTCTGGTAACAGTTGTATTGCCAAGGCTATATATATAGGATACTGGGCAGTAAAACCATTTTTATTAACTGTAGTATATCTTAAAATGTTAATATTATTTTGTTCCATTTTCCCACAGAGATTTTAATTGTATTGATGATATTATTGTAGTTTTTTTAGACTAATTCATTATTATCCTTGCATAATTCAATTCCTAGATATTTTAAGGTAGATTATTGTTTCCTTATGATATGATCCCCCCTTAGTCTGCAGTTCTTTTTTTTATTTAAAAATAAAAATTTTGATTTTGATTTATTGAAATTGAGTCCTGAAGTCATGTGAAATTTGTCAATTAATATATATCATTCTTTTAATGTCTCCTTAGTATTAAATAATGCTAGCAATATGTCATCAACAAATAGCATTACTTTAGAATTGTATTGTTCATAAAGATCTATTCCTTTGATTATTTTATATTGTTATGAATTGAATCTGCCAATATTTCAATAGCCAGAGCAAATAGAATTGGTGACATGGGACATCCTTTTTAGTGCCTTTTGTTATATGTATAGATTCAGAGGTAAAAGGACCTAACTTGACATACGCTAAATTATTTGTATATATATTCTTTAGGAGATGAACAAAGGATGGAGAAAATTCAAATAGCATTAGGATTTTGAATAAATAGTCCCAATTTAAGGAATCAAAGGCTTTCTCTATATCTAAGTCAATTATGAGTGTTTATTTTCTTTATTAACATAATCTATAAGAGAAATTATCATAAGCCATAGTGGTGCAGCCGTAGCATTGTTGCCTCACAGCAAGAGGTTCTCCAGTTTGATTCTTGGCTGGAGCGCCTTCAGTGTGGAGTCTGCATGTCCTCTCCGTGGTTGTGTGGCATTCAAAAGACATGCGTAGAATGGGTGTGCCTTCGCTGAAGGTTGGGTGTCAAGCAGGCACCTGTAAAAAAAAATCTACTGCCAATCATTAGTGAACCAGAGTTCTGCAGTGGCAACCCCTAACCGGGAAAAGTCAAAAGAAGAATGAACTATAAGAGAAATTATCCTTTTAATATTGTCATGTGAGTGTGTGTCTATGATATATAAATCCAGTTTGATCATTATTTATTGTTTTTGATAGTGGTATTTTCATTCTGTTAGTTAATATTGTCATAAATATCTTATAGTCATTATTTAATAATGATATAGGTCTATATGAGGTACAGAAGTTTGGGGATTTGTTTTCCTTTAGGATTGGTGTGATTAAGGAATATCTCCAATGGAAATGTTCCATATAGTGATTTCTTTAGGCATCAAGAATTTCACATATATCCAAGATATTTTTCCCTTTCTTTTCATGGAAGATACATTTAATGTTATTAGGTTTTGATTGTATTTTGATTCTTCTGGATAAATTATGTAGATGTTTAGGAGAAGTGGCCAAGGTATTAATTTTTAGTTTTTCTAAAGTTAAACTAGTTTTATGTGCTAGAATTTAATTGTATTTATTGTTTAATACTTCTACTTTCTTTTTCATCTCCAAATGATTTTGATTTTTTTATGCTTTTACTGACAAAAGTTTGGATTGTAGATCTAATAATTCAGAATCCCATTCTCTGATATTTTTTATACCAAGTTAGGGTTTTACCATATATGTAAGCTTTTAATGAGTCCCATATCTTTATTTTATTTATCTATGTGGTGTAATTAATATCTATGAAGAACTGTAATTCAGATAATAACCAGGGTTTGAACTGTTAAATTTTAGTTATATATGCTGGAATTCTGCAGTTAAAGATTAATGGTTTGTACCCATTTTGAAGTTTTAGTATCAATGAATTGTGGTCTGAAATGGGGCAGGGAGTGACTGAGAAATTAATGATTTTAGACTTTAAGTCATGGGCAGCAAATATTTTATCTATTCTAGTTTGGGTAACAAATCTGTGATCCTAATGGGAAAACAACAGAGATTAATATTCTTTTAATTTGAAAGTATCTACAAGATGAAATGATTCTACCCACTTGTTTAAAGCTTTTGATACGGCAGATGTACGCAGCAGTCTTTTATTTGTAGTTTCAGAAATATCAAATATACAGTTAAAATCTCCTCCTAAAATTAAGTTGCCTTTATAATTATTGGAAATGAAATCTTAGTGTTTTTTAACAGTTCCTGTTCCAATGCCTGGGAGCCAGTATAGATTGGCTAGGGTCCATATTATGTTATTATATTTAACTATTACTAATGCCATAAGGCCTTCTTTATCTTCATACTTATAAATGATTTCTGGGTTAATCACATTTGTTTTCCATAAAATTTTACCCCTTTTGTCTTTGTCTTATAAGTGGATTGTGCCAGTATCATATATTCCTTAGGATTCCTTTTGTAATTGTCATTTGTCTTGAAATGAGTTTCTTGAAGGAAGACAAGTTGTGCTTTGTTCAGTTTTAAATATTTCAGTAAATTTCATCTCTTGCTAGGATTGTTTAAGCCATTGGTATTTAAAGGTAATAAAGTTAAATCCATCTTAGGTTACTTAGACTATGGGCAGGATTCACAAAGCCTCCGTGTAAGAGTTACAAGGCTTACACGGAGGCTGCAGTTAAACGGTGTGACGTCAGCATGTCATGCATATGCATGAGGGCATGCTGAATCACACCTAAGGCTTACACGGTCCGTGGAAGACAGTAGGGGGCGTGTCTGTAGGCCGAGCCCTGAAAATGGACACGCCCCCAGAAGAGTAAAAATCCTGAAAGTAAACCCCCACGACAGAGCCCGTGTAAATGTGAATAAATACAATACAACACATGCCCCCACAGACTATGAACATAAAATGTATAAATGAACATGTTATATATTTTTTTTAAATTGTAAAGATGTTTGCCCGTGAGTGCGCTCATTTGCGTGGGCATGCCCGTAGCTTAGCCACAGTTAGCAGTCAGTGGAAAAGCATATAAGAACTACATATGCAAAGTAAGCCAAGAAGCAATAGCGTAGCGGTAGAGACGTTGGCTGAAGAGCAGGCAGTCATGGTTCGAGCCCCCACAACATCAATTTTTATTTTTAGTGAAATAAGCACGAAACAAGTCCCTGACATATATGTACACATATAAAATTATATTTTATGTAAAATGTAATGAAATGGGCCATTTATTTTGAAGAAATGTGAGATAACAAAATAATAAAAAATGTCAGATGTGCCTATAGCTGAGCTACAGTTTAACAAGTTGAGTGCATCTGCCCGTAGGTGAGCAGTGGTTTAACAGGTGTAAAATGAGTGCCCGTAGGTGAGCAGTGGTTTAACAGGTGTAAAATGAGTGCCCGGGGTTGAGCAGCATTTTAACACGCTGAAACTGTGTGCCCATAGCTGAGCTGAGCGTAATATGCATGCTGATAGCCAAATGACGCGTAAACCAGCGTAACCCGTTTGCGCATAGCTGCGCGCCGCACCAACAAGCTAACCGACGGGCAACGTTGAGCAAGCTGTAACAAAACTGCCTTTACACAGACACACCTCCTAGCCTGTGTAGACAGTCATAAAATATAAAAAGCAGTGGCCAGGTTCGAACCCAAGATACCATGCACCATAGTCAAGGTACTGAACCACTAAGCCATGGCAGTTGCACTTATAAATGCAGTAATAGCATATATATAGGAATGAATAGAAAGAGGAGCATGACAAAGCAGGTTTTGTGAAGCTGATACAATTCCAAAATGGCCAATCACAGATAAGTGCGGGAAAAACGGCATATATAAGCCCCATAGGTGGGAATACACAGCATAACCAATTGTAGAACCAACTTGCAGCCAGAATGTCAGGTGTAGGTGAGGGTAGTTGCTTTCGAGCACAGAGGTGGGGCGTTGCGGAGTCCAAATATATGGTTCATAGGTTCATAGATCAGTACTAAGCTAACTGCCCTTGTGAGCCATTTTAAGCCTAGCCAATTATCCCTTGTGAGCCTCAAACCCTGCATCTTGTGTTTGTAAGGGAAACACCTTAACCATTAGGCCACCCTCCCAACTACTAGCTTAGTTTTACTACTTGGTTTGGCTCCTTGTCCACAATCATGAGGCCCAACTCATGCAGGGCCAGGTCCTGTGGGGAGCATATAGGGATGAGGCGTGGGACCGGTTGGCTCATGATCTCACCAGTGCCACAGGGATACCAAGGACTGGTGAGCAGGTCCGTCACCACCATGCGGACCTGAAGAGATGGAAGCAGGACCAACTGAACCGTTGGATCCAGGAGGCCCGGCAAATGCCCAACGCCCCACTACTGAGTAAGTTACATCTAATTATTTATATAAGAAATTAACCTAGTTGATATTATGGAGATGTGTATTCCAATATTACTTTATTTATATTACAGCTGCAGGTGTCCGTTCTGCGAACCGTAGAGCCTATGGCGATAGGCTGGCACGGTTGCGCCACCAGGCAGGTCAGTAATCATCTCCCTGTAACTGTAAATAAATATAAAAGTATAACAGTTAGCAAAAGAGTGCAGTGTAGTCACTAAGTAATAAAATGTGCAAGTAACAGTGTAAGAGGGTTTGCAAGTATTGCTTGATTACAAAAGTGTGATGCAGTCTGTAATCCAAACAGAAAAATGAAACAAGTCTGAAATAAAGATGTACCACCTGTAATATAATAGTACATAACCTGCAGCATGCTGAAAAGTACAGCTGCAGAAGCTGAGTAAAACACATGTGTGAAATATATCCCTGTTGAAATACAGAAACATGACAGAAGTGAGACTGTTGGAAAGGATTGTTATAACTACAGGTAAAACATGTCAATAAAGCCTAGAATTAAGTACCATCCTGAATTGTAAAAATAAAACAAGTGAGAGAGTGTGAGAAAGAGTTATGAATCCACCAATAAAGTAGTAATAACTCCTGAATAAAGTATACTGCAGTCAGTACAGAATGAAATGAATGTGACAATCAGAACCAAACTGTAAAATGTGTTGAAAATGTTACCGCAGCTGGAATGTGTATCCCAAAATCTGGATATGTTGCTCTCAGTCTGCAATATGCAGATAGTATGGTTGTCTGAAATACCAAATATCCACAGTTGTCTATAGCTATATAAAGCAAATGTAGCAGGATGATGTAGCTGAACAGAGCCAGATATGAATGTGTATGAATAAAAATGAAAATGTATATTGATGTAGCAGTAACATTCCTATCACCAACTTGAAGTAGTTATCATATAGGAAACTGTAGGCAGAATTGTAGTGTGTATATATCTGCAGCTATTAGAAATGTACAGCATATGTATTGGTATTTGAAGTTGTTAATTAAATTTTCTTCACCCTACCCTATAACCACATATAATCCATTCTACGTGAAATTGGTATGTGCAATCACAATTAACACCCCTGGACATTTGTCCTGTTGGTTCATACATATTTGCATGTACGTTGATGCATCTGCCCTGTTCATACATCCAAACCTGATGGCCTGTTGCCATCAATCAACCCTGCATGTTGTTGGACTGTGTATTGCTGTTCAAAATATGCATGTGTTATGCTTGCTGTTCAATGGTTTGAATATCTGGGTGTTTGGTTAATGGGAATACTAATGCATGCTGTTACAACTAATTGTGAATGGTATTGTACGTTACTAACCCAAACTGTCATGACATAATGCAAAACATAGGACGACAGGGAAGGCGGGTTCTAGTGGACCCACCTCTCCCTCCTCAGCTGGCGAGTGCACCTGGCAGTAGTGCCCAGGCCGGACCCTCCTCCGGTGGCCCTGTGCCACCTGCGGGTGGAAGCGCTGCAGGGGATGGGGCTCGTTCCCCCTCTGCAAGTGTGGCCGGAGGAGAACATCCACTCACCCTCTGTAGTGTCTGGACTGTGGTGCGTAGGGAGATCTGGGAAGCTGTTCTTGGGCCCCTAAGCCAGCTTGAGGCACAGGTGGCACAACTAACGGGCGTGCCTGCTGCCCGGCCTACACAGCCCCCAGCACAGCCTCGTCCTGGGCCGTGAAGGCACAGTGGCAACTGCCCATGGGTGGGGATATCAGTTCCACTCTTGCCATCTGTGGGCTCATGGGCTCTAGATATCCAAACATCTGTCCCCGTCAATTGTGTAACCCCCCCCACATGTGTCATACACCGCCCCTGTATGCGTGTTGTTTGTCTTGCCTGTTAACCTACCCAACCTACCTCCCCAGCTATACCGACTTCCCGTACCTGACATACCACTCTCACCTGAAAAAAAAAAAAAAAAGGGCACTCTGTACCCACAAAAAAATCATGCCCCATACATAGCTGCCCATTTCGCACACGTCTGCTGGACATGGAAACTGTCAATTACAATTGGCTGTACAAGTATTATTGTTGTCCTTACACCTCTCTCAGGGGTGGAAGGTTTCAAATGTCACACCAAATTACAAACATATGCACAGCTGTTGCTGATGAAGAAATGGGCAGCTATGAGCCTTACCTACACCCCTCCTGCAAAACCCGAGCTTGTTTCCCTACTGTCTTACCCTCTTTGTGACCCCTTTTTCACCACTTTCCTGTCTCTCCACTTTCATTTCTTTCAAAGAAAATAGCGCGGGTGTGCGCAAGAGTAAGCACTTTTAAGCAGTTGTAAGCAGGTGTGCGCTGAGCACGCCAGTGTGCATGCGTGAGCTTCGCGCAAACCAGCGATAACCTGGTTATAACTGCTTAAAAGTGCCTTAGTCACTCTGAATGACAAGTCCTGTAGTCTGCTCAAAAGCTAAATAAAATCCCACTGTCAGTCCCGAACCCAGGACCTTGGAAACAGTAGTTTGCATGACGTACCACTAAGCCATGACTGTTATATAAGAACATTGTGCTACAATAAATATATTATGTAATAGTAGGAATGAATGTAAAGGGAATATAGGATGTGTAGTACACAAAGCATGTCATGTATATTTACTGTCAAATGTAGTGGATTTCTAGAATAGTAGTGTGTGAACAGAAACAGCCATGCTAGTTGGTAGCTAGTAGGTAATAATGTCACTGTAGCACCTTGCAAGACACACACATACTCACAGCAGGATAATCACTGCCCATACCCCACAACCTCTTACAGGAACACATCTGTACTAAGTAATAAAAATGTGGAGCAAAGGGCCAAAAACAGGGACACATTCCAAATAATGCTACAACAAACTTAGACAGTTGAGAGAGTAACAGGTTCTGCATTTTGTTGGATGTTTGGAAGGGTATGAAGTCTGAAACTGAAATGTTTGTCACTATAGTCTGACTTGAGCCCAGAGTGATTTGCCAGAAAAAGCTGTTTATGAGATATTGACCAAAATATGAGGCAAAAATGTGGACAACCTGCAATTATCTGTACACTTGAGAGGTCTGACACTGCCATATTTGAATAGTTAAGAGCCTAGACATAGCAACAGTGACTGAGTTACAGGGATGCCCCACAGACTCCCTGTAAAATGTACTAACAGTAGGCAGAAAGGTGTTACAACACATGCAATGGTAACTATGAAGTACTGAAAGTATGCACCACTTGCACGGCAGAAATAGTGTAGTAATACATATGCTCATGCTATCCCACAGTCACAACTGCAGAATATCAGACAATTTAATGGGTGTACCCCACTGATATGTACCATTCCATGAGGCAGATAAAAGATGCACCTGAGAGTCTCTGGGGCCTGCTCAGCAGCATACTCAAATACCCTAATAGATGTCAAGGCCCACACCATGGCCAGACCACACTGCATGCAGTAACACCCTAGCAGATATAGCAAGCATTCCAAGGTGTGAATGTACATGGAAATTAGGAAAGCCACAGCAACACACTACAGTCAAGACACCTAGCAGGCATACAAGTAGTGAATGTAAAGGGCAAATATTGAAGCCATAGCAACAAAGTCTAAGAGCCACTGCTATATACCAGTTACACCACATGTCCCACAGGAAAGCACCCACACCCACATTAACAGTAGTAGTAGTCTTAGGTGTCAGTGTACATACGCACTTAGTACAGGAAACTGGAGAAATGAATGGAGAAATGTTAATCTACAACACAGCCAGAAATATGAGAGAGATACTAACCTTTACACTCACAGAACAGTGTCCACAGCATACCAGCATGGTCCCTGCCCTTAAACTCTGAAAGGGCTACGCCTATCTCACATACCTTTTTATAGCACTGTCCTGGAATCACAGTGAGAACTGCAATCAGTACACAACTGACTGCATGCAATTAGCAAATGCTGGCTAACAATTGGTGCAGAGGCCATCACATGGACATATGCAGATACCTACAAAAGCATGCTGTACTCCCTGTCCACACATGCAATACTTTCATTGCACCCTATGGAGGTAGGGAGAGATAGATAGAGAGAGAGAGAGAGAGAGAGAGAAAAAAAAAAGAAAAAAAATACACAAACAAAATCAGTCATCAAAACCCACTCGAAAGCTGTCAACTGCCAACTGGAGCAGCAGGACACCAAACCAAACGGCAACGCAAGCATCTGTGACAAACACAGGTAATGTAAAGTAATACTTTAAAAGTCTACATACTGTGAACCCTCCATATGTGTCATTGGTCTGTATCCATATGTATATGAAGATGTGCATAGGGCAGGGGACATACAGCAACTATCAGTGAAGGCTGTACATACATATGTAGGTGAGGGCATCTATGTGCACATATCAATGTAGGTTGAATGTAGGTTGTAGTGCAATGTACAAAGTAGGTTTCACAGTTATGTATGTTTAGCAGTATGTTAGTGTGTGTATACAGTTTTGTAAACAAACATGTTGATATACCTATCTATCATATGGATACGTATATATGTCAATATATGTATGTATGTATGTATATATATATATATATATATATATATATATATATATATATATATATAATATGCATATATGTATACATACATAGAGAGATGTAGGAATACATAGACAGCTGTAGATAGATAGAATATGTAGAAACATATATATGTAATACACACATACAGATATAGATATATGTAGATACATATACATAGACAGACAGATCTGACTATCTACAGATATGACTGTATATGACGATCTCACACTCCCCCTGTCCCACCCCCTCTGTCACTCTCACCCCCTCTCTGTCACACACCCCCCCTCTCCATATATATAGCAATATATGTACATCGATATATATATGTGTATATGTATACAGACATATATATATATATATATAGACATATATATATATATATATATATATATATATATATATATATACACACATATAGATATATAGATATATATATATCTATATGTGTGTATATATATATATATATATATATATATATATATATAGAGAGAGAGAGAGAGAGATGTATATATATTCTGAGTGAGGCACATGTGTACATATGTATTGCAACAGGTGCCTGGTGACAAAGGCATGGAGTGAACACCAGTGTCAAAACCGGAGTACCATACCCCATTTCAAATCACCTACACCAGTAACCACCAGATATGTGATTGTCTGCCCACCACTGCATGTGTCAGGGGTGAACAGCGTCATAAATGTGTACAATAGTCCCCCCAATGATAGTCACAGTGGCACACTATTCCTGGAATACCTGCACATGGTATGTGTCAGCAGACATCGTGTGTCAGCTACGGACATGTAGGTCAGTGTACCCCTCCACACCACACAATAGCTGCCACAGTATGTACCTCATATGACAGCTACAGATATGGAGAAGGACACAGTGACATGTACAACACTGTGACAATGCACTCAAACACATTACCAATGCACAGTGACAGACAACACCACAGAGTACACACATACTACCCACATAGAGGTTACCACTCCTGGATTTACATACTTAAGTCACACCCATGACAGATGTCCAACAACCATAGTAACACCTCACACCATCCACAACCTAAAGGACTGATGTGTGTCGTCCGTGACACTGCAGTAGAGAGCACATGGCGGAGGTACAGGTTCCTACCCACAGATAAGACATACCCTGCAATAAACCACACAGCATTAAGAAGCAAGACTCCCCATGACTACATGTCACACATACCCCTGCTGAATGTTAGTCAGATAGGTAATATGCCATATGAGTCACCCTGTGTAACTGTTTGACAGGAGCAGGTACCATCACATCACATGTGTCACAATGGTCAGGGTAGCAGAACAGTATGCTGCTGTAGTCCCAGGGGCAATAGCATATTGTATTGTATTGTATTGTAATGTATTGTGTTGTTCATAGGTTCATAGGTTCATACTAGGCTATCTGCCCTAGGGCATTTATAAGCCTAGCCAGAATGTGTTTGGCTTTCGCCACCCATTTTAAATTTATTTTGCTATGCCCTTTTTCGAGGTTAGTATATTGTGCCTCTGTCTAACAGTGACACAGAAGTGATACCCGGGGTAAACCTACGATCTCCCATCCACTCATCAAGATTCCTCTTGAAGAGAGTCAATGAGGGACTTTGCCTAACCTGGACTGGGATTTTATTCCAGAGTGAAGGGAGCCTCTGGGTTGTATTGTATTGGTATGTAGAGGTGCCTCCTTCGTGGAGTGGAGCCACTGCTGCTGTACGCCAGTGTACAGGTACATATCCTGTAGTCAGGCTAGTGTTACATAGCACTTACTATATGTGTGTTTAGCTCCTCTTGGAGTTCATGTAGCATGCAACCGGGGATACCATCAGGTCCCATTGATGCTGTGTTTTCTGCTTTTCTGAGGGCGGCTCTCACCTGGACATCTGTGATGACAGGGAGGTTACAGTCAGCTGGGATAAGTATGTCTTAGTTTGGGGGAGAGGGAGGGGGGAAATTTGCACTGAACCTGTCTGCCACAATGTTGCTAATATCTGTGGGTTCAGTGAATTATTTGTTGTTGTGTACTAACTATGAGCATATTGGAGGGTGTCTGACCAGGTTGCTAACATAACTGAAGAAGGCCTTGTGGTTATCTGTGGTGTCCCCGTTGATTTCCCTCTCAAAGTTGCCCATGGATGTTTGTATGAGAGAAAATAGCTCCTTACTAGTGCTGATCAGACATGCCTTCCCTTTATGGAATTATGCTCTGTCTTGCAGTAGCTTCCATCTTTTGTTATACAATCTGTCTATGGCTGGGGTCCACCAGACAGGATGCTTTCCCTTTGTGGAGAGTGTCTTGGTCTTATATGGGATTGTGTGATCCATGCATTCTCGGAGATGTCCGTAGAAATCATTTGTGAAGGGGTCAGCATTGTGGGTTGTGTCTTCCACTGGCCCAGTGGGCTTAAAGGATACCATGTCAGTGTTACGGAGTGTAAAGTTTGCATTTGAAATCTTATTCACTGTAGTCGTTTGTGCTGGTGGTGGAGGTGGGATATGTATATCCAGGGCAATTAGTTTGTGGTCAGCACACAGTAGTTGACGATGTACCCCATACAGTACCTCGATACAAACCCCCAGAGTGAGGAGGTGCTTTGGACCTGAATCAGTGTTCTGACTCCTGGGGTTTGGTATTATGTCGTATGGAGTGTGCCAGGTACTGTTGCACAGTTGTTGGCTGAGCACTGATACCTGGCCATTTACATGTGTATCCACCAATAGACAGACAGATGCTATATATGTGAGATATGTTGCATCACAACAGTCGAGTAGCATGTGTAGTATGTGTGCCAAATTCTGCTGACATATTTTGCTGATATCATGTTATTTCCTTTTTCAGGACCATGGCTCACCAGCGCAATCCAGCGTACTCTGTAGCTGAGGATGAGGAAATACACCAGAGCCTGGTGCGGGATTATGCAATACTCTTTTCCCGCACCAGCCAGAATCAGCAGGAGAGGGCTGCACTATGGCAAGACCTGGTCCGTCGGGTAAATGACATAGGCACGCATAATAGGACATATGAGCAGGTACGCCATCACTGCAGTGATTTAATCAGAAATGTCCGTCAGCGTGCATCGGATATCCACAGGCAACAGGTTGCCACAGGTGGTGGGGTGGCTACACATCCCCCACTCACCAGACTGGAGGGACTACTCATAAGTGTTGTGGCTCCAGCCCACCAACAACAACAACAGCAGCAGACCTGCATTATGATGGAGGCTGGAGTCACACAGCAGCAAGACTATGAGCGTGCAGGTAATATGCCATATGTATAGTTGACTGTTGTGTACACTGGTAGTTAATGCATGTGTGAGGTGTGTCCTTGGTTTGTAGCTGTCATCATAGTATTTAATGTGCAAGTGCGATATTCTCAATATCAGCAGCTGACCTGTGAAAGGCAACTGTTGTACTACTGACCTGTATCATACTCAGTAACAATGGCACAGTTGTGCCCACTGACATTAATTTCCTCACTTCTGCAGGTCCCTCCGGTGTAACAGCAATGCAGCCTATCCATGCTGGTGAGTGTGTATTAACAATACCTTTAATAGTCTTGATAGTAATAGTAATATTAGGCTCACTTAGTAGTGCTCTGTGTATGCATGCAGGTGTGTCTGTGTCTGTGTCTGTGTGTTGATATCTCACATACTGAGTAGTGTGCAAGTGTGTAACTGTGTGCAAGTGTGCATGTGTTCAACTGTGTGCATGTGTGCATGTATGCATGTGTGCATGTGTGCACCTGTGCATGTGTGCATGTGTGCATGTGTGCACCTGTGCATGTGTGCATGTGTGCACCTGTGCATGTGTGCATGTGTGCATGTGTGCACCTCACCTATGCATGTGTGCATGTGTGCACGTGTGCACGTGTGCATGTGTGCACGTGTGCATGTGTGCATGTGTGTATCACTGGTAACATTGTGTAGACATTGTAAACTGCGTTTCCTGTTTCCCTCCCACAGGTTCTGGTGCTGCTCTGGTGTCATGCAGCAGGGAACCTGAATCAGGTGCCACGGGTACTGATAATGATGACATCTGTGCAATGGCACCGGAAGGTATGCCAGGGTCCGTCATTGGTCAGCCAATTGACAGTACACAGCTGTCAACCCCATCAATGCGCACAGTCATCCTGCCAATGCACCCTTTGTGACCAATGTCCCTAGGTGATGGACAGGATACAGTGGGCATTGACCAGGGTAATGTGGTATCTGTGACACATGCTTCCCCACACAGCAGCCATGGGCATGGCCCTAAAATGGTACCACAAGACAGATGTCCAGGGGTTCTCGTGGGAGCATCCGTGGGCGTACTGCCCCTGTCAGACGTGCCCACAGAGGTCTTACAACCTCAGCTATGTTTTGGGCTGTCATGCAGGCACAGTCACGTATGGAACGGGACACCAGACAGGGTCTGAGGGAGCTGACAGCATGTCGCACAGCCATGACTGACAGTATGCGTGACATTGCGGCTGCCATCCGTAATTTCACCGATGTCATAGACAGACGTTGTGGGGGCATATTAGATCGGTTCCATAACTACATGTCCATGAGCCAGGGCAATGGTGGACAGTTGAGGCATCGACGTGGGCGTATGCCAGCAACAGCAGCAGCTGGCAGTTGTTGCGGGGCGACAACCTCATAGGGCGGGCCGCCCCCATAGTGCCAGCAGCAGCCCCAGCAATGCTGGGTCTGTGCTGTCATCAGACCGCCCCAGGAGACCACGTGCACGTGGCTCTGGACAGGCCCGACAGGGATCTGTGTCCAGTCAACGAACACCTGCTTCTGATGACAGTACCCAGTCTGGATTGGTAACGGATATGGTCCGTAGCACCCCTGCAAGGCACAGGTACCGTGTCTGTGGCCAGAGACACTGATCTGTATGACCTGGCAGGTACAGTCTGTGGCTGTCCACAAACACCGGTATATGGCAGCCATGAGGTGGAACTGTGTGCATCCATACACACATGCGAATTGACAACACCTAGGGCTACCACATACACGCACACACTGCATCAACATTGCCCCACCTTGTACTGCTGTCCCTCACCAACACACATACACATACATGTCAATTGGTGGTATAAGTGGCAGACTCAGGCATACCAAGTTCACACCCTGTGCATATGATGAAACTGTGCCACCTCTTGCAATCTGTAACATCAGTGCAGGTACAGGTTAACATGTTTCTGATGCACAGGGTGACTACATAGACATGTAGTAATAGTATCATGTTGTTAACAGTACTGTGTGCTGATATAATTGTGGGTATATCCCAGCATGCCTGATGCAGTAAGGGTATGATTGTCTTGTACTGTTGTCTACACCAATGGTAAGTACCATAGTGTATCATCTCCACATGTTGGCATACTTGTGGTAAGGATGTCAACAGAAGGCTACATACATAGGTAGCACAGGGGATAAGGTAATGAAAGTATTGATACACAATGATGGACATGTAAACTGCAAGTGGCATGTTGCCCACACTGGACTCTGCAATGCGGATGCTTGAGGATGTTGATATGTGTACAGCACTACACGACTGGTACAGGACACACAGGAGCACCCTAGCACTGCAAGCTCACATCTCATACCATGCTAGACAGCCCCAACACACAAAACTAACTTTCACAGGAGGGAGAGTCCCCATAAATGTCAGGGATACTGTGGTGGCAGGACAGATAGCATACATCCTACTAAGTATGGAGCTACTGAGTGAAGGCTCAGTGTCTGTTGACATGTGTATTACTGCAGGTATGAGCACCTGGGTTTCCATCCAGTTATTGTACATCCTGACAGTACATGGTCTGTACACTTGTGTGCGCTGAGACTGGACCCTAGCCATCTGACCTGTGTATTTCCATGTACATGTGTATAGTGCCTGCATATTTGCACTGTTACCTACTGGAAGTGGTACAGCTTGTTTGTTGTACAATGGACTACATGCAGCCCTGCTTACTGTAGCTTTGTTTGCATGCATGTTTGCTTGCAGTTACCCTGGAACACTGATCCCACCTGCAATGTAGAGTTACAGAGCTTCTGTGGACTCCTAGTGACATCTGCATAGCTTACTATATGTATGTCCATGTCTCACTTGACAGAACGTCACTGTTTGTCCTGTTCACATGTACGTTGCCTGTGACACATTGCATATGACTTACCTGGCATTTGTCCACGTGAGCAGTCATATATGCCAGTGCTAACTAATCACAGGCACTACACCCTCACATACTCACCTTCTGTACCTTGTTCCCCATTGGCCCTATGTGCTGCTAATCACCATGGCAATCACAATACTATGGTAGCATGTGCAAAAGTCACTTGTCAGTCACCTCTATTGTACAGTTGTGGAATATGTGGGTCATGTGGCAATGTCACAGCTGCCACATGTACACAGTCAACCCTCTCCCCTACACATGGACGTACAACACATGTATGAGATGCAACCACATAGCCAAACTGGGGACTAAGCACTCTGAACCCAGTACTGGCATAACCTGTCAGGTGGCATGAAATACTACAGTGACTACAATACCAGTCTGATGTAGACCTACACTGACAGCAATCCAAACACGTGAACACACTGGGCCATTCGTGGAACCTCAGAATAGCATCCTCCCTGAGCAGCAGACACCTCTGCAGCTGGCACACAGGCATACGTTAAGCTGGAACACAGCACGTGCAACACATAGCACACAAATCCTGTGTGCCAAACAGCCACAGCCTGTATGGCTAGACAACACACCTGCTACAGTTGTGTTAGGTACCTTTATTGTCCAGTACAGTGAGGTCCCGCTCACCAGGCTGGACAAGGTGAAGGTCACAGTGATATGCCTGTGGGGCACTATGGTCCACCACATAAAACAAGCATACAGGTCAGTCAGAGGCATGGACACATATGACTCAGTCATTGTCCATGCCACTATGGCTGACCTGTGATGTACCTCCCTGGACTACATGATAGGGAACATAGAAGGGCTCTCTGAGCATGTGGCACAGGCTGGTATGACCCTGATCTTGGTTGGCATCATACCCTCACCAGGAATGCTGACATATTACTGAATGCTGATGAATTACTGTAGCTGCAACACCCTAGCTGAAAGGTTCCCAGCATGTAGTCACTGCATTGCTATGGAACAACTTGTTACCACTCCCACAACCGGTGAAAACATGCAGCACCTGTTCATCAACAACATGTAGACTATATGCCCCAGACCAGATGTGTATCCCTCACTGCTAGGATGATACCATATACAACTCACACTGTATATACACATACCACATGCAGCACCCGCACAGAAGACCACAGTCATAATGTTATCCAGTGCAAATACCATGTATTCACATGTGGCAGGCGTCAGACATGGGAACTATTGAAGGTCACAGGTACATATGTGTATTTGGCACACACATTCATCATCTGTGTCCATTGCCATTACTGGTTTAATCGATGTCATGCATTATTGTGAACAACAACCCACACACATGGGCATTCTGTGTGACAAAAACACACGTGGCATGTGTGGAATTCAAAGCCATAACTAACTGTGCTATGACAGTAGTGAGAGACGCAGTAGCAGAGCATGCTATTTGCATTACTGGGAGATTTGCCCTCTTCTGCTGTACTTGTAGGGTGCTGACATCATCTCTGTGTAGAGGTTGGAATATGCAGCAGCTGGTGTGTTGTACTGGTTGCCAAAAGGGTCAGTTCTCTCACACATGTAATTGCACACCCCCTACTTACAACCCACACACACACACACTTGCTATTTGCAGGATTCAAACCCCTACCTAACTATGTTATGAAACTCAAGACGGACGCATTAGCGGAGCGAGCTATTCGCATTACTGGGAGGTTTCTGTTCTCCTGCTGTACTTACAGGGTGCTGACATCATCAGTGTTTAGAAAGGGGAATGTGCATCCTGTAGTGTGTTCTCCTAGTTGCCAAAAGGGACATTTCCCTCACACAGAAATGCACACACACTAACCCCCCTCATCCAAACACACACACTTGCCATTTGCAGGATTCAAACCCCTACCTAACTATGTTATGACACTCAAGACGGACGCATTAGTGGAGCGCGCTATTCGCGTTACTGGGATGTTTCTCTTCTCCTGCTGTACTTATAGGGTGCTGACATCATCAGTGTTTAGAAAGAGGAATATGCATCCTGTATTGTGTTCTCCTAGTTGCCAAAAGGGACATTTCTTTCATACAGAATTGCACACACACTATCTCCCTCCACACACACTGAGTATTTTCAGGATTCAAACCCCTACTTAACTATGTTATGACACTCGAGACGGACACATTAGCAGAGCATGCTATTCACATTACTGGGAGGTTTCCCTTCTCCTGTTGTAATTATAGGGTGCTGACATCATCAGTGTTTAGAAAGGGGAATGTGCATCCTGTAGTGTGTTCTCCTAGTTGCCAAAAGGGACATTTCTTTCATACAGAATTGCACACACACTAACCCCCCTCCACACACACTGAGCATTTGCAGGATTCAAACCCCTACCTAATTATGACACTCGAGACGGGCACATTAGCAGAGTGCACTATTCGCATTACTGTGAAGTTTTTCTTCTCCTGCTGTACTTATAGGGTGCTGACATCATCAGTGTTTAGAAAGGGGAATGTGCATCCTGTAGTGTGTTTTCCCAGTTGCCAAAAGGGACATTTCCCTCACACAGAATTGCACACACACCAACCCTACTCACCCACACACACTGAGCATTTGCAGGATTCAAACTCCTACCTAACTATATTATGACACTTGAGGGAGACGCATTAGCAGAGCGCACTATCCGAATTACTGGGCATCTGTTCTGCACCTGCAGTATTTATAGGGTGCTGACATCATTATTTCTACAGAGGTATGTACATCTAGTACTACCTGTCAGGTGGGGATAGCATATATATGCATTTGCAGCCACCTACTTCAGGGTCAGATATGCACATCAGCACTGGCAGGTTATGTTCTATACCATGCTTCGTGACCACAGGACCTGTAACACACAACACAACCAGTTCGGACCACCCTCCCACATCCAGGACACACACTTTGCTTCCCTGGGAACAGTGCCAAGATATGCAGGTGTTCACATACACCATTCCAGTTGTTAACGTCAGGTACAGGTATATTGTGTGTGGGAACTACTCAGGCCTCTACAACATTACCCTACAGCCACTAAAATTTGTGAGTCCATGTGCTATGGCAGAACCACTCACCACAGCCACAAGGGGGAATACATATTGCACCTGACCATCTGCAACATGGGTACTCACTGTTCCACACCAGAGGTAGACCACCATTGTTGATATCTGACCATACCCACTTTCCCTGGACATCCATATCCCATCCCACCCCCAGGCAATGTTGTCACTGCAAAAAGTGTATTTATCAAAAGCAGACTTTGCACTTGTGAAGACTGGGGTGGAAGACTTCAAAGGACCCATGCTGGGGAGTATACAGGCCACTCTGCATAATCCTTGACAATTGCATTCTATGAGCATGTGGAAGGTTTGCATTGATCATGCTATCCCAAATATACCCATGACTCCTCCACAACAGGACACCTGTCAGGTGTACACCAGCCATATATGAGCTGTCCAACAGACAGAGTGAGCTAATACATTGCAGAGCAGTAGCCCACAGAGGAGGACATCTCTGAACAGTACTGGCACAACACTTCAATCCCTCATAATCATCATGACAAAGTGTTGACAGTGAAATTGTCCAGACAATGCAGATAAGGCTCCCCTTAGTCTGTTATTGGCCACTTACTTTTAGAGGTCCTCACCAACCCTCTTCCAGCACACACCAACAACATGGATGTGGCTTAGCAAATTCAAACCCTGGGATCTCCACTGTGTCCCTGCTTGACGGAGGCACAGCACACTAGCCTCACACGGTGCCTTATGTGACCTACTTTACAGTGGCACAGTAGCCTACTGTACTGGGGAAGCAGAGGCCAAGCACACTCTGGCTAAGCTGTCATTCCCTAGGGCAAACAGCCTAGTGTTGACCTCTACACCCATATGTTTAATTGTCAGATGCACAATATTTGTTGCTGATAGACTGTTTGCAGGTCTTTATTTCCATAGCATTCCCTGTTTCTATGAACAACTTGTGTATCTGTGGAAGATGTTTGAATATGAGAGGGATCCACTATATCACTTATGTCTCTGTAGTCATTTAACTGTGTGCACTGGGCAGATTGCTGTAATGTGGTTGGTTCCTGGAATAACACGTACAAATACCAGATATGTGTGGCCAACTGCTAAACTGAGATTTGGCCTAAGTGTGTGAGCATGCCCAGTTCAGGCTTTCCATGGCATGTTGTCTGACATATGTCTCATTTATCAAAGTGTGCGAGCATGCCCAGTGTGAGCTTTCCATATGTTGAACTCTGCAGCCCACCACATTTGTGGATGAGTGTGAACTTCAACAATATCTCACATTTATGGTTGTGTGTTGTGTGTCATGTTGTGCACTTACTGTCCAACTGCTTTGTGTCTGAACACAACAGGGATTATACTGTGCCTGCAGGGTTTGCATGGGATACTTTGCATACAGTTGTCAACATCCTTTCATACTGACCTAACACTGTAGTACCGTATAGTGTACTGGTTCAGTACTTTCACTGTGGTGGACAGTATCCTGGGCTTTAGTCCTATCACTGCTTTACATTTTCATAGTGAGCACAACAGACTGGTTAGGGGCCAGTTGTGCACATCTGACCATGTTGCATTATGTTCAGATATGAACTACTTAAACCAGGCTTGTCCAACATTGGTAGTGTATTCCACAACATAGGTGGACATTGGCAAACACTAGCGATGTGCCCTAGGCCATTTCTAATGCTAGTTGGAGAGTGTGTTTGTCCTTCGACACACATTGTAAGTGGAGTTTGCCATGACATATGTCATGGTTAGTATACGGTGCCTCCGTCTACCCGTGACATAACAGTGATACCCAGGGTAAACCTACCATCTTCCATCCACTCATCAAGATTCCTCTTGAGGAGAGTCGATGAGTGACTCTCTGGCTAACCTGTACTGGGAGTTTACTCAAGAGTGGGGGTGGCTTCTGTGTTATGGATCATTCAGTACAGCTTGTCCTATGTATGTCAGTGCTGGGGTTCAGGTCTCTCATGTGCATAGCTCACTGCCATTCAGATTGTACAAGGTGCAGCATGTTCATTGATTCCAGCTTGGACATGGCTTTATACATCAGGCACAGCGTGCCTCTGGGTGGGCAGTATGACAGTGTGTGGAGCTGCAGTTTATTTAATCAGGCAACACATGGCATCTGTTCAAGCTCTTTGATACTCCTGGTGAGGTACTTTTGGGGACTTTACAGTTGATGGAGGTGTCTGCTGAGGTACATCCCACAGGGGCTATTGTAGTCAATTGTAACGCTGATGAAGGATGACTGCAGAGCCACAGTGACCTCCCCTTATCTAGATCTGACAACCTTCATGATTAGGTGGGTATATGGTATGTTTCTGTAACCACTACAGCCACATGCTTGTCCAATGCAGGATATCTATCAACTTGTGTCCCCAGGTCTCTCATTACATATTAAGTACTTAATGGGTTAACACCTATGTGGTAATTGGTGGGCACTTACTGTATATCCACAGGGGTTGACTATACACTTTTCTGCAATTAGCTTGCTAACATGGCTATGGCACCAGTTGTCTGTTTCTATGTGGCCCTTTTGTGGATGCTTGTGTCAGCTGGAGGGTCAGATATGGTGGCCAGTTTGTAGTCCTCTGCAAACTTGTTCAGACACAGTCCTTCCATGTTGGCCTGTACCTATGGGACATATATACCAAACGAGGGAGGTCCCAGGACCAAGCCTTGTGGGATGCCAGTTATATCTGGTTTGTAGTCTGACATGGCTGCAGCATGTCTGACCATGTCAGTTCTGTCCTTGGTCTGGTTTGCAACCCCTCTACTGACATAGGGGTTTATATTTAAGCTGGTGAGCTTATCTATAATGAACATGTGGGGTATTGTATGGAAGCCTTTGCAAGGTCCAGCTACGTTGTGTGGACCACATTGCCCTCATCAATGACCTTAATGACTGTTTCAAATGAGTCAAACATGTTTAAGGGGCAGGATCTGCACTTAAGAAAGCCACACTGGGTAGGGTCCGGTGTCAGTAGGTCCCCAATATCTTTATGTCTGCGGTACATGCTGATCCTTTCCATAGCTGTGCAGACCAAGCTTGTCAGGATTCTGGGGTGGTAGTTTGCAGTATCCATTCAGGCAACACCTTTGTTGAGAAGGACCACTGTTGTTGTACACTGCTCTTTGGGTACATATCCTGTGGTAAGGCTGACATTGAGCAGTAGTGTTATTTGGCATTCCATTCTTCTTGGAGTCCATGTTGGACTCAGCCCAGGACACCATCTCATACCATTGATGCTGTGTGTTTTGCTTTGTAGATGCTGGCTGTTACCTCAGCATCTGCAATGTCAGGGGGCCAGCAGTCTGCTGGGATAGATATTTTGCATTTGGGGGGGGGGGGTTTGCACTGCACCTGTCAGGTTGGATGTTGGCAATATGTGTGTGTGTTTGGTATGTTGTTTGTAATATTTGAGTGATTCAGAGCATATCTGTGAATTCCCAACAAGGTTCCTACCATCAGTTAAGAAAGCCTTGTGATTATCCTTAGTGTCCTGTACAATTTGTATCTTCATAGGTTCATACTAGGCTATCCGCCCTAGGGCATTTATAAGCCTAGCCAGAGTGTGTGTGGCTTTCGCCACCCCTTGCTATGTGAATATTATGGCCATTTATGATTTACTTTACTGTGCCTCTGTCTGGACGTGACACAGTGAAGACCCCCAGTGAACATCTACGATCATCCATCCACTTGGCAAGATTCCTGTTGAAGAGTGTCAGTGAGGGCCTCTGCCTAACATGGAGTGGGATTCTGTTCCAGGGTGTAGGGAGCCTCTGGGTTATGTATCTGTCCCTCCAGCACATCCTATTTCATTATGTGTTGAGGTTGACATCTCTCACTCTCACAGCTCCGATGGCTTTGGGTTTTCTGGGGTGGAGCATGTCCATTACTCCTGTGTTGGACATGGCCTTGTACAACAGGCATACAACGTCTCTGTGTAGGCAGTATGTGACTGCATTCAGCTGGGGTGTCTACAGGCAGGCAGCATATGACATATATTTGAGACCCTTTATCCTCTTGGTGAGGTACCTTTGAGGTCTTTCTAACTGCTGCAGGTGTCGGGTAAGGTACATCCCAAATGAGGCATTGTACTAGATTATGGGTCTGATAAGAGAACAGTATAGGGGCACAATGACCTCTGTTGACGTAGATGTGAATCCTTTCATGATACAGTATCCATTATAGACAGTCTTCCTAGCCACGTTGGCAATGTGAGTGTCACATAATGGATTACTGTCCACTTGTGTCCCTAGGTCCCTGATTACTCCTTCCATACATAATGGATTACCACCTATGTGGTAATTTGTGAGTACCTTGTTTGGTATTTGGTGAGACATTCATACTGTCCAGTGTCTTCAGGATGGCTGGGTGGGGTTCCTGTGTGTGAGAGTGTGGTCTGCAGCATGCTACAGACTGTACAGCAGTTTTGCCTACAGTTAGTTGCACATGGGTGGTCTCCGATGCTTCGTGCATTGTCATTTACCTGGGCGTGTGGGTGTCTGTGCTGAATATGGATACTCCCCATCTTTTATGTTTTGGTCCAGGTTTTGGGGCCATAACGCATGATAAGAGGTATAACCTGGTAGTGCTGGTGTGCTGTCAGGAGCCTTGCTGCAGGTTTCTGTCACTGCACGGACATCAATGTTCTCCATACTGGGGAAGGCCTTAGGAGCATGCATATTGAGGTTTACATGTCTGGCATTGGTCAGCATTACCCTTATGTTTCTTTCCACTTATGTTTTCTAGGGTGGTGGGTTAGTCTTTTCAGCCTTGCCTACAAAAGGCTCTATGGAGGTGGCAAAAGCCTTATCCAATATCCAGACGCCCAGGGGTAACAGGTGCAAGCCATCCCTGGAACAGCAGCGTGGCTTGTCAAGCATGACATCCCAAGCAGACAGACATTGGATCCCCTTGGAATGACACCAGTAATTGTGCCACTTGTTAAAGCTGAACATTCTGTGTTTGTACTGTAGCATCATTCTTGGTGAGGTCATTGTCATACTGGCCTGGACTACATAATCGGAGAGCTCATCTATGTCTCTTTTCAAGTAGTCCGGGAGGTACATCTCAGGTCTTTCACGCCAGCATGGACAATGACTGCATCATATTTCTACTTGCTTTGGGGTGACCCGCGTACTTGTGTTATGTGGCGTGTAGCAGCCTACAGGCAGCTTACTGTACCCTTTCCCTTGTTCAGTCTGGTGAGTGGGACAGCAGTGTGTCTGACTATGGAGTCACCTATTACAACTGTATCAGGCATGTTGTTTCTCCTTCTGGCCTGTGACTGTTTAGCACACCAGCTTCATGTACTATGTGTTGCATGTGCTATGTTTGGAGGTTGTGGTTGCTTGGGTGTCTGCTTTGGAGGCCTCTGTTGATGTGGTGTGTTTATAATTAGGGCCTCCAGGAATGTTTTTCTGTGTTTATGTCTTTGGTTTGCAGTTGTGATAGGTCTATGTGGGACTGGGTTTGTGGTGTGTGTGGTTACCTTCTCCTCCTGACTAGTTTTGACAGTACTGAGTTGAGGGAGCTCAGCCTCCGGTTTGGATAAATGGTTGCATCTCTCACATATATTTGTATTTCTTGGGGGGAGTTGAGGGTTGTCTGTGTACTTGGGGCAGGTGTAACATTGTCTCAAGATTCACAGATTCAACTTGTTGTATCTGGCCTTAGTGGATTGTATGTGTGGACATATTTTATTGCCATACTACTGATCAGTGATTACTTCCCTTTTTATGTTTGCTCTATCATGTAGTAGCTTCCTCATTCTCTTGCATGGTTTGGTAATGGCTGGAGTCCACCATGCCAGATGCCTGCGTGTATGGTATTGTGTCTTGGTTTTATTTGGGATTGCATAATCCAAGCATTCCTGGCAGAGTTCATGGAATGCCTGTATAACAGGTTCTGAGGTGTGGCCCATATTTTGCACCTGCACAGGGCCTTTAATGGATTCCACATCAGTTTGGAGGAGTGCAACTTTTGCTTTACACATGTTTTTCACTGTGGTTTTCTGGCCAGGGACTGTGGTCAGGATGTGTATATCTGGTGTGATTACTCTATGGTCTGGTCTTACCAGTGAGGGATACACTTCTCATCTTGCCATCCAGTACCCATGTTGCTGATTATCACATCCAGTATGCTTACCCTCTTGTGGGAGTGGTATGTTGTTCCTGGGCATTTTGGTTTATGGATTCTAGGAACTTTTGTATTACAGTGTTGGAGCTAGTATAATCCTCCCAGTCTATGTTTGGGTATTTTCAGTCACCCAATATAATGTGGTTTGGTGGGCTTGATATATTCATGTATTCCAACATAGGCCAAGTGCAGTTCCTGGTGTTAGGATGGTAGTCTGTAGCAGGCTATAAACTGGGAGGCAGTTTTAGCCACTGTTACTTGACCATGGCTAGCCCATACTGCTTCTTGTTGTGGTACCAACATGGGGGTGTGGTTATCCTTAACAATTATTGCTAGTCACCCTCCTTTTTAGCTTGTTCCATGTTTTGAGGCTGTACAGCACAGTATGAGGTGTAACCTGGTAGTGTTAGGGTGCTGTTGTGAGCCTTGACCCAGTTTTCTGTTACAGGACAGATATCAACATTCTCCATACTGGGGGAGTTTAGACTGCATGCATCTTGCTGTTTAGACTTCTGGCATTGGGTAGCATTACATCTAGGTTCTTATCCCTTGTGATACCTATGGAGGTGGGTTTGTGTTTTGAGCCTTACCTATTCAGGGCACGCTGTGGGTAACAACAGCCTTTGCCAGTATCCATAAGGCCTGGACTGATAGGTGCACGCCACCTAGCAGGTGGAGCATCATGTCATGCTCAGCATGTCATCCCAGGCTGGCACACATTGGATCCCCTTTGACTAACTGCAATACTTCAGCCAATTATTGCAATTGATCATCTCATCGTCATATTGTGGCATCATGCTTGGTGAGGGTAGGATGTTAGTCAGGGTCATCAAGTGTGCATATACTACATGGTGTTACATTGCTTAACACATGGCATTCATGCCTCAGGTGGTGCTGCAGGGCTGCCTCTGTCGGATGCACATATTACACTCCCTGTACATGTTTGTGAGCAGGTCATGTCATTTTAGGCAACCCTGTTATTATTTGAGTGAGTCAGAGGGTATCATTCCCAGGGTTCCTACTGAGCCAGTGTATGTGCTATGCGTTGCCTCTTTGCCAAGGCCAGGGCATACTGGGCACGCCTCCTTCTGCCTACTGGGGCAGGCTCAGGTTGTTCCTCCTCCGAGTCACGCTCTGCCTGTGATGGCCTTGGCAATGGTGGGGGGCTGTTTGTCCCGGCCCTATGCTGGTCCTGCTGCAGCTGTTTTTGCAAGATCATATTATGTAGCATAGCACATACCATGACAATTTGGGTACATGTAGTTGATGAGTACTGCAAGGCTCCACAAGATGTGTCCAGACACCGGAACCATGACTTGAGCAGCCCAAACACATGCTCTATTACATTACGTGTTTGTGCGTGTGCCTCATTATGGCATTCCTGTTCAGGTGTGTGTGCATTTCTGATGGGTGTCATCAGCCACGGCTCCAGTGCATAACCTGCATCCCCCACTAGGTGTCCATGTGGGATGTCCCCATTGGCAAATGTCTGGTACAGCTGTGTCAAATGCCAGATATGAGAATCATGGTGGCTCCCAGGGCAGCCAGCACACACATTCATTATTATGCCCTGGGCATCATACACGACCTGGCAGTTGATGGAGGGGAAGCCCTTGCGGTTAATGTAGGCCCTACCCTGCTCACCGGCTGGTGCTTTGATGCGTATGTACGTGCAGTCTATTGCACCCACTACCTCAGGGTATTCCGCTATTTGCTGGAAGAGACGCATATTGCTGGCCAATACCTCACGGGCATTGGGGAAATATACATGATCACCGACATGTGCTGACATGGCATCCAGGAACTGGTGCAGTACCCTGGAGGCTGATGCCTGTGATATCCCCATCATATCACCAGTTGGTCTCTGGAAGGTACCTGTTGCTAGTATTCTTAGGCCAACACATAACTTGGTTTCCACTAGGATGGGTTCCCCTCTGTTGGTTCTGTGTGTGAGGCGTGGCCTGCACAGCTCGACAATTTGCTGCAGGAGGTCTCTGTCCACTCTATAGCGCTCCACTATCTCCAGCTCATGTAACCCGTGGTAGGTGACCCTGGGCCTGTACACTCTTCTCCGTCTCCTCACTGTGGGTTGTCTGGCACCATTTGCATTGTCATTAAAAAAAGAACAAGCTGCAAGGAAATATGAATAACAACCAAAACTGAGAAAAACACACTTTATAATAGCAAAGCTTTCGGATAAAATCCTTCCTCAATACTAATAGAAACAAATCTAAAAACCAAATGGTTTAAATACAGGTCACTGAAGTCACATGACCAGCAGTCCAAAAATCATGTGACCACAAGTATATAAAACAAATCATTAAAATTAGAAAAATTAGAAAAAACATTAAAAAAACATAACATTATCGCAACCTAGTATGTTGCAATTTAACAAGAACAGGTTTCAATGTAATCATATTATTTAAACCTGGAAAATGGTCAGAGTTCAACCTAAGAATCCATTCATACTCTTAATTCAAGTAAATTACCACTATCACCACCTCTGGCAGGAGGCCGTATTACATCAATAACTCTAAAGGAGAATCTATGCTCAATACCTGAATCAACTATGTGCTTATACAAGGCATTACTATCAATGGCCCTTCTAATCTCCGATTTGTGTTCAATGATCGTTCTTTTAGCTTTCTAGTGGTCTTACCCACATAGAATGCAGTACATTTCACACAATTAGCTAAGTACACCACATTAGATGTAACACAAGTGGTAGAAAAATTAAACTGATAAACTTTACCACTAATAGGATGTTTGAACTTATCACTGCAACCAACCACAATATCAGAACAGCAGGAACAATTCAAACAACCATACGTGCGGGCTTAGTGGTAAAGTCCTCTCTACAGGCCTGAAAAAATCTTTGTAACATAACATATTCTTCAAGGACTTCATATTTCTATATGAGAAAAAAGGCCTGTCACCAAGAATGTCTTTAATCTCACTAGAGGCCATTAGTACAACCCAATTCCTCTGTATTATTTGTTTTACAAAATGCTGTATTATGAATGCTTATATGTGCAACTCACTGGTGTAGCCATGGGTACTTCTGTGGCTAACACTTATGCCAACTTGGTGTTATACCAATGGGAGAAAGCTTATATTTTTAATTTGGATAATTCTTTTGTAAGTAATATATATTTTTATCAACGTTTCATTGATGATTGTTTTATGGTTTGGAAAGGTTCCCTTTCACAGTTGAATGAATTTGTTCATTATTTAAATGCAACTAGTTTCTTGAAATTTAAGATGGATGCCTCTGATAGTGAGATTAATTTCTTGGATGTTAAGATACAACTACGTGAGGGTTCTATCCATACCAGTATTCACAAAAAGGAGATAAACTCTGATAGATACATTAATTATTCCAGCATGCATGCCCACATGTCTTTAAGGGATTGTTACTTCACAGTTTAATAGAGTTAGTAGATTAAATACTGATGATGCTACATTTAATTTACAGTTGGATGAGATGTCCAAAGAGTTTCTGGATAGTGGTTATGATTCTAAACTAGTTTTAGATTTAAAAAATAAAGTTTTAGTTAATAGGAAGACAATATTGAAGCCGATTTTTCTTGGGGATGATGTTGGTTCTGTTAACCTAGAATGTTCAAAAGTATGCACTAGGT
The DNA here is from genome assembly GCF_019279795.1 of Protopterus annectens. Lineage (NCBI taxonomy): Eukaryota > Metazoa > Chordata > Ceratodontiformes > Protopteridae > Protopterus > Protopterus annectens. The sequence goes on from NC_056736.1 coordinate 645,661,139, forward strand.
ATCTTACTAGTTATAATACCTTGACTTGTTTTGTAAAACAAATAATACAGAGGAATTGGGTTGTACTAATGGCCTCTAGTGAGATTAAAGACATTCTTGGTGACAGGCCTTTTTTTCATATAGAAATATGAAGTCCTTGAAGAATATGTTATGTTACAAAGATTTTTCAGGCCTGTAGAGAGGACTTTTACCACTAAGCCCACGTATGGTTGTTTGAATTGTTCCTGCTGTTCTGATATTGTGGTTGGTTGCAGTGATAAGTTCAAACATCCTATTAGTGGTAAAGTTTATCAGTTTAATTTTTCTACCACTTGTGTTACATCTAATGTGGTGTACTTAGCTAATTGTGTGAAATGTACTGCATTCTATGTGGGTAAGACCACTAGAAAGTTAAAAGAACGCATCATTGAACACAAATCGGAGATTAGAAGGGCCATTGACAGTAATGCCTTGTATAAGCACATAGTTGATTCAGGTATTGAGCATAGATTCTCCTTTAGAGTTATTGATGTAATCGGCCTCCTGCCAGAGGTGGTGATAGTGGTAATTTACTTGAATTAAAAGAGTATGAATGGATTCTTAGGTTGAACTCTGACCATTTTCCAGGTTTAAATAATATGATTACCTTGAAACCTGTTCTTGTTAAATTGCAACATACTAGGTTGCGATAATGTTATGTTTTAATGTTTTTCTAATTTTTCTAATTTTAATGATTTGTTTTATATACTTGTGGTCACATGATTTTTGGACTGCTGGTCATGTGACTTCAGTGACCTGTATTTAAACCATTTGGTTTTTAGATTTTTTTGCATTAGTATTGAGGAAGGATTTTATCCGAAAGCTTTGCTATTATAAAGTGTGTTTTTCTCAGTTTTGGTTGTTAACCATTTGCATTGTCACCACCCTCAGCAAGTAGCCTATGTCTCCTTATGACAGCTATGGCAGCCCTAGCATTTCTGCTCTGAGTTCAGCTTTTTCAGTTTTCACTTCTAATAGCTTACTCCTGTCTTGCAGTGTCTCTTCAGAGAAACATCCTGCACTGCTGTTTGCAGAGTTTTAAGTGCTTGGCTGAGCTACTATTCTGCCTGTGTAATTGCCTGCTTCTAATTGTTTTCACCTGCTAGCTCCAGCAGTATTCCCTGTTAGCTTCCTACTAATTCTGTTGCTTCCTGTTTCCTCTCTGTTTCCTCAGGGGGGAGCAACGCGCATACCAGCAGAAACACGCTCACAGTGGCTTACATGCTTGCACACATGCTTACACGGTTTAGAATCTTTTTATTCGGGTTAAAACACACGCACACCAGCGCAAACAGTCTTACAAGTCTGCCAACAGGCTCCCACATGCTCAGTCTGCCTTACATGCGCGCACACTGCCCTACTCACGCCTCATGGCGCGCACAAGTGCGCATGCACGCCCAGCAAGAAACTTTGGTGTAAGCAACAGTGTACACCTTCCATTTCTTGACTTTCCCATGCTTATCTTGTGGCACTCCTCTTTCCATGATATGTGTCTGATATCTGTCATGTAACACTGACCTCCAATGAACTGCATTTCTTTCTGCCATTCCCCCCTGTGATGCCACCTATCTCCTACTCTATTCCTCCCCCTTATGTATCTCTTACACTACTCAGAATGTGCTCATTTGCTATGTGACAGTGGAATTCAGTATCCTAACACTCATTTACATCAGATTGCCTACTAATGCTTAGTTACATGTCTTAGACTCAGCTTCCCCTTAGCAACCACTAAACAGTGGCCATGTTGTTTTGGTCTGCTGGTCCCTGCATTGTAAATCCATGTATTGCATAAAACCCACATTTGTGGGTTTATAACCTTCATTTTATGTTTTATATGGCAGCCGTTTGCAGGGGCTGCGCTGCTTAAACTTAAAAAAAATTATTTTTCATATTTGCATCGGGTACCTTGCCAATGGCCACATATTTGGCCATTGGCATGCTACCTGACACATATGCACCCTTTATTTGGAGCTGACATGGCTCCATTGTGTTTTGCAGAAGCGTGCTCAGTTGTCAACTGAGTACATTTCTGCAACTAACGGCACTTACGGGCTGCTTTGGGCTTCCTGGATAGCTAATCTACCTCATTTGCATGCCTTTCGGCTGCAAGTGAGGTGATTATATCCACCACTCCGTGTAAGAGGCGTTTAGCTGGTCTCTTACGGAATTTCGGGCTGTTCCTGGATCGCGAGGGCTGCATGGAGTCTTACACTACTCTTAGACTCCGTGCAAGCCTTCGTGAATCCTGCCCTATGTATTTTTTTGTTTTATTGTGACTATTAAACATTTTTATCTGATAACTATAAAGTATATTTTTGAGCTTTTGAAGGAAATTACCAGTTTTATACTTTGAGTGTTTAACAATAAAGTAATGTTTTGGTCAGGCATACTAAAAATGTTTTTGTGAAATAAATTCAAATTAATAAATGTTAACAAAACTAAGATCCACACTAGCTATGGAATGAAAATCATTCCTAATCTGATGGATAAATCTAAATCCATCAGATTATTACTCATACCTTGACAATCCAGACCATCTGAGCTCCATAAATTGAGTTATCATATGGAGAATATTTGTAATAGGAATAAACAATATTTATATTATTTTGAACAGATATAGTACTATTGTAGACTAGACAGAATTCTAATGCAATATAAATATTGACTGATTGTATAAGCAATTAATATTTACATGAAAGATAGATGACAAGCAATTCAATCATAGTAAAGTAGGATGTATCATATATAAAACCTCAGTAAAGATTATAGCACACAGTTATTTAACATATTTACCCTTATTGATGAAGTCTTTCAAAACTTATTACTTAATATAAATAGGTGGTAATAATATGTATGCCTAATGTTTATAATACAATGTATTTTACTGGATATATCAGAAGTTATATTTCATAGTTTGCAGCATTTAAGTAATCACTTTGTTGCTAACTTACTTAAAGCATCAAGTTTGTTTTATGTGAAAACTGATGAAAGTTAATGCATTTTAATTATCAGTGCATCCCTCTTCCCCCCATTTCTTACACATAAGGATTTTCATATCTGTCATTTTTTATTATAAAATGAGAGAAACTATAGGTTGAAAACAGCAAATTCACTTATTGTGATTAATGATTACAAGTTCCCTTTCAATATTTATAAATTGCCATTTTATGGCATACACTGAAAGTTTTTAGATTTAAATGGCAACATTCTATTTTGAATAATCAGCAAAGGTTAAACTGAGTGATTATTGTCAATTTAATACTTTTTGTTCAGAATGTGATTGTTACATTCTGTGACATTCCTAGTTCAGGCTTCTATTGTTTCCCTTGAACAACTTTGCCAGTCTGATGTCATGTATAAAACATTAGTTACCTTGGTAACTGCTTAAGTATTATGTATGGTTAAGATGGGTTACAAAAACTACAATTCAAGTTAAAACAATTACATGACTTGTTATGCACATTTACTTATGTATGAAAATCATCATGCCTCCCCTTGATGTTCAATGTAGAGTGTATGTCATTTATGACAATTTAAGACAGTAGTGTTATTACACACAAGCCCATATTATTAAATCATGTCTTTAATATCTAAATTCAGCAGACTGCTTCATCTTATATGACAATTATATATTTTATGTCTAGATTTACTAAAATTATGCATTACATAACTATTGTGTGTTTTTTTAGCTGTTGCTTAGTTATTTGAGAGACCACAAGCTGTAATGCTTATTCTTATTATTAGCCCCTGCCAAGCATGTTTATACATTCCATAGACTTTAAATTATGAGACCCTTCTAGTTTCTTGTTTGTTATAAATTTATTTCCATCCTTACATGCATACATATCAGTAATTCAAGCACTTGCAACAATGCCCATCCAGTTTTGCCAGAATACCATTCACTAGTTCATGTGGTGTGTTTCCAGGTTGTTCTTAAAATATCCAAACCAATATTTGTCCTGTTCCATTTTACCAGACAGTTCCATGCAGTGGCCACACTGCCAGTGAAGCACTCAACACACCTTCCATTCCCACAGATATTTCCATGAAGGAAATCTGATGACTCTCTAGCACTTCCGGCAACCCCAAACAGCCCTAGAATCAGGTATCCCCATATGCCCAACACGTCCAAGCAAGTTCACCTCCCAGGCCACTGCAAAGGGTACTGCACAAGACCAAGTGCTCTTAGTCTTTCACAATAACTCAGACTTCCACTCTTATGTAAGTCCTTAATGTGTTCAGACCAAAATACATTTTAAATATAAAACTAAGCTTATTATTATTATTTTTATCAAGAATCAACTTAATGAGCTAAATGAAGTGTTGGGAGACCATCAATATATGGACATGTGGTTTAAAACAGCCCTTTTATTATATATATTTTTTTAAACCAAAAACTTCATTGCCGAGAATCATCTCGAAGGCTCCTCAAAGCCATTAAGCATTATCATCACTCTGTCTCCATTACCATAGCAACCTGAGAGCATCTGTTTCTGTTAGTGTGTCTGTGTACTGCATACCAGAGGCTCGTGATGCACCTGAAGCAAAGCTTCACTTCACTGCAACTTCAAGCCTAATTCTTTCCCTTTCAGCAAGGCAGCAGCCAGGAAAAGAACGGAGAACAAACAGATAAAAAAAAACTCCCAACAAGCCACCACAACAGAGATAACACATTTTTCCAGCCTTCCCACCTCTCACTCAGCAGATGTATAAACAAACTATTCTCTGCCAAAATATCTGAAATCACAATTTTATCCACCCCCTTCCCCTGGATCCAGGCTAAAATGCCAAATGTCTCTTCCTAATACACAAGCATTAGTAAACCTCGATCAGAAGCCGCAACCCACACCTTTCTGGAGATGAAAGCGGCAACATACAACAGCTGCCAGACACAGCTGCATCCACCACACCAGCTTAATCAAACAGCACTTGAAGCTATGATACCTGCCATAATTGATATTAACTATGTTTAGACAGAATAATAATGACTTTTGTACTAGCTGCCAGACACGGCTGCATCCATGCACACCATATCAGGATTGATCAAACAGCACTTTCGAAGCTATAATACCTGCCACAATTGATATTAACTATGTTTAGACAGAATAATAATGACATTTGTACTAGCTACCCGAACACAGCAGCATCCACGCACACCATGTCAGGAGTGATCAAACAGTACTTGTAGCTGTGATACCTGCCATAATTGATATTAACTATATTTAGACAGAATAATGATGTCATTTGTACTATGAGCTTGCTGCTATTATTTAACCAGGATATACATTACATTTCTAAATCATACTTTAACTGAAGAAGGCATTAGTCTCCATGACAGCATTTTTTCAAAAGTCTCTACTGTTACTGCTATTATATATGATGTCAGTTTGTTACATTTGAGTCTGAATTCTGATGAATGGTACCTTGTTGAATTAATTAATTAATTAATTAATTAAATTATTATAAGTGAAAACAATGAAAAATGAACAAGATAAGTATTCATTGAGTTCAAGTAGGGGACTAGAAACTTCTATGTTTGTATTATATGTTGTTTTGTTTGGCTTATATATAATGTAAATAGTAACCCATCTTGACCTACCTTTGTTTGTGAAGAATTATTGGACTCTGAACATTCTGAATAAATCATTACTGTTTCTCAGTTGTTTAAGGACCCCTTTTTTAAATATAACAGATAACAAGTGATGTACCATATCAGTTGATACTTTGAGAGATATAGTTGTAAAAGTTATTTTGGGACAGTTATCTTGGAATCAGATTTTTGTTTCTTCTTCTTTCTAGCATCAGTCCAAGGATTTGTTTATTTTATTCTTTTAAGAGTAGGGGCCATCCATTCCATTTCTTCTGGGATAAACACTATGTTGTTTTTGATGAATATAATAGCTTCTCCCAAGTCATTAAAGGTTCTCATCTCATTGGCAAAAGTATTTTTATCTTGGCTGGAAAAGCCAGCTGTGCTTTAAAGTTGTTTTGTTTCAGTTTTATTATTGGACAGACTTTCCCTTTGTTCTAGTATTCTGGAAGAATAATCATTCTCAAACCTTATCAGGCTTTGATTGTATTTTAAGGGTGATTTTCTCCAAGCAGATTTTAATATTAGTTCCTTGTTCAGAAATGAAAGAAATTTTATAACTATGGATCTAGGTGGAGTATTTGTTGAGTTAGAAGCAGGTTTCCTCAGTGCTCTATGTGCCCTTTCAATTCCAAATGAAAGTCCCTCTTTCAAGTCTAAAAATTCAGGAATCCAGGTTGTTAAGAATGAAACAATGTCTTCTCCTTCAATGTTTTCAGGCAGACCAAAGATCCTTATGTTGTTTCTCCTTTCCCTGTTTTCTAAGTCATCTATTTTGTTAAGCAGCCATGTATTATGTTTAAGCAGAAATTTGTTTTGAAATTCTTCCTCTTTGAGTCTCCCTTCAGTGTCATTTAGAGAAGTCTCTATATTTGTTATTTTGTATGGTGTTGCTGCAATAGTTCCTTAAGAGTATCAGTCTGTTTCTAAGAATTTAATTTGAGGTTTTTCTAAGTCATTTTTAAAGCCATCCATCTTCAAAGTTAGTTCCTGTAAGGTAGATGTCATCAACTGCAGTTCTTTTTTCAAAGCAGCATCTGGATGAGAATTCCTTGAGTTGTTCATATTCAGTGGCTCAATATATCTCAAGTTACTTGACAGGAAAATTTTTATATATAAGCCACCAAAACTGATATTTATGTAGTTTAGTAGTTTATCTATAGATTTCTGATGTAAACTTGAAAATAATAACATTTTCCTATATTATTATACAAGTTTATGGAGCTCTCAAAATTCACTGCTCTCAGTTGGCCATCTAGGCTCCGCCCCATTGCAACATAGCTTGGCGTATCTGAGGTAAGGGACTGAAGTGAACCAATTACATCTTATTGCTTTTTATCAGTCAGTAAGATTGTACTGTTCTTGGCTTTTACCTTGTCATGGTGAAGGGATATGTGGATTTCAGTGAAGCTCTGAGCTGTACTGTGTAGGGGCCATGCAGGATATGTGCATCTCAGTGAAGCTATGTACTGTACTGTGTAAGGGCCATGCAGGATATGTGCATCTCAGTAAACATATGAGCTGCACTGTGTAGGGGCCATGCAGGATATGTGCATCTCAGTGAAGCTATGAGCTGTACTGTGTACAGGCCATGCAGGATATGTGCATCTCAGTGTAGCTATGAGCTGTACTGTGTAGGGGCCATGCAGGATATGTGCATCTCAGTGAAGCTATGAGCTGTACTGTGTAGGGACCATGTAGAATATGTGCATCTCAGTGAAGCTATGTACTGTACTGTGTAAGGGCCATGCAGGATATGTGCATCTCAGTAAACATATGAGCTGCACTGTGTAGGGGCCATGCAGGATATGTGCATCTCAGTGAAGCTATGAGCTGTACTGTGTACAGGCCATGCAGGATATGTGCATCTCAGTGTAGCTATGAGCTGTACTGTGTAGGGGCCATGCAGGATATGTGCATCTCAGTGAAGCTATGAGCTGTACTGTGTAGGGACCATGTAGAATATGTGCATCTCAGTGAAGCTATGAGCTGTACTGTGTAGGGGCCATGCAGGATATGTGCATCTCAGTGAAGCTGTGAGCTGTATTGTGTAGGGGCCATGCAGGATATCGCATCTCAGTGAAGCTGTGAGTTGTACTGTGTAGGGGCCATGCAGGATATGTGCATCTCACTGAAGCTATGAGCTGTACTGTGTAGGGGCCATGCAGGATATGTGCATCTCAGTGAAGCTATGAGCTGTACTGTGTACAGGACATGCAGGATATCGCATCTCAGTGAAGCTATGAGCTGTACTGAGTAGGGGCCATGCAGGATATGTGCATCTCAGTGAAGTTATGAGCTGCACTGTGTAGGAGCCATGCATGATGTGTGGGTCATGGCAAAGAGGTCAAACTATATATTGTCCCTGGACAAAGTAATGGCAATCCACTGCAGTATTTTTCCAACAGACCTTATGGACAAAAGCAGCCACTGACATGTTGAAATGACACTAGAAAATGAGGCTTTCATTTCCAAAGCTATCTGGAGGGGACACGCGTAAGTAGTACTAAAGATTATAGTGCAGATGGATTAAATCCTGAAGCACATCCATCTGCATAGAGGTGCTCAGAGATGACAGGAAAGTCTGATGTTGCGAAGAACCCTACACCACAGTAACTTGGAATGTAAGACTGATGAACCAAGGTAACCTGATGTGGTTAAGCATGGCATGACAAGAATAAACATTGATAATCTTGAGAATCCCTGAGCTGAAGCTAAAATGGACTGTAATGGGTCATTTTACATTCGATAATCATCATATCTTCTACTGCGGACATGATTCTTGTAAAAGTAGTAACCCTTGTTGTTAATAAAAGAGTGTTAAAATCAGTTTGGCTGCAATCCAAAAATGAGAATGATTTTGGTGAGACCACAAGGTAAGCTATTAAACATTACAGTGATATAAGTTTATGTTCCAATCAGAGATACCAAAGAGGAGGAAGCTGAGCAATTTTATGAGGATCTGCAACAGCTTCCAGAACTAACAACAAAAAAAGATGTCACAGTCATCACAGGTAATTGGAATACTAGAGTTGTTAGACAAAGTCTAACTGGAATAATGGACATGTTTGTTCTGAGAGTGTAAAATGAAGTAGGAGAGTCGCTAGTTAGAGTTTATCAAGGCAATTCTCTGATTCTAGCAAAACTACCTTTCAACAGCCTGAGAAATGGCTAACCTGTGGACACTACCAGATGGTTAATACAAAAATCAGAATGACAATTTGTAGTCAGAGATGGTAGAGCTCTATGCAGTCAACTAAAACAAGACCTGGAGTTGACTGTGGCTTAGACCACTGGCTTCTTACAGTTTACAGAAAATGAGAAAAGTAACCAGGCCAAGTAGATATGATCTCAGTAATATTCCATGTGAAAATATAGTGCACATGAAGAACAGATTAAAGGGATTAGGTCAAGTGGTTAGGAGCAATGGGAGAATGTTATTGTTTAAAAGGTGGCATCAAAAATATTCCAAACAGAAAAAAAGATGAAGAAGGCAACATGGCTGTCTGTGATGGATATAAGCATGGTCACAGAACGAAGGAGCTCAAAGAAAATAGAAATAGGGAAAGTATGTCAAACTGAGTGCAGAGAATAAAAAAGAAAAATATAGATGTATATTTAAATGAACAGTGCAAAGAACTGGAAGACTATAATAGACTGGGAAAGATGAGATCTCATCAAGAAGATGGGTAATAGTAAGCAAAACGTCCAGGTAAAAAATGTGCATGACAGAAGACAATGATGGGGGGGGGGGGGGTTATAGCATAAATTAAAAAAAAGTAACAGGAATATACATAAAACCGTATAAGAAAGACTTTAACATCACTAACATCACTGAACCATGTGTGTGTGTGTGTGTGTGTGTGTGTGTGTGTGTGTGTGTGTGTGTGTGTGTGTGTGTGTCTTCGGCTTTTCGGTTAGGGTCGCCACAGCGGAAATCCGGTCCGCTAATGATTGGCAGTTGATTTTTATGTGCTGAGTTGCCAGCCCTAATGCACAACCTTCAACGATGCGCCCATTCACACGTCTCCACGCAGAAGACACTCTAGCTGAGAGTCGAACCGGACAGCGTCTTACTGTGAGGCGACAGCGCTACCGCAGCACCACCACCATACAAAAGTATATTCTCTTATCTAGAGTTAGACATCCTGGAAGGGAGGTTAAATGAGTGACAGGAAACCTTTCTAATAGCAAGACTGCAAAAAGTGATGGAATTCCTGCTGAGTTATTTAAAATCCTGCAAAGTGATGTTAGACAAGTGCTACCTGTAATTTGTCAGCAAATATTCAAAACACAGCAGTAGCTGTTGACTTGAAAAAGTCAATTTACATTCAAGTCTCAAACAAGGGCAATGCTAAAGAGAGCTCAAATTATCAAATGCTTGCACTTGTTCACATGCTAGCAAGGAAATGGTCAAACTCTGACAAGCTAGATTCCAGCGGTATATGGACCAATAGCTGTCAGATGCCCAGGATGGTTTTAGAACAGGCAGAAGCATCAGGGTTCAGATTGCCTACACTCTCTGGATATTAAAGTAAGCAAGGGAATTCCATGCAATCTATCTATTTCAGACTGGATAACCGATAAAGCCTTTGTGTGTGGACAATAACATTGTGGGAACTTCTTAGAGATACAGGGATACCAGGTCATCTTATTAGCCTTGGATGAAGCTGCATTCAGAACAAGAAGCAGCAATTAGAACCAAATATGGAATAAATGGCCGGTCCAAGACTGCGAAAGGAATACGATTAGGCTATATATCATGACTCTACTTATTTATTTTAATATATTATACAAAATGGTAGAAGAATCAGATGTTAGAAACAAAAGTACCAGCAGAGATATTAACGTCTTCCGATATGCAAATGTTAATACTCTGATGGCTGTAAATGAGCAGGAGAAAAAGAATCTGTCGATGACGGTGAAAGTAAAAAGAGCAAAAGCTCGCTTTCTAGTCAACGTGAAAAGACAACTAAAGTGTTTCATCTAGCCATATGAATTCATAGAAAATAGACGGGGGAGACGTGGAGGCTATGACACATTTTATTTTCCTGAACTTGGAGATATCTGCAGATGGTAATTGCAGCCATAACATTAAAAGGAAATAAAAGAAAGCGATGACAAATCTGGATCTGATTGTAAAAGTAAATACATTACATTGTCAATACAGTTCCATATAGTCAACGCAATATTTTTTCTAGTAATAACGTAAGGCAGTAACCTGGAAAATCAGTACTTTTGAACTGTGCTGTTGGAGAAAGCTTTTAAGAATTTCATGGATAGCATCAAGAGCAAAGCAGTCAATACTAAAGAAAACAAAATTCAGATTAACAGGGAATTCTGATTGTAAAACTCAAACTCGTGTATTTTGGCCACACAATGAGATGCTGGAATTCACTAGAGAAAACACTAATGATGGGAAAGATCAAAGAAGAAGGATGTATCAAAGGCTAACCTGGACAGACAGCATTACTGAAATAATGAGCACCTCTATGACACTGCTCAAGAGGAACGTGGGCGAGTGGATGGGACACCGTAAATTCTTACCACTGATAACACCCACAACCCTCCTGGACATGGGCAATCATCACTAAATGCAGTCTTGGGTACTGACTAGCATTTCCATAGTATTACATTGGGATGAAACAGCTAGGCTTAAAATGACCTCTGGGCGATAGCCTAGTAATCTCCTATGATCCTATGACCCTATGATTTGCAGGACTTTAATGAAGCAGTTGTTAATAGGTAGGTTTTGTGTGCTACAGTTGTTGAGATCATGAAGAGGCAGACTGGGTTAAATGGGTAAACAACAACAACAACAAAAGTGTGTAATGCAAACATGGATGCACACTTTTCTGGATGACTTTTGTCTGAAAAATAAATGCAATGTCTCCATATGTTCAATGAAGTCCATGTTTGCTTTGGCATGCTCACAAGTAATTCCACAGACCAAACTGCCTGTTAGTTTATTAGCACATCTTTCAGAAAGCTTTGTCAGTTCTCTGAATAGCATTAAAGTGCAACAAACATTTATGTTGTCTACACCTACCAAGACAGCTCCCCTCTGTGACTTAGGGGACTGCTTTTCTGTCACTGATATCAGTTTACTCTCACATTATTAATTGTAAGCATGGATTACAGATTCTGCAACTATCAGTTTACTCTCACATTATTAATTGTTGTAAGCATGCATTACAGATTCTGTAAATTATATCAATTTCCTCTTACTTTATTAATTGTTGTAAGCATGCATTACAGATTCTGTGACTGATATCAGTTTACTCTCACATTATTAATTGTTGTAAGCATGCATTACAGATTCTGCGACTGATATCAAGTTCCTCCCACATTATTAATCGTTGTAAGCATGCATTACAGATTCTGCAACTGATATCAGTTTACTCTCACATTATTAATAGTTGTAAGCATGCATTACAGATTCTGCGACTGATATCAATTTACTCTCAAACTATTAATATTTGTAAGCATGCTTTACAGATATTAGCACATCATTTAACCTCTTGTGTAGCTGCACATGGTGGTATCCTGTGGAACTGTTCAAGAATGAAACGAGAGGTTCTTCACTTCTGTTAAATACAGACCTTGATTACTGTACACAGACTGATTATCGTTTATTGAAAATATGTGTGATGATCTTATTTTCAGGAATCAAACTGCAGTACAAGTATATGTATGTCACAGAGTCATAAAACTTAAGTACAAAACAATAAAAATAAAGAAAAACAAATACAAGAGTAATGTTATAACTGTTGCAATGCAAAAGAAGGATGAAATACAATCAAGAATCAGGGCAGTTCCTCTTCCTTCTGCTCCCCTTGTTAGTTGTATTGACTTAATTATTCACATTTTAATGCCTTTCAACTGTGGCTACCTGTTCTTTAAGCCCTATGTTTAGCAATTCATTAATTAATGAATGTGCCCTCCTAACATTCTTCAAATCTGATATTATGTTGGAGGACAGGTATATGTCTCAGAGAATTCCCATTCTCTGGAATGGGTTTCCCATCCACATGATACAGAGCCCTTCCCTAACCCGATTCTGCTGTAACTTGGAGCAATGCATGGGAAACTAGAAATTCACCTCTAGTCTGGAACCTCGTCTCTGATGGACTGAGGCAGTCGTTAAAATTAGCCGTAACTAACAAATACCCCCTTAAAATAACCTCTAAAAGCACAATAACTCATGGGAGACATTTGGGTTGTATAACTCCAGTGGTCATTAGTCTAGTATACATGAACCTATAAATGTATACCTTGGAAATCTAATAAAAAGTTGCATGTTTAAATATGAACTAAAAGCTGTTTAAGATCTTCGTACATTTAGAGAATATTTTAAAACATAAAGGTAAGTAATACTTTAAAGTGTTAATTTTGGTTTAATGTATGATACTATATCAACATCTAAAAAACTGAATTTTGTTTTCAAAACAGTGAACAGCGTGTGGGATGATCCCAGCAAAATGTGTAGCAGTGCCAGTCCCTGGAATGAACAAGCAGACATGGGCAGGTAAAATCAAGTACGGATAAATAGGATGCTTCAATGACTTGGATGCATTTGGAATGGCGTCAGTAGTTGCACATAACGGTATCATCATTTATCTATTATTATGATGAGAATTTTAAGATAATTGTAGTAAACACATAATTATACGTGTTTCAGAAATGAGAGGTTCAGAGATTGATACAGGCAAAGCACATACCAAATCTAGAAATATATACCAAAAACTAAAATGTGAGCAAATACATTAATAAAAATATATAATAATGGATTGTTTAATTGGCAAAACAAGAACAGTGACATGCCTCTCAACTGTCCAGATTTTCACAGAATGTCATATTTTTAATCTGTTCCTCATAAAATTTGTGATTTTCTGGCAAATCACTGGGTGATCTGAAGAATGAAGTCACTGAATAATGACATGCATTTGAGTTTCAGGCTTTAAATCCTTCACAAAATGTAAGTTAAAAACAAATCCTGTTACTCTAGCAACTTTCTAAGTTTATAAGAGCAATATTTAAAGCTGTCCTATTTTTGGGCCTTTGCCCCCTATTTTGTCAGGCTTTGTCCAGATTCCTTGCACTAAGAGGTTGAGTGGTATGAACAGTGATATTTCAACTAAATGTGCTACAGGTGTAACCTCAGTACAGCATCTGAAAGTTTATCTTTTAAGAGTGTAAGCAAATAATACTGTATCCGTCGCCATGATGACTTATGCAGTCAGATATTTAATGATCCATGGGCGTGTAAATCATTGATTCAGAAGTGTATCTGTGAGTATCCAAAAGTACAGTTAAACAGGTTATATTTTTGGATGTTTAACTTACAGAAAATACAGTGATACGGTCTGGAATCAAACTGCATTTTAAACCTTCCCTGTCACACTTTAGAGTCAAAATCTAAAGGCAACATCAACTTGCTTGTAGCCAGGCATACCTTTTATACAAGAGTTCTTGTCCTGCAACAGAGTACAATTTCTCTTATACAACTTTGACACAGAAATCTACCTGCTGTCAGACTCACGTAACAAATTTTCATTTCAACACTCTTTTCCAAAGACTAGAGTGCCATAGTAGTCTTATATACAAAAAAAAAAAAAAAAAAAAATTATTTGATAAAACAGACAAGCTAATGATGCCTTCTGCACATTTTTCAGCATTGTGTATTTTGATGAGTGCCATATACCAATGGTTTTGCCTATTAAGTAGGCAGCTACTTTACTCCCTCAAATTACAGACTGAAGGCGCCCATCTTACTGATACACCCCAGTGTGAACCTCGGAACATAACAGATAGCGCTTGCTCCATACTCTAGAAGAAATGTACCTGTTGCAGTCCAGATGCTACACAGATCTGAATACACTGACTTATACACCTGAAAATCAAAAGCAGATATGAGTGTTCACCAAACTCCAGTTCTCTGGTCTAACACTCTGTACTGTTAATGTTAACCATACCTGTGTACTATATTTTAGCATTTGTAATATGCACTGTAAATTGCTTGAAAATTATATTTCAGTTATGGACTGCATGCACTCTGTTGAATTTCTGGCTTCATCAAAACAGAAGTCAGCTGTATGATTCATTGATTCCTATGTTATCAAAAAACAATGCATTATATGTTCAGGGTCCAGTGAGATCAGTAAACAGCAGCATTAAGGAAGTCCCTCTTTTTCTTGACTGTTATATGATGTCAGATTTAGTATGTTTACAGTCACTAGGGTGTGGGAGGTGCAAGAGAACCCTGCACCATACACATACAAATAATGAACAGACAAACAGACAGCTTTTTCTTCTTTACATTTTTACATTTCTTACATTTATTACATGTGCCTAAGGGTGGTGAATGCAAAGGATAAAAAAGACTATTTCATGCAAGTAGTTAAATCAATAAACACGTAAATAAGCAAATGTGTTTACTAGAGGTCCATATATCAGTGACAGCTGTACAACAGATGAATCCCAACATCAGTAAAATAATAATTATCAATATGTTTATTTCACATGCTCTTTTGCAATATTGTTTCTTTTGTACATCTAGAAATGCCTTATAGAGATTAGTAAAATAATTTCTTCCTGATTATCACATGCTAGCAAGTTACATTATTTATTTTATGTATCAGCCTTCCTGGAATCATGACCTTGTCATGGGACAAGAAACTCATATTCCCCATCACCCTCAAGAGCTTTATGCTGCTGTTATGGTCACCCTTGAGAAACTCTTCCAAGAGGAGACAGACAAAGAGGGATCCAAAATTCCACTGCCTTGATGAATCACGAAGAAATCCAGAGACCATAACTTATAACTTAGGAATACCATGACCCAACCTCTGGAGTCAGGCCTGGGAGTAGTGTTCACTGATGATTGCCTGATGGCTGAAGCAATCTATGTAACTTAAACAAATGGAGCAACCATATGGCCCACTACCCACAAAGCAAAGGGTGAGAGTTGATCATTGATATCAGACCAAGTGGCAAACAGCGAAGCTGAGCTGATTAGTGGGACAGACCAAATCTTGGCGGCAGTAGTGGCACTTGGGATGCACGGACTGTCATCTCACTGTTGGGAAAGGATATTTAGAGGTCACTAGGGGATGAAGAAGATGCACGGGAACTTCGTGGGATCATAGGTTCATAAGTAAAGTACTAGGCTAGCTGCCCTTGCAGGTCATTTTAAGTCTAGCCCACGTTTCCCCTTAATGGTGAGAATCAAACCCTATACCTTGTTGCCTGTAAGGTAAGCATCTTAAGCATTATGCCAACCTCTACTTATGCAGGGAAAAGATTGAAAGAAGTACCATCTAGATATAGCAGGTCTTTTGGTCATACCCCTACACATAGGGATTAGTTTCCTAGATCTATATTTCTCAAAGGGTAGTAACTTTCTTATTCAAGAGTTGCACTTTGGGGGACAGGACCGGGTGTATATAGGGTTACCCACAACCCCACCCGGCTGGAGTGCCACATAGTTGGAGTTTGTCACAGTAGATAACACACAGTTGAGTCATTATGAATGCAGGTTACAGAGAAAGAAGGGTCTGTCTCTTGCTTGCACATCCGGGATATAATGTCTATTGTTATTCAAGAGCTGATGGCCTTTGTGGAGTGCAGCACTTAATAGAACACTTACTGACTATGCAGGTCTATGGAAAACTTTGACATTTATGTAAGAAATAATGTAAATACTGCACATATGCATTTGTTTGTTTATTGAATGCATTTTCATATATTATCAAGGCTAGAACACTTGCATCCGTTGGTAGTGCAAGCGGTAGCATTGTTCTTACCTCACAGCAAGAGGTTCTCTCTGTTTGGATTCTCGGCTGGAGTGCAGGGAGTGCCTCCTGTGTGGAGTCTGCATGTCTTCCCGCCAGTTGGATGCGCATTGAAAGACATCGTAAATGGAGCATGACTTTGTTGTTGTTGTTGAAGGAGTTGAGCTTGTCGAGCTGGCACCTTGAAACGTTTGTAAAATCTACTGCCAGTCATTAGCGGACCCGGAGTTCACGCTGTGGCGGAAGCCTAACCAGGAAAAGCCAAAGACAAACAACAACAACAACATCAAGGCTAGAACACTGGCCCAAATGGACCATTTTCAGGCTCCAGACAGACAGAAGCTAATAATAGCCGACATTTCAGAATTGATGCATGCATAGTGATGAACATTTCAAACGTTTTTACAAGACCATCCAGTTTTATAACTAAACATACAACTATAAGTGAAAAAAATTATTTAACTAAAAGCCTAAAAAAAGCTACCAGCATATGTAAGACCAAGTTAAACAACTGCACCTCAAAATGCAAACCACTAAGTAATGTTCAATATATAAGCGTATATAAAAATTAGGTTAATATGAAGAAGCTAGAAGGAACAGAAAAGTTACGCAGCAAGAGTGAAGAAGATTAGGAAGGTGGGAAAGATAAGAAAGTATGTGGAGGAAACTTCATGGGTAGAGTGACAGAGTATAATATGAAGAAAATGAGAACCCACATAGAGAGGAATGGTTTTTAAGATATACTTTATCTGTTGTATAGCCCAGCTACGGCAGGGCTTCATGATTCAGATTTTTTTCATGTAAGGTAACAGAAGGCTTGGTAGGAAAAAGAGTGAGTTGTTATCTTCCAGAGGAAGGATTTCCATATTTATGAGTTAGTGTTGAGAACTTTAGTGATCAGTACCATGAAGTCAGTCCTAGGGGAATTTAAATAAAAGAGGGAATTTATGGGACCTTAGGATCTTAGGTTATCGTGAGTATAGCTTTTAATGAATCTGCTGGAAAAAGGAGGTTTAGAGCTGATTGAAGGGCTTGGGGTAGGGTGCACCTTTTGTTTATTTGGAAAACACTTTTGCCTTTTGAAGGGCATTGCAGTGATATATTCTCTTTTAGGGACCAGGGAGGAGATAAATATGTAGATATGTGTTAGCTGTGACTTGGAAGGAGGTCATTTTTTCTTGGAAGCATTGGCTATGACTGGGAGGCCATATTCTAGTTGTGCCGCCATTAAAATACGTTTTGTTCATTTGCGGAAAGCTCAAAATAGTTTCTCAATGAGCATTCAATCTCATTTTTGTTTGCAACTATTGTGCATCTCTCACAGGTTATTTCCATTACATTTGCCCATGTTTACAACTGGTTGTAATGTTTGCTCTTTTTAAAAGACTGGCTTTTTATGCAGGTTTCATAGTACACTCTACATAAAATTCAGTCCTCCACTATTACTGAAATTTCTTCCTTCTTTTAAGTGATGGTGTTCACCTAACCTGCATAGTTGACTTGTGATTTACAGAAATGCTTTCATTTTATTCTTTAGTTTCTTTTAGGGAGACCCGCAAGAGGCTTTTTTGTGCTTTGTTGTGGGTTTGGCTTCATGCTCTTTGCTAACGGGTTACACAGCTTTTTATAAGATTTTTATTTTAGCCATGATTTACCAGCTCCGCTGACAAAGAGGAATAAAGCCCAGACTGTACTGCCCAGATTAACCTGGAGTCTGTATAACCAGAGTTATATGCTAAAAGGATCAGGCCAGGAGGATGGGAGTGGAGTAGACTCTGCTAACTCCCCCTTTTTGAGGAGGGAGAGTAGTTCTAGCACTTGCCCATGGTGATACCTAGCAGAAGCACTAAGTCCCTCATGTTGGAGACCAAACCCTCCCAAGCCTATATACTGTCCACATACATTACACTGTAAGGTAAGGGGAACCCAACATGTTAAGGCACACCTCCCAGAGGCGACAGTAATATCAGCATTCAGAAGGAAGCCAACAAGGGAGGGAGAGACAGGGTACTCCCCAGCAGAAGAAGAAGATGGTAGACTAGCGAGAAAGGCCAAGCAAGCTGGACCATTCCTACCACCAGACAATCATCATGGAACAGAGGGCTAATAGGGATTACCATGCAGGATGGGTCACTTAACAGAGGCTATATGTAGTCTAGCCCAGGAATGCTTAGCTTCTATTACTCTTGAATGGATAGGTCAATTTGATGTGGAGTAGAACCAGCCATCAGGTGATGAATTACAAGGGGAAAAAGATTTTCTTGTTTGATTTAACTCTCTCATTTGATACATCCATCCAGAACCCTTTTTTCCATTGCACATGGGAGTTGGGATGTCCGCTACAGTGATAATCATTTAGAGAACCAATATTCCACTGCCAGGTGGCTAGCCCTACTATGGTAGTTCTTTCATACACCTACACATACACATTTACACCTATGGCCAATTTGAAGTGTCCATCACCTACTGCATGTCTTTGGAATGAATAGAAAACTGGAGGACTGGGAAAAAATCCACATGAAAGCAGGGAGGACAGCCACAGACACAGGCACAGAAGGCACCCCAACTGAGAATCAAACCAGACAATCTGTTGCTGTGGTGACAAAGTCTACTAAATTATATTGAAATCTATAAGTCTTTGCATCCTATTAAAATCTGAAACACAGACCCCTTGTTTAAAGCGGTACAGTGAAGCACTATTTCTCTAGTTCAGATCCAGGCTGGGTGCCTTCTGTACCAGAGGTTCAATATCCTCCCTCTTTCACCAAATCTCAGGTTTAGACACATCTGAAACAAACAGGCAACTGAATTGGCAATACTCTATACTGCATGGACAATTGCATGTGTGTGTGTGTGTGTGTGTGTGTGTGTGTGTGGTGTGTGTGTGTGTGTGTGTGTGTGTGTGTGTGTGTATATATGCACACAGTTGTGTGTCACCTGTGATAGCTAATACCACCCTTAGCACATTTATAACCTACAATGGACTGACATCCCATCCAGAATTTGTTCGCTATACACCCACATTGCTCCTGGATTCACCCCTGCTCCTTAGCAACCTTAAAATGGATAAAAGTAGGCAAAATAAATGAATTTCACTTTTTATTGTCTACAATATTATTGTGCAGTATGGTTCTACTGTTTTACTAAAACCAAAGTTGTCTAAATTTTCTAATGTAGCCCTACATGTTCCTAGCTGTTCCATAACTAGCTGATTTATCAGATGGGAAATGCTTAATACCTTGTTTATCATGTAGCTTTGCCTCTTATGTCCAAATTGCAGTACCTTAGTTCTCATATACATATTTCAAATATACCTGTTTGTCACCGAAACAAACTACATTGATTTTCCCTTTGCCCAAAAAAAAATTTTTCTCAGTTCTTATTATCCTTGTGCTAAAATATCATGAAAATGACTCTTGGCTAGGCATGTTACTTACAACAATATATGATAATCCTTTTATTTTCTTCATACACTTTGTCATTTATAATAAATTTATTTACTTGCATTTGTAAAGTATGCTTGAATAATCCTTTTTATAAATAATCTCAAAGATTAATTAAGGTCATTTATATTCATTATAGCATTAATAACTGAAAATGCTCATGAGTGATTTGCTTCATTTGTGACAGAACAAATGAATACTACTTTCCATTGTTAGCTACAAGGTGTGAAGTCCAGGCAGCACTGAGGACCTACTCGAATTTCCCCAACTGCCCCAGAGCACTTTGTGGTTAAGTGACTTGGTCAAGTTACACAGCAGGGAGGCTGAGGGAATCAAACCCGGGCTACAAGTAGTAGCTTGTTGGTAGCTCATAGCCTTTATTTATTTATATATGTATATATGAATTTATTTTTTAATTTGTTTACCAACAGAGAACACCGATCAAACAATGATAAAATAGAGCTTAGCCCAGGTTACATTATAATGTAACAAACATTTGTACTGTTTACAAATAACAATAGTTTAGATTTATCAATCCAGTATAGAAAATCCTGACAGTTTATGCATAGATGACACTCGAGACGGGCACATTAGCAGAGTGCACTATTCGCATTACTGTGAAGTTTTTCTTCTCCTGCTGTACTTATAGGGTGCTGACATCATCAGTGTTTAGAAAGGGGAATGTGCATCCTGTAGTGTGTTTTCCCAGTTGCCAAAAGGGACATTTCCCTCACACAGAATTGCACACACACCAACCCTACTCACCCACACACACTGAGCATTTGCAGGATTCAAACTCCTACCTAACTATATTATGACACTTGAGGGAGACGCATTAGCAGAGCGCACTATCCGAATTACTGGGCATCTGTTCTGCACCTGCAGTATTTATAGGGTGCTGACATCATTATTTCTACAGAGGTATGTACATCTAGTACTACCTGTCAGGTGGGGGATAGCATATATATGCATTTGCAGCCACCTACTTCAGGGTCAGATATGCACATCAGCACTGGCAGGTTATGTTCTATACCATGCTTCGTGACCACAGGACCTGTAACACACAACACAACCAGTTCGGACCACCCCTCCCACATCCAGGACACACACTTTGCTTCCCTGGGAACAGTGCCAAGATATGCAGGTGTTCACATACACCATTCCAGTTGTTAACGTCAGGTACAGGTATATTGTGTGTGGGAACTACTCAGGCCTCTACAACATTACCCTACAGCCACTAAAATTTGTGAGTCCATGTGCTATGGCAGAACCACTCACCACAGCCACAAGGGGGAATACATATTGCACCTGACCATCTGCAACATGGGTACTCACTGTTCCACACCAGAGGTAGACCACCATTGTTGATATCTGACCATACCCCCCTTTCCCTGGACATCCATATCCCATCCCCACCCCCAGGCAATGTTGTCACTGCAAAAAAAGTGTATTTATCAAAAGCAGACTTTACACTTGTGAAGACTGGGGTGGAAGACTTCAAAGGACCCATGCTGGGGGAGTATACAGGCCACTCTGCATAATCCTTGACAATTGCATTCTATGAGCATGTGGAAGGTTTGCATTGATCATGCTATCCCAAATATACCCATGACTCCTCCACAACAGGACACCTGTCAGGTGTACACCAGCCATATATGAGCTGTCCAACAGACAGAGTGAGCTAATACATTGCAGAGCAGTAGCCCACAGAGGGAGGACATCTCTGAACAGTACTGGCACAACACTTCAATCCCTCATAATCATCATGACAAAGTGTTGACAGTGAAATTGTCCAGACAATGCAGATAAGGCTCCCCTTAGTCTGTTATTGACGCCCACTTACTTTTAGAGGTCCTCACCAACCCTCTTCCAGCACACACCAACAACATGGATGTGGCTTAGCAAATTCAAACCCTGGGATCTCCACTGTGTCCCTGCTTGACGGAGGCACAGCACACTAGCCTCACACGGTGCCTTATGTGACCTACTTTACAGTGGCACAGTAGCCTACTGTACTGGGGAGGCAGACGCCAAGCACACTCTGGCTAAGCTGTCATTCCCTAGGGCAAACAGCCTAGTGTTGACCTCTACACCCATATGTTTAATTGTCAGATGCACAATATTTGTTGCTGATAGACTGTTTGCAGGTCTTTATTTCCATAGCATTCCCTGTTTCTATGAACAACTTGTGTATCTGTGGAAGATGTTTGAATATGAGAGGGATCCACTATATCACTTATGTCTCTGTAGTCATTTAACTGTGTGCACTGGGCAGATTGCTGTAATGTGGTTGGTTCCTGGAATAACACGCACAAATACCAGATATGTGTGGCCAACTGCTAAACTGAGATTTGGCCTAAGTGTGTGAGCATGCCCAGTTCAGGCTTTCCATGGCATGTTGTCTGACATATGTCTCATTTATCAAAGTGTGCGAGCATGCCCAGTGTGAGCTTTCCATATGTTGAACTCTGCAGCCCACCACATTTGTGGATGAGTGTGAACTTCAACAATATCTCACATTTATGGTTGTGTGTTGTGTGTCATGTTGTGCACTTACTGTCCAACTGCTTTGTGTCTGAACACAACAGGGATTATACTGTGCCTGCAGGGTTTGCATGGGATACTTTGCATACAGTTGTCAACATCCTTTCATACTGACCTAACACTGTAGTACCGTATAGTGTACTGGTTCAGTACTTTCACTGTGGTGGACAGTATCCTGGGCTTTAGTCCTATCACTGCTTTACATTTTCATAGTGAGCACAACAGACTGGTTAGGGGCCAGTTGTGCACATCTGACCATGTTGCATTATGTTCAGATATGAACTACTTAAACCAGGCTTGTCCAACATTGGTAGTGTATTCCACAACATAGGTGGACATTGGCAAACACTAGCGATGTGCCCTAGGCCATTTCTAATGCTAGTTGGAGAGTGTGTTTGTCCTTCGACACACATTGTAAGTGGAGTTTGCCATGACATATGTCATGGTTAGTAATCTGTGCCTCCGTCTACCCGTGACATAACAGTGATACCCAGGGTAAACCTACCATCTTCCATCCACTCATCAAGATTCCTCTTGAGGAGAGTCGATGAGTGACTCTCTGGCTAACCTGTACTGGGAGTTTACTCAAGAGTGGGGGTGGCTTCTGTGTTATGGATCATTCAGTACAGCTTGTCCTATGTATGTCAGTGCTGGGGTTCAGGTCTCTCATGTGCATAGCTCACTGCCATTCAGATTGTACAAGGTGCAGCATGTTCATTGATTCCAGCTTGGACATGGCTTTATACATCAGGCACAGCGTGCCTCTGGGTGGGCAGTATGACAGTGTGTGGAGCTGCAGTTTATTTAATCAGGCAACACATGGCATCTGTTCAAGCTCTTTGATACTCCTGGTGAGGTACTTTTGGGGACTTTACAGTTGATGGAGGTGTCTGCTGAGGTACATCCCACAGGGGCTATTGTAGTCAATTGTAACGCTGATGAAGGATGACTGCAGAGCCACAGTGACCTCCTTATCTAGATCTGACAACCTTCATGATTAGGTGGGTATATGGTATGTTTCTGTAACCACTACAGCCACATGCTTGTCCAATGCAGGATATCTATCAACTTGTGTCCCCAGGTCTCTCATTACATATTAAGTACTTAATGGGTTAACACCTATGTGGTAATTGGTGGGCACTTACTGTATATCCACAGGGGTTGACTATACACTTTTCTGCAATTAGCTTGCTAACATGGCTATGGCACCAGTTGTCTGTTTCTATGTGGCCCTTTTGTGGATGCTTGTGTCAGCTGGAGGGTCAGATATGGTGGCCAGTTTGTAGTCCTCTGCAAACTTGTTCAGACACAGTCCTTCCATGTTGGCCTGTACCTATGGGACATATATACCAAACGAGGGAGGTCCCAGGACCAAGCCTTGTGGGATGCCAGTTATATCTGGTTTGTAGTCTGACATGGCTGCAGCATGTCTGACCATGTCAGTTCTGTCCTTGGTCTGGTTTGCAACCCCTCTACTGACATAGGGGTTTATATTTAAGCTGGTGAGCTTATCTATAATGAACATGTGGGGTATTGTATGGAAGCCTTTGCAAGGTCCAGCTACGTTGTGTGGACCACATTGCCCTCATCAATGACCTTAATGACTGTTTCAAATGAGTCAAACATGTTTAACAGGCAGGATCTGCACTTAAGAAAGCCACACTGGGTAGGGTCCGGTGTCAGTAGGTCCCCAATATCTTTATGTCTGCGGTACATGCTGATCCTTTCCATAGCTGTGCAGACCAAGCTTGTCAGGATTCTGGGGTGGTAGTTTGCAGTATCCATTCAGGCAACACCTTTGTTGAGAAGGACCACTGTTGTTGTACACTGCTCTTTGGGTACATATCCTGTGGTAAGGCTGACATTGAGCAGTAGTGTTATTTGGCATTCCATTCTTCTTGGAGTCCATGTTGGACTCAGCCCAGGACACCATCTCATACCATTGATGCTGTGTGTTTTGCTTTGTAGATGCTGGCTGTTACCTCAGCATCTGCAATGTCAGGGGCCAGCAGTCTGCTGGGATAGATATTTTGCATTTGGGGGGGGGGGGGTTTGCACTGCACCTGTCAGGTTGGATGTTGGCAATATGTGTGTGTGTTTGGTATGTTGTTTGTAATATTTGAGTGATTCAGAGCATATCTGTGAATTCCCAACAAGGTTCCTACCATCAGTTAAGAAAGCCTTGTGATTATCCTTAGTGTCCTGTACAATTTGTATCTTCATAGGTTCATACTAGGCTATCCGCCCTAGGGCATTTATAAGCCTAGCCAGAGGGTGTGTGGCTTTCGCCACCCTTACTATGTGAATATTATGGCCATTTATGATTTAGTTTACTGTGCCTCTGTCTGGACGTGACACAGTGAAGACCCCCAGTGTACATCTACGAACATCCATCCACTTGGCAAGATTCCTGTTGAAGAGTGTCAGTGAGGGCCTCTGCCTAACATGGAGTGGGATTCTGTTCCAGGGTGTAGGGAGCCTCTGGGTTATGTATCTGTCCCTCCAGCACATCCTATTTCATTATGTGTTGAGGTTGACATCTCTCACTCTCACAGCTCCGATGGCTTTGGGTTTTCTGGGGTGGAGCATGTCCATTACTCCTGTGTTGGACATGGCCTTGTACAACAGGCATACAACGTCTCTGTGTAGGCAGTATGTGACTGCATTCAGCTGGGGTGTCTACAGGCAGGCAGCATATGACATATATTTGAGACCCTTTATCCTCTTGGTGAGGTACCTTTGAGGTCTTTCTAACTGCTGCAGGTGTCGGGTAAGGTACATCCCAAATGAGGCATTGTACTAGATTATGGGTCTGATAAGAGAACAGTATAGGGGCACAATGACCTCTGTTGACGTAGATGTGAATCCTTTCATGATACGGTATCCATTATAGACAGTCTTCCTAGCCACGTTGGCAATGTGAGTGTCACATAATGGATTACTGTCCACTTGTGTCCCTAGGTCCCTGATTACTCCTTCCATACATAATGGATTACCACCTATGTGGTAATTTGTGAGTACCTTGTTTGGTATTTGGTGAGACATTCATACTGTCCAGTGTCTTCAGGATGGCTGGGTGGGGTTCCTGTGTGTGAGAGTGTGGTCTGCAGCATGCTACAGACTGTACAGCAGTTTTGCCTACAGTTAGTTGCACATGGGTGGTCTCCGATGCTTCGTGCATTGTCATTTACCTGGACGTGTGGGTGTCTGTGCTGAATATGGATACTCCCCCATCTTTTATGTTTTGGTCCAGGTTTTGGGGCCATAACGCATGATAAGAGGTATAACCTGGTAGTGCTGGTGTGCTGTCAGGAGCCTTGCTGCAGGTTTCTGTCACTGCACGGACATCAATGTTCTCCATACTGGGGAAGGCCTTAGGAGCATGCATATTGAGGTTTACATGTCTGGCATTGGTCAGCATTACCCTTATGTTTCTTTCCACTTATGTTTTCTAGGGTGGTGGGTTAGTCTTTTCAGCCTTGCCTACAAAAGGCTCTATGGAGGTGGCAAAAGCCTTATCCAATATCCAGACGCCCAGGGGTAACAGGTGCAAGCCATCCCTGGAACAGCAGCGTGGCTTGTCAAGCATGACATCCCAAGCAGACAGACATTGGATCCCCTTGGAATGACACCAGTAATTGTGCCACTTGTTAAAGCTGAACATTCTGTGTTTGTACTGTAGCATCATTCTTGGTGAGGTCATTGTCATACTGGCCTGGACTACATAATCGGAGAGCTCATCTATGTCTCTTTTCATGTAGTCCGGGGAGGTACATCTCAGGTCATTCACGCCAGCATGGACAATGACTGCATCATATTTCTACTTGCTTTGGGGTGACCTGCGTACTTGTGTTATGTGGCGTATTGTAGCAGCCTACAGGCAGCTTACTGTACCCTTTCCCTTGTTCAGTCTGGTGAGCGGGACAGCAGTGTGTCTGACTATGGAGTCACCTATTACAACTGTATCAGGCATGTTGTTTCTCCTTCTGGCCTGTGACTGTTTAGCACACCAGCTTCATGTACTATGTGTTGCATGTGCTATGTTTGGAGGTTGTGGTTGCTTGGGTGTCTGCTTTGGAGGCCTCTGTTGATGTGGTGTGTTTATAATTAGGGCCTCCAGGAATGTTTTTCTGTGTTTATGTCTTTGGTTTGCAGTTGTGATAGGTCTATGTGGGACTGGGTTTGTGGTGTGTGTGGTTACCTTCTCCTCCTGACTAGTTTTGACAGTACTGAGTTGAGGGAGCTCAGCCTCCGGTTTGGATAAATGGTTGCATCTCTCACATATATTTGTATTTCTTGGGGAGTTGAGGGTTGTCTGTGTACTTGGGGCAGGTGTAACATTGTCTCAAGATTCACAGATTCAACTTGTTGTATCTGGCCTTAGTGGATTGTATGTGTGGACATATTTTATTGCCATACTACTGATCAGTGATTACTTCCCTTTTTATGTTTGCTCTATCATGTAGTAGCTTCCTCATTCTCTTGCATGGTTTGGTAATGGCTGGAGTCCACCATGCCAGATGCCTGCGTGTATGGTATTGTGTCTTGGTTTTATTTGGGATTGCATAATCCAAGCATTCCTGGCAGAGTTCATGGAATGCCTGTATAACAGGTTCTGAGGTGTGGCCCATATTTTGCACCTGCACAGGGCCTTTAATGGATTCCACATCAGTTTGGAGGAGTGCAACTTTTGCTTTACACATGTTTTTCACTGTGGTTTTCTGGCCAGGGACTGTGGTCAGGATGTGTATATCTGGTGTGATTACTCTATGGTCTGGTCTTACCAGTGAGGGATACACTTCTCATCTTGCCATCCAGTACCCATGTTGCTGATTATCACATCCAGTATGCTTACCCCTCTTGTGGGAGTGGTATGTTGTTCCTGGGCATTTTGGTTTATGGATTCTAGGAACTTTTGTATTACAGTGTTGGAGCTAGTATAATCCTCCCAGTCTATGTTTGGGTATTTTCAGTCACCCAATATAATGTGGTTTGGTGGGCTTGATATATTCATGTATTCCAACATAGGCCAAGTGCAGTTCCTGGTGTTAGGATGGTAGTCTGTAGCAGGCTATAAACTGGGAGGCAGTTTTAGCCACTGTTACTTGACCATGGCTAGCCCATACTGCTTCTTGTTGTGGTACCAACATGGGGGTGTGGTTATCCTTAACAATTATTGCTAGTCACCCTCCTTTTGTAGCTTGTTCCATGTTTTGAGGCTGTACAGCACAGTATGAGGTGTAACCTGGTAGTGTTAGGGTGCTGTTGTGAGCCTTGACCCAGTTTTCTGTTACAGGACAGATATCAACATTCTCCATACTGGGGGAGTTTAGACTGCATGCATCTTGCTGTTTAGACTTCTGGCATTGGGTAGCATTACATCTAGGTTCTTATCCCTTGTGATACCTATGGAGGTGGGTTTGTGTTTTGAGCCTTACCTATTCAGGGCACGCTGTGGGTAACAACAGCCTTTGCCAGTATCCATAAGGCCTGGACTGATAGGTGCACGCCACCCCTAGCAGGTGGAGCATCATGTCATGCTCAGCATGTCATCCCAGGCTGGCACACATTGGATCCCCTTTGACTAACTGCAATACTTCAGCCAATTATTGCAATTGATCATCTCATCGTCATATTGTGGCATCATGCTTGGTGAGGGTAGGATGTTAGTCAGGGTCATCAAGTGTGCATATACTACATGGTGTTACATTGCTTAACACATGGCATTCATGCCTCAGGTGGTGCTGCAGGGCTGCCTCTGTCGGATGCACATATTACACTCCCTGTACATGTTTGTGAGCAGGTCATGTCATTTTAGGCAACCCTGTTATTATTTGAGTGAGTCAGAGAGGGGTATCATTCCCAGGGTTCCTACTGAGCCAGTGTATGTGCTATGCGTTGCCTCTTTGCCAAGGCCAGGGCATACTGGGCACGCCTCCTTCTGCCTACTGGGGCAGGCTCAGGTTGTTCCTCCTCCGAGTCACGCTCTGCCTGTGATGGCCTTGGCAATGGTGGGGGGCTGTTTGTCCCGGCCCTATGCTGGTCCTGCTGCAGCTGTTTTTGCAAGATCATATTATGTAGCATAGCACATACCATGACAATTTGGGTACATGTAGTTGATGAGTACTGCAAGGCTCCACAAGATGTGTCCAGACACCGGAACCATGACTTGAGCAGCCCAAACACATGCTCTATTACATTACGTGTTTGTGCGTGTGCCTCATTATGGCATTCCTGTTCAGGTGTGTGTGCATTTCTGATGGGTGTCATCAGCCACGGCTCCAGTGCATAACCTGCATCCCCCACTAGGTGTCCATGTGGGATGTCCCCATTGGCAAATGTCTGGTACAGCTGTGTCAAATGCCAGATATGAGAATCATGGTGGCTCCCAGGGCAGCCAGCACACACATTCATTATTATGCCCTGGGCATCATACACGACCTGGCAGTTGATGGAGGGAAGCCCTTGCGGTTAATGTAGGCCCTACCCTGCTCACCGGCTGGTGCTTTGATGCGTATGTACGTGCAGTCTATTGCACCCACTACCTCAGGGTATTCCGCTATTTGCTGGAAGAGACGCATATTGCTGGCCAATACCTCACGGGCATTGGGGAAATATACATGATCACCGACATGTGCTGACATGGCATCCAGGAACTGGTGCAGTACCCTGGAGGCTGATGCCTGTGATATCCCCATCATATCACCAGTTGGTCTCTGGAAGGTACCTGTTGCTAGTATTCTTAGGCCAACACATAACTTGGTTTCCACTAGGATGGGTTCCCCTCTGTTGGTTCTGTGTGTGAGGCGTGGCCTGCACAGCTCGACAATTTGCTGCAGGAGGTCTCTGTCCACTCTATAGCGCTCCACTATCTCCAGCTCATGTAACCCGTGGTAGGTGACCCTGGGCCTGTACACTCTTCTCCGTCTCCTCACTGTGGGTTGTCTGGCACCATTTGCATTGTCATTAAAAAAAGAACAAGCTGCAAGGAAATATGAATAACAACCAAAACTGAGAAAAACACACTTTATAATAGCAAAGCTTTGGATAAAATCCTTCCTCAATACTAATAGAAACAAATCTAAAAACCAAATGGTTTAAATACAGGTCACTGAAGTCACATGACCAGCAGTCCAAAAATCATGTGACCACAAGTATATAAAACAAATCATTAAAATTAAAAAATTAGAAAAAACACAACATTATCGCAACCTAGTATGTTGCAATTTAACAAGAACAGGTTTCAATGTAATCATATTATTTAAACCTGGAAAATGGTCAGAGTTCAACCTAAGAATCCATTCATACTCTTTTAATTCAAGTAAATTACCACTATCACCACCTCTGGCAGGAGGTCAGATTACATCAATAACTCTAAAGGAGAATCTATGCTCAATACCTGAATCAACTATGTGCTTATACAAGGCATTACTATCAATGGCCCTTCTAATCTCCGATTTGTGTTCAATGATGCGTTCTTTTAGCTTTCTAGTGGTCTTACCCACATAGAATGCAGTACATTTCACACAATTAGCTAAGTACACCACATTAGATGTAACACAAGTGGTAGAAAAATTAAACTGATAAACTTTACCACTAATAGGATGTTTGAACTTATCACTGCAACCAACCACAATATCAGAACAGCAGGAACAATTCAAACAACCATACGTGCCGGGCTTAGTGGTAAAAGTCCTCTCTACAGGCCTGAAAAAATCTTTGTAACATAACATATTCTTCAAGGACTTCATATTTCTATATGAGAAAAAAGGCCTGTCACCAAGAATGTCTTTAATCTCACTAGAGGCCATTAGTACAACCCAATTCCTCTGTATTATTTGTTTTACAAAATGCTGTATTATGAATGCTTATATGTGCAACTCACTGGTGTAGCCATGGGTACTTCTGTGGCTAACACTTATGCCAACTTGGTGTTATACCAATGGGAGAAAGCTTATATTTTTAATTTGGATAATTCTTTTGTAAGTAATATATATTTTTATCAACGTTTCATTGATGATTGTTTTATGGTTTGGAAAGGTTCCCTTTCACAGTTGAATGAATTTGTTCATTATTTAAATGCAACTAGTTTCTTGAAATTTAAGATGGATGCCTCTGATAGTGAGATTAATTTCTTGGATGTTAAGATACAACTACGTGAGGGTTCTATCCATACCAGTATTCACAAAAAGGAGATAAACTCTGATAGATACATTAATTATTCCAGCATGCATGCCCCACATGTCTTTAAGGGGATTGTTACTTCACAGTTTAATAGAGTTAGTAGATTAAATACTGATGATGCTACATTTAATTTACAGTTGGATGAGATGTCCAAAGAGTTTCTGGATAGTGGTTATGATTCTAAACTAGTTTTAGATTTAAAAAATAAAGTTTTAGTTAATAGGAAGACAATATTGAAGCCGATTTTTCTTGGGGATGATGTTGGTTCTGTTAACCTAGAATGTTCAAAAGTATGCACTAGGTATCTTACTAGTTATAATACCTTGACTTGTTTTGTAAAACAAATAATACAGAGGAATTGGGTTGTACTAATGGCCTCTAGTGAGATTAAAGACATTCTTGGTGACAGGCCTTTTTTTCATATAGAAATATGAAGTCCTTGAAGAATATGTTATGTTACAAAGTTTTTTCAGGCCTGTAGAGAGGACTTTTACCACTAAGCCCGGCACGTATGGTTGTTTGAATTGTTCCTGCTGTTCTGATATTGTGGTTGGTTGCAGTGATAAGTTCAAACATCCTATTAGTGGTAAAGTTTATCAGTTTAATTTTTCTACCACTTGTGTTACATCTAATGTGGTGTACTTAGCTAATTGTGTGAAATGTACTGCATTCTATGTGGGTAAGACCACTAGAAAGTTAAAAGAACGCATCATTGAACACAAATCGGAGATTAGAAGGGCCATTGACAGTAATGCCTTGTATAAGCACATAGTTGATTCAGGTATTGAGCATAGATTCTCCTTTAGAGTTATTGATGTAATACGGCCTCCTGCCAGAGGTGGTGATAGTGGTAATTTACTTGAATTAAAAGAGTATGAATGGATTCTTAGGTTGAACTCTGACCATTTTCCAGGTTTAAATAATATGATTACCTTGAAACCTGTTCTTGTTAAATTGCAACATACTAGGTTGCGATAATGTTATGTTTTTTTAATGTTTTTTCTAATTTTTCTAATTTTAATGATTTGTTTTATATACTTGTGGTCACATGATTTTTGGACTGCTGGTCATGTGACTTCAGTGACCTGTATTTAAACCATTTGGTTTTTAGATTTTTTTGCATTAGTATTGAGGAAGGATTTTATCCGAAAGCTTTGCTATTATAAAGTGTGTTTTTCTCAGTTTTGGTTGTTAACCATTTGCATTGTCACCACCCTCAGCAAGTAGCCTATGTCTCCTTATGACAGCTATGGCAGCCCCTAGCATTTCTGCTCTGAGTTCAGCTTTTTCAGTTTTCACTTCTAATAGCTTACTCCTGTCTTGCAGTGTCTCTTCAGAGAAACATCCTGCACTGCTGTTTGCAGAGTTTTAAGTGCTTGGCTGAGCTACTATTCTGCCTGTGTAATTGCCTGCTTCTAATTGTTTTCACCTGCTAGCTCCAGCAGTATTCCCTGTTAGCTTCCTACTAATTCTGTTGCTTCCTGTTTCCTCTCTGTTTCTTCAGGGGGAGCAACGCATACCAGCAGAAACACGCTCACAGTGGCTTACATGCTTGCACACATGCTTACGGTTTAGAATCTTTTATTCGGGTTAAAACACACGCACACCAGCGCAAACAGTCTTACAAGTCTGCCAACAGGCTCCCACATGCTCAGTCTGCCTTACATGCGCGCACACTGCCCTACTCACGCCTCATGGCGCGCACAAGTGCATGCGCCAGCAAGAAACTTTGGTGTAAGCAACAGTGTACACCTTCCATTTCTTGACTTTCCCATGCTTATCTTGTGGCACTCCTCTTTCCATGATATGTGTCTGATATCTGTCATGTAACACTGACCTCCAATGAACTGCATTTCTTTCTGCCATTCCCCCCTGTGATGCCACCTATCTCCTACTCTATTCCTCCCCCTTATGTATCTCTTACACTACTCAGAATGTGCTCATTTGCTATGTGACAGTGGAATTCAGTATCCTAACACTCATTTACATCAGATTGCCTACTAATGCTTAGTTACATGTCTTAGACTCAGCTTCCCCCCTTAGCAACCACTAAACAGTGGCCATGTTGTTTTTGGTCTGCTGGTCCCTGCATTGTAAATCCATGTATTGCATAAAACCCACATTTGTGGGTTTATAACCTTCATTTTTATGTTTTATATAGCGCAGCCCGTTTGCACGGGGCTGCGCTGCGTTTAAACTTAAAAAAAAAAAATTATTTTTCATATTTGCATCGGGGTACCTTGCCAATGGCCACATATTTGGCCATTGGCATGCTGCCTGACACATATGCACCCTTTATTTGGAGCTGACATGGCTCCATTGTGTTTTTTGCAGAAACGTACTCAGTTGTCAACTGAGTACATTTCTGCAGCTAAAACGGCACTTACACGGGCTGCTTTGGGCTTCCTGGATAGCTAATCTACCTCATTTGCATGCCTTTCGGCTGCAAGTGAGGTGATTAGCATATCCACGCCCACTCCGTGTAAGAGACGTTTTAGCTGGTCTCTTACACGGAATTTCGGGCTGTTCCTGGATCGCGAGGGCTGCATGGAGTCTTACACTACTCTTAGACTCCGTGCAAGCCTTCGTGAATCCTGCCCTATGTATTTTTTTGTTTTATTGTGACTATTAAACATTTTTATCTGATAACTATAAAGTATATTTTTGAGCTTTTGAAGGAAATTACCAGTTTTATACTTTGAGTGTTTAACAATAAAGTAATGTTTTGGTCAGGCATACTAAAAATGTTTTTGTGAAATAAATTCAAATTAATAAATGTTAACAAAACTAAGATCCACACTAGCTATGGAATGAAAATCATTCCTAATCTGATGGATAAATCTAAATCCATCAGATTATTACTCATACCTTGACAATCCAGACCATCTGAGCTCCATAAATTGAGTTATCATATGGAGAATATTTGTAATAGGAATAAACAATATTTATATTATTTTGAACAGATATAGTACTATTGTAGACTAGACAGAATTCTAATGCAATATAAATATTGACTGATTGTATAAGCAATTAATATTTACATGAAAGATAGATGACAAGCAATTCAATCATAGTAAAGTAGGATGTATCATATATAAAACCTCAGTAAAAGATTATAGCACACAGTTATTTAACATATTTACCCTTATTGATGAAGTCTTTCAAAACTTATTACTTAATATAAATAGGTGGTAATAATATGTATGCCTAATGTTTATAATACAATGTATTTTACTGGATATATCAGAAGTTATATTTCATAGTTTGCAGCATTTAAGTAATCACTTTGTTGCTAACTTACTTAAAGCATCAAGTTTGTTTTATGTGAAAACTGATGAAAGTTAATGCATTTTAATTATCAGTGCATCCCTCTTCCCCCCATTTCTTACACATAAGGATTTTCATATCTGTCATTTTTTATTATAAAATGAGAGAAACTATAGGTTGAAAACAGCAAATTCACTTATTGTGATTAATGATTACAAGTTCCCTTTCAATATTTATAAATTGCCATTTTATGGCATACACTGAAAGTTTTTAGATTTAAATGGCAACATTCTATTTTGAATAATCAGCAAAGGTTAAACTGAGTGATTATTGTCAATTTAATACTTTTTGTTCAGAATGTGATTGTTACATTCTGTGACATTCCTAGTTCAGGCTTCTATTGTTTCCCTTGAACAACTTTGCCAGTCTGATGTCATGTATAAAACATTAGTTACCTTGGTAACTGCTTAAGTATTATGTATGGTTAAGATGGGTTACAAAAACTACAATTCAAGTTAAAACAATTACATGACTTGTTATGCACATTTACTTATGTATGAAAATCATCATGCCTCCCCTTGATGTTCAATGTAGAGTGTATGTCATTTATGACAATTTAAGACAGTAGTGTTATTACACACAAGCCCATATTATTAAATCATGTCTTTAATATCTAAATTCAGCAGACTGCTTCATCTTATATGACAATTATATATTTTATGTCTAGATTTACTAAAATTATGCATTACATAACTATTGTGTGTTTTTTTAGCTGTTGCTTAGTTATTTGAGAGACCACAAGCTGTAATGCTTATTCTTATTATTAGCCCCTGCCAAGCATGTTTATACATTCCATAGACTTTAAATTATGAGACCCTTCTAGTTTCTTGTTTGTTATAAATTTATTTCCATCCTTACATGCATACATATCAGTAATTCAAGCACTTGCAACAATGCCCATCCAGTTTTGCCAGAATACCATTCACTAGTTCATGTGGTGTGTTTCCAGGTTGTTCTTAAAATATCCAAACCAATATTTGTCCTGTTCCATTTTACCAGACAGTTCCATGCAGTGGCCACACTGCCAGTGAAGCACTCAACACACCTTCCATTCCCACAGATATTTCCATGAAGGAAATCTGATGACTCTCTAGCACTTCCCGGCAACCCCAAACAGCCCTAGAATCAGGTATCCCCATATGCCCAACACGTCCAAGCAAGTTCACCTCCCAGGCCACTGCAAAGGGTACTGCACAAGACCAAGTGCTCTTAGTCTTTCACAATAACTCAGACTTCCACTCTTATGTAAGTCCTTAATGTGTTCAGACCAAAATACATTTTAAATATAAAACTGCGCTTATTATTATTATTTTTTATCAAGAATCAACTTAATGAGCTAAATGAAGTGTTGGGAGACCATCAATATATGGACATGTGGTTTAAAACAGCCCTTTTATTATATATATTTTTTTAAACCAAAAACTTCATTGCCGAGAATCATCTCGAAGGCTCCTCAAAGCCATTAAGCATTATCATCACTCTGTCTCCATTACCATAGCAACCTGAGAGCATCTGTTTCTGTTAGTGTGTCTGTGTACTGCATACCAGAGGCTCGTGATGCACCTGAAGCAAAGCTTCACTTCACTGCAACTTCAAGCCTAATTCTTTCCCTTTCAGCAAGGCAGCAGCCAGGAAAAGAACGGAGAACAAACAGATAAAAAAAAAACTCCCAACAAGCCACCACAACAAGAGATAACACATTTTTCCAGCCTTCCCACCTCTCACTCAGCAGATGTATAAACAAACTATTCTCTGCCAAAATATCTGAAATCACAATTTTATCCACCCCCTTCCCCTGGATCCAGGCTAAAATGCCAAATGTCTCTTCCTAATACACAAGCATTAGTAAACCTCGATCAGAAGCCGCAACCCACACCTTTCTGGAGATGAAAACGGCAACATACAACAGCTGCCAGACACAGCTGCATCCACCACACCAGCTTAATCAAACAGCACTTGAAGCTATGATACCTGCCATAATTGATATTAACTATGTTTAGACAGAATAATAATGACTTTTGTACTAGCTGCCAGACACGGCTGCATCCATGCACACCATATCAGGATTGATCAAACAGCACTCGAAGCTATAATACCTGCCACAATTGATATTAACTATGTTTAGACAGAATAATAATGACATTTGTACTAGCTACCGAACACAGCAGCATCCACGCACACCATGTCAGGAGTGATCAAACAGTACTTGTAGCTGTGATACCTGCCATAATTGATATTAACTATATTTAGACAGAATAATGATGTCATTTGTACTATGAGCTTGCTGCTATTATTTAACCAGGATATACATTACATTTCTAAATCATACTTTAACTGAAGAAGGCATTAGTCTCCATGACAGCATTTTTTTTCAAAAGTCTCTACTGTTACTGCTATTATATATGATGTCAGTTTGTTACATTTGAGTCTGAATTCTGATGAATGGTACCTTGTTGAATTAATTAATTAATTAATTAATTAAATTATTATAAGTGAAAACAATGAAAAATGAACAAGATAAGTATTCATTGAGTTCAAGTAGGGGACTAGAAACTTCTATGTTTGTATTATATGTTGTTTTGTTTGGCTTATATATAATGTAAATAGTAACCCATCTTGACCTACCTTTGTTTGTGAAGAATTATTGGACTCTTTGAACATTTTGAATAAATCATTACTGTTTCTCAGTTGTTTAAGGAAGCCCTCCTTTTTTAAAATAAAAACAGATAACAAGTGATGTACCATATCAGTTGATACTTTGAGAGATGTAGCTGTAAGATTATTTTTGGGACAGTTATCTTGGAATCAGATTTTTGTTTCTTCTTCTTTCTAGCATCAGTCCAAGGATTTGTTTATTTTATTCTTTCAAGAGTAGGGGCCATCCATTCCATTTCTTCTGGGATAGACACTATGTTGTTTTTGATGAATATAGTAGCTTCTCCTAAGTTATTAAAGGTTCTCATCTCAATGGCAAAAAGTATTTTTATCTTGGCTGGAAAGGCCAGCTGTGCTTTAAAGTTGTTTTGTTTCAACAGTTTTATTATTGGCCAGACTTTTTTCCTTTGTTCTAGTATTCTGGAAGAATAATCATTCTCAAACCTTATCAGGCTTTGATTGTATTTTTAAGGGTGATTTTCTCCAAGCAGATTTTAATATTAGTTCCTTGTTCAGAAATGAAAGAAATTTTATAACTATGGATCTAGGTGGAGTATTTGTTGAGTTAGAAGCAGGTTTCCTCAGTGCTCTATGTGCCCTTTCAATTCCAAATGAAAGTCCCTCTTTCAAGTCTAAAAATTCAGGAATCCAGGTTGTTAAGAATGAAACAATGTCTTCTCCTTCAATGTTTTCAGGCAGACCAAAGATCCTTATGTTGTTTCTCCTTTCCCTGTTTTCTAAGTCATCTATTTTGTTAAGCAGCCATGTATTATGTTTAAGCAGAAATTTGTTTTGAAATTCTTCCTCTTTGAGTCTCCCTTCAGTGTCATTTAGAGAAGTCTCTATATTTGTTATTTTGTATGGTGTTGCTGCAATAGTTCCTTAAGAGTATCAGTCTGTTTCTAAGAATTTAATTTGAGGTTTTCTAAGTCATTTTTAAAGCCATCCATCTTCAAAGTTAGTTCCTGTAAGGTAGATGTCATCAACTGCAGTTCTTTTTTCAAAGCAGCATCTGGATGAGAATTCCTTGAGTTGTTCATATTCAGTGGCTCAATATATCTCCAAGTTACTTGACAGGAAAATTTTTATATATCGCCACCAAAACTGATATTTATGTAGTTTAGTAGTTTATCTATAGATTTCTGATGTAAACTTGAAAATAATAACATTTTCCTATATTATTATACAAGTTTATGGAGCTCTCAAAATTCACTGCTCTCAGTTGGCCATCTAGGCTCCGCCCCCATTGCAACATAGCTTGACGTATCTGAGGTAAGGGACTGAAGTGAACCAATTACATCTTATTGCTTTTATCAGTCAGTAAGATTGTACTGTTCTTGGCTTTTACCTTGTCATGGTGAAGGGATATGTGGATTTCAGTGAAGCTACGAGCTGTACTGTGTAGGGGCCATGCAGGATATGTGCATCTCAGTGAAGCTATGTACTGTACTGTGTAAGGGCCATGCAGGATATGTGCATCTCAGTAAACATATGAGCTGCACTGTGTAGGGGCCATGCAGGATATGTGCATCTCAGTGAAGCTATGAGCTGTACTGTGTACAGGCCATGCAGGATATGTGCATCTCAGTGTAGCTATGAGCTGTACTGTGTAGGGGCCATGCAGGATATGTGCATCTCAGTGAAGCTATGAGCTGTACTGTGTAGGGACCATGTAGAATATGTGCATCTCAGTGAAGCTATGTACTGTACTGTGTAAGGGCCATGCAGGATATGTGCATCTCAGTAAACATATGAGCTGCACTGTGTAGGGGCCATGCAGGATATGTGCATCTCAGTGAAGCTATGAGCTGTACTGTGTACAGGCCATGCAGGATATGTGCATCTCAGTGTAGCTATGAGCTGTACTGTGTAGGGGCCATGCAGGATATGTGCATCTCAGTGAAGCTATGAGCTGTACTGTGTAGGGACCATGTAGAATATGTGCATCTCAGTGAAGCTATGAGCTGTACTGTGTAGGGGCCATGCAGGATATGTGCATCTCAGTGAAGCTGTGAGCTGTATTGTGTAGGGGCCATGCAGGATATGCGCATCTCAGTGAAGCTGTGAGTTGTACTGTGTAGGGGCCATGCAGGATATGTGCATCTCACTGAAGCTATGAGCTGTACTGTGTAGGGGCCATGCAGGATATGTGCATCTCAGTGAAGCTATGAGCTGTACTGTGTACAGGACATGCAGGATATGCGCATCTCAGTGAAGCTATGAGCTGTACTGAGTAGGGGCCATGCAGGATATGTGCATCTCAGTGAAGTTATGAGCTGCACTGTGTAGGAGCCATGCATGATGTGTAGGTCATGGCAAAGAGGTCAAACTATATATTGTCCCCTGGACAAAGTAATGGCAATCCACTGCAGTATTTTTCCAACAGACCTTATGGACAAAAGCAGCCACTGACATGTTGAAATGACACTAGAAAATGAGGCTTTCATTTCCAAAGCTATCTGGAGGGGACACGCGTAAGTAGTACTAAAGATTATAGTGCAGATGGATTAAATCCTGAAGCACATCCATCTGCATAGAGGTGCTCAGAGATGACAGGAAAGTCTGATGTTGCGAAGAACCCTACACCACAGTAACTTGGAATGTAAGACTGATGAACCAAGGTAACCTGATGTGGTTAAGCATGGCATGACAAGAATAAACATTGATAATCTTGAGAATCCCTGAGCTGAAGCTAAAATGGACTGTAATGGGTCATTTTACATTCGATAATCATCATATCTTCTACTGCGGACATGATTCTTGTAAAAGTAGTAACCCTTGTTGTTAATAAAAGAGTGTTAAAATCAGTTTGGCTGCAATCCAAAAATGAGAATGATTTTGGTGAGACCACAAGGTAAGCTATTAAACATTACAGTGATATAAGTTTATGTTCCAATCAGAGATACCAAAGAGGAGGAAGCTGAGCAATTTTATGAGGATCTGCAACAGCTTCCAGAACTAACAGCAAAAAAAGATGTCACAGTCATCACAGGTAATTGGAATACTAGAGTTGTTAGACAAAGTCTAACTGGAATAATGGACATGTTTGTTCTGAGAGTGTAAAATGAAGTAGGAGAGTCGCTAGTTAGAGTTTATCAAGGCAATTCTCTGATTATAGCAAAAACTACCTTTCAACAGCCTGAGAAATGGCTTAACCTGTGGACACTACCAGATGGTTAATACAAAAATCAGAATGACAATTTGTAGTCAGAGATGGTAGAGCTCTATGCAGTCAACTAAAACAAGACCTGGAGTTGACTGTGGCTTAGACCACTGGCTTCTTACAGTTTACAGAAAATGAGAAAAGTAACCAGGCCAAGTAGATATGATCTCAGTAATATTCCATGTGAAAATATAGTGCACATGAAGAACAGATTAAAGGGATTAGGTCAAGTGGTTAGGAGCAATGGGAGAATGTTATTGTTTAAAAGGTGGCATCAAAAATATTCCAAACAGAAAAAAAGATGAAGAAGGCAACATGGCTGTCTGTGATGGATATAAGCATGGTCACAGAACGAAGGAGCTCAAAAGAAAATAGAAATAGGGAAAGTATGTCAAACTGAGTGCAGAGAATAAAAAAGAAAAATATAGATGTATATTTAAATGAACAGTGCAAAGAACTGGAAGACTATAATAGACTGGGAAAGATGAGATCTCATCAAGAAGATGGGTAATAGTAAGCAAAACGTCCAGGTAAAAAATGTGCATGACAGAAGACAATGATGGGGGGGGGGGGGGGTTATAGCATAAATTAAAAAAAAGTAACAGGAATATACATAAAACCGTATAAGAAAGACTTTAACATCACTAACATCACTGAACCATGTGTGTGTGTGTGTGTGTGTGTGTGTGTGTGTGTGTGTGTGTGTGTGTGTGTGTGTGTGTCTTTCGGCTTTTCCCGGTTAGGGGTCGCCACAGCGGAAATCCGGTCCGCTAATGATTGGCAGTTGATTTTTATGTGCTGAGTTGCCAGCCCTAATGCACAACCTTCAACGAAGGTACGCCCATTCACACGTCTCCACGCAGAAGACACTCTAGCTGAGAGTCGAACCGGACAGCGTCTTACTGTGAGGCGACAGCGCTACCGCAGCACCACCACCATACAAAAGTATATTCTCTTATCTAGAGTTAGACATCCTGGAAGGGAGGTTAAATGAGTGACAGGAAACCTTTCTAATAGCAAGACTGCAAAAAGTGATGGAATTCCTGCTGAGTTATTTAAAATCCTGCAAAGTGATGTTAGACAAGTGCTACCTGTAATTTGTCAGCAAATATTCAAAACACAGCAGTAGCTGTTGACTTGAAAAAGTCAATTTACATTCAAGTCTCAAACAAGGGCAATGCTAAAGAGAGCTCAAATTATCAAATGCTTGCACTTGTTCACATGCTAGCAAGGAAATGGTCAAACTCTGACAAGCTAGATTCCAGCGGTATATGGACCAATAGCTGTCAGATGCCCAGGATGGTTTTAGAACAGGCAGAAGCATCAGGGTTCAGATTGCCTACACTCTCTGGATATTAAAGTAAGCAAGGGAATTCCATGCAATCTATCTATTTCAGACTGGATAACTACGATAAAGCCTTTGTGTGTGGACAATAACATTGTGGGAACTTCTTAGAGATACAGGGATACCAGGTCATCTTATTAGCCTTCGGATGAAGCTGCATGCAGAACAAGAAGCAGCAATTAGAACCAAATATGGAATAAATGACCGGTCCAAGACTGCGAAAGGAATACGATTAGGCTATATATCATGACTCTACTTATTTATTTTTAATATATTATACAAAATGGTAGAAGAATCAGATGTTAGAAACAAAAGTACCAGCAGAGATATTAACGTCTTCCGATATGCAAATGTTAATACTCTGATGGCTGTAAATGAGCAGGAGAAAAAGAATCTGTCGATGACGGTGAAAGTAAAAAGAGCAAAAGCTCGCTTTCTAGTCAACGTGAAAAGACAACTAAAGTGTTTCATCTAGCCATATGAATTCATAGAAAATAGACGGGGGAGACGTGGAGGCTATGACACATTTTATTTTCCTGAACTTGGAGATATCTGCAGATGGTAATTGCAGCCATAACATTAAAAGGAAATAAAAGAAAGCGATGACAAATCTGGATCTGATTGTAAAAGTAAATACATTACATTGTCAATACAGTTCCATATAGTCAACGCAATATTTTTTCTAGTAATAACGTAAGGCAGTAACCTGGAAAATCAGTACTTTTGAACTGTGCTGTTGGAGAAAGCTTTTAAGAATTTCATGGATAGCATCAAGAGCAAAGCAGTCAATACTAAAGAAAACAAAATTCAGATTAACAGGGAATTCTGATTGTAAAACTCAAACTCGTGTATTTTGGCCACACAATGAGATGCTGGAATTCACTAGAGAAAACACTAATGATGGGAAAGATCAAAGAAGAAGGATGTATCAAAGGCTAACCTGGACAGACAGCATTACTGAAATAATGAGCACCTCTATGACACTGCTCAAGAGGAACCTGGACGAGTGGATGGGACACCGTAAATTCTTACCACTGATAACACCCACAACCCTCCTGGACATGGGCAATCATCACTAAATGCAGTCTTGGGTACTGACTAGCATTTCCATAGTATTACATTGGGATGAAACAGCTAGGCTTAAAATGACCTCTGGGGCGATAGCCTAGTAATCTCCTATGATCCTATGACCCTATGATTTGCAGGACTTTAATGAAGCAGTTGTTAATAGGTAGGTTTTGTGTGCTACAGTTGTTGAGATCATGAAGAGGCAGACTGGGTTAAATGGGTAAACAACAACAACAACAAAAGTGTGTAATGCAAACATGGATGCACACTTTTCTGGATGACTTTTGTCTGAAAAAATAAATGCAATGTCTCCATATGTTCAATGAAGTCCATGTTTGCTTTGGCATGCTCACAAGTAATTCCACAGACCAAACTGCCTGTTAGTTTATTAGCACATCTTTCAGAAAGCTTTGTCAGTTCTCTGAATAGCATTAAAGTGCAACAAACATTTATGTTGTCTACACCTACCAAGACAGCTCCCCTCTGTGACTTAGGGGACTGCTTTTCTGTCACTGATATCAGTTTACTCTCACATTATTAATTGTAAGCATGGATTACAGATTCTGCAACTATCAGTTTACTCTCACATTATTAATTGTTGTAAGCATGCATTACAGATTCTGTAAATTATATCAATTTCCTCTTACTTTATTAATTGTTGTAAGCATGCATTACAGATTCTGTGACTGATATCAGTTTACTCTCACATTATTAATTGTTGTAAGCATGCATTACAGATTCTGCGACTGATATCAAGTTCCTCCCACATTATTAATCGTTGTAAGCATGCATTACAGATTCTGCAACTGATATCAGTTTACTCTCACATTATTAATAGTTGTAAGCATGCATTACAGATTCTGCGACTGATATCAATTTACTCTCAAACTATTAATATTTGTAAGCATGCTTTACAGATATTAGCACATCATTTAACCTCTTGTGTAGCTGCACATGGTGGTATCCTGTGGAACTGTTCAAGAATGAAACGAGAGGTTCTTCACTTCTGTTAAATACAGACCTTGATTACTGTACACAGACTGATTATCGTTTATTGAAAATATGTGTGATGATCTTATTTTCAGGAATCAAACTGCAGTACAAGTATATGTATGTCACAGAGTCATAAAACTTAAGTACAAAACAATAAAAATAAAGAAAAACAAATACAAGAGTAATGTTATAACTGTTGCAATGCAAAAGAAGGATGAAATACAATCAAGAATCAGGGCAGTTCCTCTTCCTTCTGCTCCCCTTGTTAGTTGTATTGACTTAATTATTCACATTTTAATGCCTTTCAACTGTGGCTAC
Source organism: Protopterus annectens (assembly GCF_019279795.1). Classification (NCBI taxonomy): domain Eukaryota; kingdom Metazoa; phylum Chordata; order Ceratodontiformes; family Protopteridae; genus Protopterus; species Protopterus annectens. Next base: position 645,704,580 of record NC_056736.1, read on the forward strand.
CTGTTCTTTAAGCCCTATGTTTAGCAATTCATTAATTAATGAATGTGCCCTCCTAACATTCTTCAAATCTGATATTATGTTGGAGGGACAGGTATATGTCTCAGAGAATTCCCATTCTCTGGAATCGGTTTCCCATCCACATGATACAGAGCCCTTCCCTAACCCGATTCTGCTGTAACTTGGAGCAATGCATGGGAAACTAGAAATTCACCTCTGGTCTGGAACCTACGTCTCTGATGGACTGAGGCAGTCGTTAAAATTAGCCGTAACTAACAAATACCCCCCCTTAAAATAACCTCTAAAGCACAATAACTCATGGGAGACATTTGGGTTGTATAACTCCAGTGGTCATTAGTCTAGTATACATGAACCTATAAATGTATACCTTGGAAATCCTAATAAAAGTTGCATGTTTAAATATGAACTAAAAGCTGTTTAAGATCTTCGTACATTTAGAGAATATTTTTAAAACATAAAGGTAAGTAATACTTTAAAGTGTTAATTTTGGTTTAATGTATGATACTATATCAACATCTAAAAACTGAATTTTGTTTTCAAAAACAGTGAACAGCGTGTGGGATGATCCCAGCAAAATGTGTAGCAGTGCCAGTCCCTGGAATGAACAAGCAGACATGGGCAGGTAAAATCAAGTACGGATAAATAGGATGCTTCAATGACTTGGATGCATTTGGAATGGCGTCAGTAGTTGCACATAACGGTATCATCATTTATCTATTATTATGAAGAGAATTTTAAGATAATTGTAGTAAACACATAATTAGCCACGTGTTTCAGAAATGAGGTTCAGAGATTGATACAGGCAAAGCACATACCAAATCTAGAAATATATACCAAAAACTAAAATGTGAGCAAATACATTAATAAAAATATATAATAATGGATTGTTTAATTGGCAAAACAGAACAGTGACATGCCTCTCAACTGTCCAGATTTTCACAGAATGTCATATTTTTAATCTGTTCCTCATAAAATTTGTGATTTTCTGGCAAATCACTGGGTGATCTGAAGAATGAAGTCACTGAATAATGACATGCATTTGAGTTTCAGGCTTTAAATCCTTCACAAAATGTAAGTTAAAAACAAATCCTGTTACTCTAGCAACTTTCTAAGTTTATAAGAGCAATATTTAAAGCTGTCCCTATTTTTGGGCCTTTGCCCCCCTATTTTGTCAGGCTTTGTCCAGATTCCTTGCACTAAGAGGTTGAGTGGTATGAACAGTGATATTTCAACTAAATGTGCTACAGGTGTAACCTCAGTACAGCATCTGAAAGTTTATCTTTTAAGAAGTGTAAGCAAATAATACTGTATCCGTCGCCATGATGACTTATGCAGTCAGATATTTAATGATCCATGGACGTGTAAATCATTGATTCAGAAGTGCTTATCTGTGAGTATCCAAAAAGTACAGTTAAACAGGTTATATTTTTGGATGTTTAACTTACAGAAAATACAGTGATACGGTCTGGAATCAAACTGCATTTTTAAACCTTCCCTGTCACACTTTAGAGTCAAAATCTAAAGGCAACATCAACTTGCTTGTAGCCAGGCATACCTTTTATACAAGAGTTCTTGTCCTGCAACCAGAGTACAATTTCTCTTATACAACTTTGACACAGAAATCTACCTGCTGTCAGACTCACCGTAACAGAATTTTCATTTCAACACTCTTTTCCAAAGACTAGAGTGCCATAGTAGTCTTATATACAAAAAAAAAAAAAAAAAAAAGTATTTGATAAAACAGACAACTAATGATGCCTTCTGCACATTTTTCAGCATTGTGTACAGTGAGTGCCATATACCAATGGTTTGCCTATTAAGTAAGCCGCTACTTTACTCCCTCAAATTACAGACTGAAGGCGCCATCTTACTGATACACCCCAGTGTGAACCTCGGAACATAACAGATAGCGCTTGCTCCATACTCTAGAGAAATGTACCTGTTGCAGTCAGATGCTACACAGATCTGAATACACTGACACACACCTGAAAATCAAAAGCAGATATGAGTGTTCACCAAACTCCAGTTCTCCTGGTCTAACACTCTGTACTGTTAATGTTAACCATACCTTGTACTATATTTTAGCATTTGTAATATGCACTGTAAATTGCTTGAAAATTATATTTCAGTTATGGACTGCATGCACTCTGTTGAATTTCTGGCTTCATCAAAACAGAAGTCAGCTGTATGATTCATTGATTCCTATGTTATCAAAAACAATGCATTATATGTTGGGGTCAGTGAGATCAGTAAACAGCAACGTTAAGGAAGTCCCTCTTTTTCTTGACTGTTATATGATGTCAGATTTAGTATGTTTACAGTCACTAGGGTGTGGGAGGTGCAAGAGAACCCTGCACCATACACATACAAATAGACAGACAAACAGACAGCTTTTCTTCTTTGTGCACACATTTCTTACATTTATTACATGTGCCTAAGGGTGGTGAATGCAAAGGATAAAAAAGACTATTTCATGCAAGTAGTTAAATCAATAAACACGTAAATAAGCAAATGTGTTTACTAGGGTCCATATATCAGTGACAGCTGTACAACAGATGAATCCCAACATCAGTAAAATAATAATTATCAATATGTTTATTTCACATGCTCTTTTGCAATATTGTTTCTTTTGTACATCTAGAAATGCCTTATAGAATTAGTAAAATAATTTCTTCTGATTATCACATGCTAGCAAGTACATTATTTATTTTATGTCCAGCCTTCCTGGAATCATGACCTTGTCATGGGACAAGAGCTCATATTCCCCATCACCCTCAGAGCTTTATGCTGCTGTTATGGTCACCCTTGAGAAACTCTTCCAAGAGGAGACAGACAAAGAGGGATCCAAAATTCCACTGCCTTGATGAATCACGAAGAAATCAGAGACCATAACTTATAACAGGAATACCATGACCAACCTCTGGAGTCAGGCCTGGGAGTAGTGTTCACTGATGATTGCCTGATGGCTGAACAATCTATGTAACTTAAACAAATGGAGCAACCATATGGCCCACTACCCACAAAGCAAAGGGTGAGAGTTGATCATGATATCAGACAAGTGGCAAACAGCAGCTGAGCTGATTAGGACAGACCAAATCTTGGCAGCAGTAATTAGCACTTGGGATGCAGACTGTCATCTCACTGTTGGGAAAGGATATTTAGAGTCACTAGGGGGATGAAGGTACGGGAACTCGTAGGATCATAGGTTCATAAGTAAGTACTAGGCTAGCTGCCCTTGCAGGTCATTTTAAGTCTAGCCACGTTTCCCCTTAATGGTGAGAATCAAACCCTATACCTTGTACCTGTAAGGTAAGCATCTTAAGCATTATGCCAACCTCTACTTATGCAGGGAAAGATTGAAAAGTACCATCTAGATATAACAGGTCTTTTGGTCATACCCCTACACATAGGATTAGTTCTAGATCTATATTTCTCAAAAGGGTAGTAACTTTCTTATTCAAGAGTTGCACTTTGGGACAGGACCCGGGTGTATATAGGGTTACCCACAACCCACCGGCTGAGTGCCACATAGTTGGAGTTTGTCACAGTAGATAACACAGTTGAGTCATTATGAATGCAGGTTACAGAAAAGAAGGGTCTGTCTCTTGCTTGCACATCCGGATATAATGTCTATTCAGAGCTGATGGCCTTTGTGGAGTGCAGCACTTAATAGAACACTTACTGACTATGCAGGTCTATGGAAACTTTGACATTTATGTAAGAAATAATGTAAATACTGCACATATGCATTTGTTTGTTTATTGAATACATTTTCATATATTATCAAGGCTAGAACACTGCATCCGTGGTAGTGCAGCGGTAGCATTGTTGCCTCACAGCAAGAGGTTCTCCTGTTTGATTCTCGGCTGGAGTGCAGGGAGTGCCTCCTGTGTGGAGTCTGCATGTCTTCCCCGCAGTTGGATGCGCATTCGAAAGACATGCGTAAATGGGCATGACTTTGTTGAAGGTTGAACGTCGAGCTGGCACCTTGGCGTTTGTAAAAATCTACTGCCAGTCATTAGCGGACCGGAGTTCCGCTGTGGCGACCCCTAACCAGGAAAAGCCAAAAGACAAACAACAACAACAACATCAAGGCTAGAACACTGGCCCAAATGGACCATTTTCAGGCTCAGACAGACAGAAGCTAATAAAGCCGACATTTCCAAATTGATGCATGCATAGTGATGAACATTTAAGAACGTTTTACAAGATATCAGTTTTATAACTAAACATACAACTATAAGTGAAAAAATTATTTAACTAAAAACCTAAAAAAAAGCTACCAGCATATGTAAGACAAGTTAAACAACTGCCTCAAAATGCAAACCACTAAGTAATGTTCAATATATAGCGTATATAAAATTAGGTGTATGAAGAGAAGCTAGAAGGAACAGAAAAGTTACGGCAGAGTGAAAGGAAGGTGGGAAAGATAAGAAAGTATGTGGAGGGAAACTTCATGGGTAGAGTGACAGAGTATAATATGAAGAAAATGAGAACCCACATAGAGAGGAATGGTTTTAAGATATGCTATCTGTTGTATAGCCTTTACGGCAGGCTTCATGATTCAGATTTTTTTCATGTAGGTAACAGAAGGCTTGGTAGGAAAAGAGTGATTGTTATCTTCAGAGGGAAGGATTTCCATATTTATGGAAGTTAGTGTTGAGAACTTGTGATCAGTACCATGAAGTCCAGTCCTAGGGGTAAATAAAGAGGGGAATTTATGGGACTAGGATCTTAGGTTATGCGTAGTATAGCTTTTAATGAATCTGCTGGAAAAAAAGGAGTTTAGAGCTGATTGAGGCTTGGGGTAGGGTGCACCTTTGTTTATTTGGAAAACACTTTGCCTTTTGAAGGGCATTGCAGTGATATATTCTCTTTTAGGGACCAGGGAGATAAATATGTAGATATTGTTAGCTGTGACTTGGAAGGAGGTCATTTTTTTCTTGGAAGCATTGGCTATGACTGGGAGGCCATATTCTAGTTGTGCCATTAAAATACGTTTTGTTCATTTGCAAACTCAAAATAGTTTTCTCAATGAGCATTCAATCTCATTTTGTTGCAACTTATTAGCATCTCTCACAGTTATTTCCATTACATTGCCATGTTTACAACTGGTTGTAATATTTGCTCTTTTTTAAAACTGGCTTTTTATGCAGTTTCATAGTACACTCTACATAAAATTCAGTCCTCCACTATTACTGTTCTTCCTTCTTTTAAGTGATGGTGTTCACCTAACCTGCATAGTTGACTTGTGATTACAGAAATGCTTTCATTTATTCTTTAGTTTCTTTTAGGAGACCTGAAACTTTTTGTGCTTGTTGTGGGTTTGGCTTCATGTCTTTGCTAACGGGTTACACCTTTTTTATAAGATTTTATTTTGTATGATTTACCAGCTCCATGACAAAGAGGAATAAAGCCCAGACTGTACTGCAGATAACCTGAGTCTGTATAACAGAGTATATGCTAAAAGGATCAGGCCAGGGAGGATGGGAGTGAGTAGACTCTGCTAACTCCCCCTTTTTGAGGGGAGGGAGGTAGTTCTAGCTTGCCACATGGTGATACCTAGCAGAAGCACTAAGTCCCGCACTCATTGGAGACCAAACCCTCCCAAGCCTATGCTGTCCACATACATTACACTGTAAAGGTAAGGGGAACCCAACATGTTAAGGCACACCTCCCAGAGACGACAGTAATATCAGCATTCAGAAGAGCCAACAAGGGAGGGGGAACAGGGTACTCCCAGCAGAAGAAGAAGATGGTAGACTAGCCGAAAGGCCAAGCAAGCTGGACCATTCCCTACCACCAGACAATCATCATGGAACAGAGGGCTAATAGGGATTACCATGCAGGATGGGTCATAGGGCTATATGTAGTCTAGCCCAGGAATGCTTGGCTTCTATTACTCTTGAATGGATAGGTCAATTTGATGTGGGTAGAACAGCCATCAGGTGATGAATTGCAAGGGAAAAGATTTTCTTGTTTGATTTAACTCTCTCATTTGATACATCCATCCAGAACCCTTTTTTCAAATTTTTTGCACATGGGAGTTGGGATGTCACTTCCACAGTGACAATCATTTAGAACCAATGTTCACACTGCCAGGTGGCTAGCCCTACTATGGTAGTTCTTTCATACACCTACACATGCACACACATTTACACCTATGGCCAATTTAGAGTGTCCACTCCACCTACTGCATGTCTTTGGAATGAATGAGAAAACTGGAGGACTGGGAAAAAAATCCACATGAAAGCAGGGAGGACATGCAGACTCGACACAGAAGGCACCCCAACTGAGAATCAAACCAGACAATCTGTTGCTATGAGGTGACAAAGTCCTACTAAATTATATTGAAATCTATAAGTCTTTGCATCTATTAAATCTGAAACACAGACACTTGTTTAAGCGGTACAGTGAAGCACTATTTCTCTAGTTCAGATCCAGGCTGGGTGCCTTCTGTGCAGAGGTTCAATATCCTCCCTCTTTCACCAAATCTCAGGTTTAGACCCACATCTGAAACAAACAGGCAACTGAATTGGCAATACTCTATACTGCATGGACAATTGCACGTGTGTGTGTGTGTGTGTGTGTGTGTGTGTGTGTGTGTGTGTGTGTGTGTGTGTGTGTGTGTGTGTGTATATATACACACAGTTGTGTGCCTGTGTGCGCTAGCCTACCCTTGCGCACATTTATAACCTACAATGGACTGACATCCCATCCAGAATTTGTTCCTTCTATACACCCATTGCTCACTGGATTCACCCCTGCTCCTTAGCAACCTTAAAATGGATAAAGTAGGCAAAATAAATGAATTTCACTTTTTATTGTCTACAATATTATTGTGCAGTATAGTTCTACTGTTTAAACAAAAGTTGTCTAAATTTTCTAATGTAGCCCTACATGTTCAGCTGTTCCACATAACTAGCTGATTTATCAGTGGAAATGCTTAATACCTTGTTTATCATGTAACTTTGCCTCTTATGTCCAAATTGCAGTACACACCGTTCTCATATACATATTTCAAAATATACCTGTTTGTCACCAAAACAAACTACATTGATTTTTCCCCTTTTTAAAAAAAAATTTTCTCAGTTCTTATTATCCTTATTGCTAAAATATCATGAAAATGACTGCCTTTAGGCATGTTACTTGCAACAATATATGATAATCCCTTTTATTTTCTTCATACACTTTGTCATTTATAATAAATTTGTTACTTGCATTTGTAAAGTATGCTTGAATAATCCCCTTTTTATAAATAATCTCAAAGATTAATTAAGGTCATTTATATTCATTATAGCAGTATTAATAACTGAAAATGCTCATGAGTGATTTGCTTCATTTGTGGCTCACAGTTTCAAATGAATACTACTTTCCATTGTTAGCTACAAGGTATGAAGTCCAGGCAACCACTGAGGACCCTACTCCAATTTCCCCAACTGCCCCAGAGCACTGTGTGGTTAAGTGACTTGGTCAAAGTTACACAGCAGGAGGCTGAGGGAATCAAACCTTGGGCTACAAGTAGTAGCTTGTTAGTAGCTCATAGCCTTTATTTATTTATATATGTATATATGAATTTATTTTTTTAATTTGTTTACCAGCAGAGAACACCGATCAAACAATGATAAATCACAGGCTTAGCCCAGGTTACATTATAATGTAACAAACATTTGTACTGTTTACAAATAACAATAGTTTAGATTTATCAATCAGTATAGAAAATCTGACAGTTTATGCATAGATGATCTAATAAATCAAATATGTTTACAGTTACAGAGCTGGAACAGAAAAGGTAGAGTAGAGTTAAAGAGAGAGAGAGAGATAGAACTGGTGGAGATATGGGTAGTAGTTGCTAGACTAGGAGAGTTAATGGGGTCCAGTAAGATTAAAGATGGGATTAGATTATGTGTTTTGGGGATTACAGCAGTAATGTACACCAACTGCCACACACAAAGCTTTGACAGATTTGTTCTGCCCCTGAAGTAATGTTTCAATCATTTTGCCAATGCAACTCTTTTCCGGCTAGCAAAAGCGGCGTTTGCCTTTAGCTTTCTCTCTCAAACATTACTGATATGTTCTAACTGCCTTCTTGGTCAACACTAGGATTTCCTCTCACCTGCTGTGACACTACTTTTTCTTTTACTTTTATGACTTGTTCATTTTTCAAATCATTGATCACCCATACACATTCCAGCTGCCTCTTTCTTTTTGTTGTGTATTTGTCCCTGAACATATGTGATACATGCCTGGAGCTGCTGAATCTCTGCTGAATACATCTTATGTTATTTGCTATTTGAATACAAAGGCTTCTTTATATAACATGCAAACAATGCACTATCTTAAGCAAGTATCTTACAGCAATAATTAGACTTTTTCTTCTTCTTCCGGCTTTTCCCGGTTAGGGGGCACCACAGCGGATCACCTGTCCACTCATGACTGGCAGTGGAGTTTTACGGTGTTGAGTTGCCAGCCCGGCGCCCAACCTTCCACAGAAGGCACACACATGCACGCACTCATGCCTAGTCTATGGCCTCCAAATCTTCCAGCAGGTCGTGTATGCAGTCCTCTCCCCCATGCACCCCATCAACTCTATATCTCATTCTTACCTTTAGTGTAACATACCATATCTCAGCATCCTTCAGGCTAAACAGTTGTCTTTTTAAAACCATTCAGCAAACTTATTTTTTACAAGCGACCACATATCTGACTTCCTGTCACTGCAGACTTTCAATTACCATACCAATATCACTTAAAGCTATCATTATTTGATTTTTTTCACATAGTTTTTACTTCGATAACTTTGAATCTTATCAGTAGTATCATGTCACATGTATGCAAAATCTGCTTCTTTATTAGCCTGTATGACAGCCAGTAGCAAGTGCCATTTCTACTTCAGACTTTCAGACAGCACACCTTAATGTTTTCAGAAGTCAAAATTCAAGCCTTCAGACTTTTGTCTTCATTTACCAAAGGTGACGATGACCAGCTAGGGCAGTGGTGCACAATGTCTGGCCCTCGACGCAACACCATCTGGTTAGAGAGTAACCAAAAATTTATAAAAAAAAGAGAAAAAGTGCTATGCCTTACTCCAATCATGCAAACTTTCCAGCACGTGCTTACTTACCTAATTGACTGCAGCTGTGCACACGTCTAATTTTAGCCGCGGAAGTAACTATTCTTTCTTGTTTACAACTTATACTCTGTAAACAGTAGTAACTTTCTGCAAGAGTTTGCAATAAGTCATGGCTGCAAGCCAGAATAAAGTTAAATGCAAAGTTGATGTAGAAAACAGGCAATTTAATGACTGCTGTCTTAAGTAAAAATTCCAGTCACCGGTACCTATTGTTAACTCATAACGACTTACTATGTTTTGAGGTGGCCCGCAGATCCATTAAGAATTCGTGTAGTGGCCCTCCCCACAAAAAGGTTATGCACCACTGAGCTAGGGGGACTGATCCAAAATTAACCTTTTTCAGACATGTTCCAAGCACAAAATAAAAATATCATGTCATGGGATACAGCAGAGATTATGCAAGATATACAGATATAAAATATTATGCAAACACCAAACCAATACAATAAGTCAATTCAGCAGAGCTTATTACTTTCCAGAAAATAAACAGTTATAAACAAACATGTATAACTGCCTTTTACATCACTCCTGGCAACAATACAGCTATACTGGAAGATGGCCTGCATTGGATATCCGTAACAATTCCACAAGAACAAATACTACTAGGTGATGTGAATGTCAATTGGTTGGACATAAACTCTAACTCACCTACATCAAACATGAATGCATATGGTTTCTCACAACTAATTAATAATCCCACACATTATAGTAAGATATCAAATTCCCTATAAGACTGGATCCTAGTATCAGACCCTAGTAAAGACACCACCTCAGGTATCAATGTCAGACTCTCTCAGTGATCATCTCCCAGTCTATTCAACCACACATCTCACACATCCACTTAAACAATATTTTAATAAAACAACATGCAACCTTTCTTGTTTTAAACCTGAACTGTTCATTACTAACCTATCATCTATTAACTGGAACTACTTAAAAATCCTCCCCTTAGATTGTTTGCTCCTCAAGCAGCAGCACGTACTGTCAAGCAATTGTGCGCCATAGCTGGACAGATAATTTCGACAATATTTTCCCTTAGATACAGCTGTAGTACATTGGTGTAGTCCTCATCTGTAGTACATTTCTGGTGTAAGAAGTATTGCTAGTGAGCTGTGACCTATTAAACCACCAGCCAAAAACCCCATCACAAACACCTATCTACAGAGCACCTCCTAGATCAGTCCTGAAAGCACCCCCTTTGTGATAGTTCTTTAAACCTAGCATTATGGACAGTTGGACTACCTTTGTTTGTCCTGCCAGCCTTGTTGTCTTGGGTCTCCTGAGGCAGTATAGCAACTGCCTCATGTAAACTGACAACCCTCTACTAATAACTCACTCTAGTACAGAGTGCAAGAGATGTATCTACACTAGGAATCTTGCATCCCTGCTCTCTAGCACTTGAAACAGTAACACTGAAGAGGTTGTCACCTCACCCACCACTACTCATGCACATAGTATCACTACTCATACACACAGCACTCACCCAACACATAAATCAACAAATGTGGAGGTTCTCTCAAAAAACTTTCTGAAACACCGGACACCTCCAAAACAAACGACTGCTACAACCAACACAGTTCCCACAGCATCCAAGACATATAGCAACACCTGTGTCTCACCTTCCAAGCCCTTAAGGCATAACATTCATAAACCAAATGTTCTTGTCATTGTAGACTCCATAGTGAGACACAAGGATGTCCCATTCACCAGGTCAGATAAGGAGAATGTCACAGTCAACTGCTTGTCTGGTGAGAGGATTTGTCAGATCACGCATGCACTCGGGTCTCATGGCAACAACTAGCATTATGATTCTGTCATAACTCATGTTGGAGTGAACAACCTGAAATGTACCTCACTGGATTATATGAAGAGAAACACGACTGACCTCTCTGAATATGTGTCCCAGCCATGTACGTCTATAACCTTGAGCAGCATATTACCCTCACCCAGAATGATGCCACAGTATAAACAAAACATGATTGATTTCAATAATTGGCTTAGTTTTTTGTGTCATCCTAAGGGGATCCATTTCTGTCAGCCTGGGATGACATGGTAGACAAACCTCTCTGCTTTGCCAGAGAAGGTTTGTACTTGGCATCAACAGGCTTTCTGCTTTTGGCAAAGGCTCTTGCCTACCCCATAGTGTCATTTTTGGGCAAAGTCTGAAAAACAAAATTGCCAATGTGAAAATTGCCAATCATAACAAAATAAAGGTTATGCTGCTAGACACTAGGAGCTTAAACCAAAAACTGCACACCCTGGAAGCACTCCTACCACTGGAGGATGTAGATGTCTGTGCAGTCACAGAAACCTGGTTTAAGGCCTCAAAGTACCCCAGCCTTGCAAGGTTACAATGCCATCTACACCTTCAGACTGCAAAACAAATGTGTGAGAATGAAAGGAGGCAGTTTCTATCTATATTAGAGATAAACTCACCTCCCGACTAGTTAGACAGGAAAACTCCATGGAGTTATTCCAAGTTCAGATTACTGTGGGTAAGATCCACATTAAATTCATAGCTAGTTGTAGATCCCCCTCCATGGATCATGATGTGCACAAGGCCTACTTGACCAAAATGGATTCAATCCAAATACTGCCAATCGCTCTGGTCATGGGGGATTTCAATTATCACACCATCAGCTGGGAAACCCACTCTAGCCCTAACTCACTAATACAAAAGTTACTTGATTTTCTTAACTCAAATGCCCTGGAACAAATTTTTCAAACCCCAACAAGAGGAACAAACATACTTGATCTGGTCCTCACTAACATAACAAATAGATGTATCACCACAACTGTCGGACCCTCATTAGTTAAATATGACCATAAATCAGTCACCTTCAAACTGGCACTAACACCAAAAATCACAAAGGGTGAAGTCAGACTAAAAAACTTCAACAAGGCAAACTATACCCTCCCAGGGGAAGGTATAAATGCATTCCAGGCCTCATGCCCAGCTGGAAATGGTAACTACATCAAAGCTTACACTAAAGCCCTATACAATCACTTGCATAAGTGTATAGACTTGGCTGTTCCAGAGAGAATCAAAGCCAGATCCCCAAGTAAAAATGAGCTACCCTGGTGGACATCCAGCATCAACAAACATACAACAAATGCAAAAAGTTGCTGTCTAGGAAAACTAAGGTGAGGCCCCAACAATGGAAAAGCACCCTCCTCAGCCTCAACAGGCAAATAAGACAACAGGTCAAATCCTCTAAGGGTAACTTTGAGAAAAAATTAGCAATCACAGCCTAGGATAACCATAACACCTTTTACAGCTATGTACACAGCCTAAAAGGTAGAATCCAAGCATGTGCCAATCTAGTGACTAACGGTATCTCACACACTGATCACACAAAGATAGTAAACCTACTGGCGGACAGATACGGCAATAATTCCACTCCCTTACCCCCTCCATACTTATCACAAACCTCACCCCCAACTTCCCCCACCCTACATATCCAAAGAGCAGATCATTAATGCCTTGTCTAATGCAAAAAACATAGGCTGTATGGGACCAGACAGCATCCCAGGCTGTCTTCTAAATAAACTAAAACATGAACTAGCATCATCATTAAGTACCCTATTCAATCACAGCCTAACCACAGGCAAAGTTTCTGCAGAATGGAGAATAGCAACAGTTATTCCTCTCCACAAAGGTAGCTTAGAAACAGACCTGGGGAATTATAGACCCATAAGTCTGACCAGCCTCATCCATATCATTATGGGCCTCATAAATAAAGACATAGGTAACCTTCAAACCCTGGATGTGAACCAATTCGGCTTCATCAAAGGCAGATCCTACCTGTTAAACTTGATGAATTTCTTTGAAAATGTGACCAGGGCCATTGATGAGGGCAAATCTGTGCACACAGCATACCTCGACTTAGCCAAGTCATTTGACACAATCCCACACTCAGGCATTACTGATAAACTTAGCAAACTAAATGTAAACCCTTTTGTTGTAAGATGGATTACCAACTGGCTCACAAACTGGTCACACACTATCAAAGTGGGTGACTCCACATCAACCAGCAGACCTGTCACCAACGGGCTGCCACAATGGTCAGTGCTGGGCCCCCTATTGTTTGCTGCATACTTCTCAGAAGTTCAGTCCAAAACTAAGGAGCTGTAGCTGACCAAGTTTGTGGACAACTGCAAACTGTGTGCAATTATCAAATCCCCAAATGATGTTAGCATACTTCAGGAGGGTCTTACACAGACCAATGACTGGTGTCTTAGTCACGTTGTCAAACTAAATGCAAAGAAATGCTTCATCATTCCTTTCGGTAAAAACAATGTTCCTTCACACTATCAAATTGACAACAATACCCTATGTCCTTACGAAGTGGTAAGGGATCTGGGATCACAAGTAGACTGCAACCATAACTTTGACCACCATGTGTCTACTGTAATAAAGAAGACCTTCTACATTGCACACTTGATTAGCAAAGGCATTGCCTCTAGAGCAAAGGGGGTTAAAATCTCTCTATAGTCATCACTAATCAGGCCCCTTTTGGCATGTACCACACAAAACACATGCAGCAATTGGAGAGACCTCAGAAGTTTCTAACAAAGAATTAAATTAATTAAACCCTGAACCTTGTGTTTGTGAGGTAAACTCCTTAACCACTATGCTAACTACAAAGTCAAATAACATCAAGGGACTCCAGTAGGTGCCTTACACAGACCCACTAAAGTCCCTGTCACTATACTCAGTATCATATAGACTTCTTAGGGGAGACTTATGCCTGGCTTACAGAGCAATCTCCGACCCAAACCTAATGAGTTTGCTGAATAACTTTAACATTCTCACCAACACCCTCCACACATCAACACAACAGGCCTTTCCAAAACAGTACACAGATGACTCCACACTCATTTGCTCATTGGATAACTTTAACATTCTCACCAACACCCTCCACACATCAACACAACAGGCCTTTCCAAAACAGTACACAGATGACTCCACACTCATTTTCACATCTGACAACTTGGCACACCTCCAAAAAATTACTCAGGAATCTTTAACAGACACCAAAACATGGCTTTGTAACTCCCAAGTCGTGTTCAGCCCTAAAGAAAACAAACTACTATTTTTTTCCCCCAAAACCCTCTCTCGTAAAAAAAAAACAAAATTTAAAGTGCTCTCTCTTGATAATGCAACAATTAAAGCCATTTCTCATAGCAAATTATTAGAGCTTTTCATCCAGAACAAAGGAGGTCATTGTCCCACTGTACTTATCCCTCATTAGACCCATTATAGAGTACAACACCTCATTTGGTATGTACCTCACAAGACATCTTCAACAGCTGGAAGGGCCACAGAAATGCCTCACTAAAAGAATCACAGGCCTAAAGCAGATGCCCTATACTGACCGTCTAAAAAAACTTCAGCTATACTCTGTGGCATATCGTCTACTCAGAGGTGATCTCTGCTTAACATACAAAGCCATGTCAAACCCTGATCTGTTGGACATGCTCTACTTAAAGAAATCCTAATTCCTCAGAGCCACATGCTCCAGGGATTTAAACCTTGTCATCACAATGAACAAAACATGCTGGAAGGATAGGTTCCTGACCCAAAGACTCCCCATACTCTGGAATAGACTGCCCATACATGTCAAGCAGAGTGCCTCCTTGGCCCTGTTCAAAAGGAACCTTGACGATCGGATGGGAGATAGGAAATTCACCTCAGGGATCACGTCAGTCACCCTGCTAGACAGGGGTCCAGGGAAGTAAATATTGTGGGAATAAATATCCAGGGAATTGTTATGGCTAGGCTTGTATAGGCCCTAGGGCCGATAGCCTAGTACCAACCTATGAACCTATGCTAGTGGATCTTAAATTCAACCTGCAAATACAAAATTGCATAAGAAAAACTCATCAAAAGTTAGGGATGCTTTGCAGACAAAAAAACTTTGTCACTGGTGCATCTCCTCCCCAGATTTTTTATGGCTTTCCCATCCTTACTAACCTCCAGGCATCACAAAAATCAAAAGTTGAAAAAATGTTACAAAAAAAGTTGCTAAATTTGCAGAAAATACCCCTTTCAGTACCCACCACTCCACTAAAAAGCCTAAATTGGTTAGAACTACCCCATCAACTAACGTATACACAGCCTCTTACCACCTATAACATTATCCAGCATCCATCTGCTTGTCCATCACTAAATAATATTCTACACAACTATGTTCCCCGTTTTTCATTATGATCTAATGATCTTAAACTCCTCTCTCTGTCCACAAACCTATCAAATCTGCTGGGCAATTGTACAATGTTCCTAAGGCCTGGAACTCCTTACCTGTAAACATCAGGCCAATACTCTCCCTCCCATCATGCAAAACCTTTCTGAAAAACTTTATAGACAAAAAAAGCTCTGTTCTTATTCAACACCACAATAAGCTATATCCCTAAATGTGAACAAGTACTTATTCAAACCTTACATCTCCTTACTCTCCCTTCTTCACTCACTTCGTTACTTCTGTCAATTTCCCTCCCCTGACTTTCTCTCTAAATATACCATGTTTGCTTTTCCTCTGACTTCATATTGCAATTTCTTTCCCTATTATACTAAATTACCTTTAATTTTTCTATAAACTATTTCTCTAAATATTAAACAATTGTCATATAATTTGTATCTATTGTTAACCAATGCTTTCATATTGCACTTAATTTGGTATAATTATTTAAACCATATATCATTTTTGTATTATTTTTGAAGACCGTTGTTTTTAAAATAAATGTTCTGTAATACTTTGGAGCTTTTCTCCCCAGACCTCCACTGAAAATGGGCTCCTACCCTGTTGGACTTTCCCAGTAATAAATTTGTTAATAAATAAATAAGATATATAAATATAAAATACATATGTATACTTAATTATATAGATATTCAGTTAACTCATAACTCACACAAGTACATGGAAAGTTGTGGCATGCATAGGTGCCCATGTGGATTTTTTTTTAATGTGTTGACACTTAACCACTGCTCTCAGTTTTATATGCAGACAATTATATCTACTATTTACCCTGCAGTTAAACTAATTTCATGGCCTCTGTGCTTTACATTAAAAACATGTGAATTCTTAGGTGACAGATTCTGAGATTTATTATTAGGTGACTTACTAGCCCTAGTTCTCTGAGCGTGTCTTCAGCTTTGTACGCTTTATACAATAGAAAATTATCTCCTGCATTTTTTGTAACAACAGATTTCAATGACTCTGCATTTTTTTGCATTTTGTCATAGAAGTGAATCCCTAGGCATGAAATCTTGTCAGCAAAATATCACTGAACTTTTTTCTATTCTTTTTTGTTAATATCTTTGTTTGTATACATAGTATACTGAACAGGGAGATTTTAGAACATCACACGTGATGGAATTAGACACCTACGCCAGTACCTTTGGGTCTCTTGATGTAACAAATCTTAATATAACAGTGCACTTGTCCTGTTGTGTCAGTGTGTTCTTCAAACGTTAATTTTTCACTTTGATGCCTCTGTCTTTGTAGCTAACTGCTTGATATACTTTGTTAAGTGGTAGTTTGAACAAAATGCTATTTTGCCAAATTATATAAAATGTGTTTTGCTTATGTTTATTGTAATGCCATTTACCATTCTGACATTTTGCATATTCCTTTTTTTAGTGTTAAGAGTTTTCCTTTGAAGTTATCTGACAGACAATGTTTGTGTCATCTGCACATATGGTTTTATACAGTTATATCGGTGATGAATATTTAGAACAAACAGTGCCACAATACTGATGCATGCAGCATTCCAGCTTCATTACACCTGCTGTCCCTGCTTCATTGTTCAGTTTCACCTGTCATTTCCCATTTACTAGCCAAATAGCCACATGATTATCTGTGGCTTAATCTTTTCTTACCCACAGTTACATTATCCTGTTTTTCAGATGAGACTTTAAACCGAGACCCCACCTGCTTGAGTTGGTGGTAGTCAGGTGGATTTAAAAGATCTCACAGCATTTAACTTCCCCTACTCTTTTTGGTTTCTGATGCTCTGGCCAAATTTGCCCTAGTAGTATAAAAACCACCTCAGACCTCCCCTTAAAAGAGTCTACTAACCTAGTGGGACTAACATAGTCAAAGGATAAATAAATAAAATAAAACAAATATGAGCTTATTGCACCACATCTTATCAAATGTTCTGCTATAGTCTATGTAAAGAATATCTCTTTGTACCACATTGTCATTACTTGTTATTTCTTCCCCACTGAAACTACAAATTACTAATACAGACAAAATATTTTGTTTCTGGGTAATGTTAATAGTCCCTAATCTGTTTATTTCACTTGTAATTATGTCCTCCAAATAATGTTAAAATCATTTTGTTAAGCAGGAGTTTAAGTGTAATGGATGGTAGTTAAACATTAGAGCATTATCAGTTCTTAATAAAGCATCACTTTCACTGCAGGCCTCTGTTCTTCAGAAGTAATGATTGTTACAATGGGAATCTAAAAGGCATTTTAATGCATGCATGGAGGTTACCTGCTATTTTCATGAAGTCCATATATTTTTATTTTTATGTTATCCATGCCTGTTAAACTATTTCAATGCATGCCTAGTCATAAAATAACACACTATAATTAACAGACTACATTCATGTATTTGTGGGATATTAATGAAAAAACAAATGGGTAGCATAGAGTTTTCTGGAAAAAAAAACAATCACTTGGTGTCTTTATTGCACACTGTGGACAAAGCCCTTACATTTATGGTGCACCATCATTGAAAGTAGGGATAGTCGGTGTACTGAAAAGGAACAAGAGATGATCATGGGAATGGCGCATTAATTTACGCAGGGATCGCTTTCTCAGAGGAGTATGCAAAAAGCACCATATGGCCTCAGTTTGCCTGTTAGGTGGCCGTCCTGGGCTTTAATTGACCCATTACCCAGTAGCAGTATCACTGATAATTTAGCCATAGATCTGTCCTTCTTTACATGGATCCTGCAAAGAAACAGAATATTAAAAATAAAAGTCTTGCATATTTATTGTAAACTTTAATGCGTGCACACCTCCTTGTGGCGTTTGTCCACACACTTACAGAACCTTGCCTGTCTGCATGGAACAACTACTGCACTCCAAAATAAATGGCCCAGGGAGTCCCTGTATTGGTACTACTAAGCACAGCATCCATCCACACAGGTATCCTGTCAGGTGGGGTCTGTCTTTGCAATGTGAAAAGATAAATAATCACAATACTTGGCAAAGCTTTAATCCTACTTAAATGGGATGGAGTACCTAACAGACATGTTGCAAGCAGATATTGGAAGTCAACAAGGGACGAAACATACAGAAGTATAAAATATATCAGTTACCTACTGAAGAATATATGCATGATAAATAAAAGCATAGCATCCTAAATGTTCGGTCCCATGCAAACCTCTAAACATCATCAAATACAGTGGTAAACTGCAACAATTACAAGCAATATGAACATATGATACTGTGTAGAAACACATAAAGACAAAATATGACAAGAACTATGTGTGTTTTCCACAGCCATGACCTACGTGACATGAAAATTTACAGGGATAAATAGGATCCAGCAAGACTAAAGTCCTGCCATAGTGTACAGGCACCAAGCAGGTCCCAAAACTGAAGATACAGTGTCATGAAAACAGAAAGCACACCTGATATAGAAAGATGCCAGTCACAACCCATGATGCTTAGCAGCTGCACACAGACTGTTTTAGGCACCATGGAACCTTCTGGTCACTGGTGTCCTCTTGATCCTGGGAGACACCCGACCACAGCAAGTTATCTTTCAATGATATTTTGTTATATCAAACAAAAAGCTAGTACAGCAATCTAGTATACCTGAATAAATCAAGTGGGTAACAATAACTCTAACAGCAGGAGGAATCCTAACGCTTGGCCTTACTACTTGTCTAAAATTCAAAATATTGCTAGCTCTAGTGACAGTTTTTTGTGGGCTGACTGATTTCATTACATTTTTTTGCCTTGAATTATTAAAATCCTGCTGGTGGACATTCTTTCCACTAAACCCAACATGCACAACTTAGACTGTTAATAAGGCCTTCCCTTTGAAAGAGGCAGAAAAAAAGACTGCTCCACCCTTTGTCTTCCCTATTCTATGCTCATTTTATGACATGAGTTGGGAACACTGCCCATCCTATGGAAAATAGAATATCTTTTTTTTTTTTTTTTTTTTTTTTTTAATCCGTCTCGGACATAATGGCATCATACTGAAGCAATGTTTGAACAAAAATAGATATCTTGAGGTGGTAACTTTCTAAATTTCAGTATTAAAATTGGTAAATTTTCCTGATTTCCTGATTAACTTTCAGTTTTCCTGACAGAAGGAAAAACTGGGTATATGGCAACCATGTCTGTTAATTATGAGTGGGGGCCTAATTAATTTAATCTTACTGGTGATTCCTTGACACTGTTAGTCTTGCTTAAGATACTACTGACTGCTATTGGGAAGGTGGCCTAATGGTTAAGGTGTTTTCTTTGCAAGCACAAAGTGCAGGGCTTGAGTCTCACAAGGGATAATTGGCTAGGCTTAAAATGGCTCGCAAGAGCAGCTAGCTTAGTACTAATCGATAAGCCTGATGAGGGCTACTGACCCTGTTAATCATCCAAAGGCCATCTGATTTTTTTTTTTTGCTTCAGTGAGTCCTCTGAATAACTTTTATGACCAGACCTCTCTGACTGTCAGTTTGGACGGGGCTCTAATTTCAGTTCATTCTGTTATGGGTCTGACTATATTAGTCCTGCTAGATTCTTCAGTTTTGTTAATTCTGATTAAATACACCCCTCTTCATTAATTCTGCTGGATTCATTGATTTTATTAATTTTGGTCTCCAAATCTTTTATTTATCAGAGGGTGGAGCCTGACGTCTTTGGTCATGTATTACCTCTGCTGATTCCATTAGTTTTGCTGTGGCCTCATAACTTTGTTAATTCTCCAGGAATTTTCAAAAACAATAAAGTTGTCCCTGTTATCCGTTCACTTAGAACTCATTCACCTGTAAAAGTGCTTGAATAGCTCTCCTACTGAGAGACAACACCAGTGTATTTATTCACTGGATTTCTTGCAGACTTGCAGCTAATATTTTACTAATTTGTTTTAGCTATACAAACAATAAAAACAGATACTTTTTGTTGAAAGAAGTAGCGAACTTTGAGAAATGATAATTTTGACCATTTTGCCCTACATTAAACTAAAAGACATTTTCTGGCTTCTTTTATCATATTTTGACTTCTCAATGCACAGCATATTTTCTGAGGGGCTGGCAGGTATGCAATGTGTGGCACAATAGTTTACTGAATTTTTTTGCAAATGTATATGTTAATATTTTTATTACTGCACTGTACTTAAAATGTAACTAAAACTTAGAAATATTTTCAATATGGTATGTATGGTATTGTTGGTTGTTTGCAAATTAATGGTACTATATGCAAGCAGTAATGTCCAACAGGGTGTGTATTACTGTGTAAATAATGTCCGCCCGGGGAGTGGGGTTGATGATGCCCGACACTGCAGATGGAGAGCTTCTACATCCCTGGAAGGGAATTACTAACACAGTAACAAACACCAGGGAGGGCATTATTGAGAATGGGCTGTCTGTAAAATTGCTGTGTTTTACTTACTTACTTTTTGTTACTATATTTTTTATATATTTTTGATTTAAAATAGTTTCTTCTTCTAATGTTTCAGACTTGCTGTAGTATATGTAAATGGTGTTGGACAAAGTATTCCAGATAGCTACTTCATTTTTTTTTTGTCCTTATTTCGAAAATAAGTGATTTTTTGCCAGTCATTGGGGACTGGAGTCACTAAATAATGACATACATTTGAGTTTCAGACTTTATTTACTTCAGAAAATGCATGCTAACACAAATCCTGATATTCATGCAACTTTCTAATTTTATAACCACAATATTTAAAATCTGTTCCTATTTTTGAGCCTTTGTTCCCCATTTATTTTAGGCTTTATCCAGATTTCTTGAGCTAAGAGTTCAAGAGGTAAGCAAACCATTTAACTGCTGCTGCTACTGGTCGATCAATTTATCTCTCTCTCTCATACACACACACACACACACACACACACACACACACACACACACACACACACACACACACACACACACACACACACACTTGTGCTTCAGAAAATGCATGCTAACACAAATACTGTTATTCAAGCAACCCTCTAATTTATAAGAGCAATATTTAAAATATGTTCCTATTTTTGAGCCTTTGTTCCACCTTTATTTTTGGCTTTGACCAGATTTCTTGAGCTAAGAAGTCAAGAGGTATGCAAAGTTCTTAACTGCTGCTGCCACTGGTCGATCAACCCACTTTCTCTCTCTCTCTGTCTCTCGCACTCACACACACCCACACACACACTGGAACATACTCCTGCTTTCATGTACGCAAAGGTTTACCTTCATTTTGTCGCAAGTGATTTGTGTAACGCCCTTTCATCGAAAGGACAAACACAAAAAACTCACAACGGCGACTCATATATGTTCGAATGGCTACAATGCGAATGCATTTAGCCATTCAAACATATGGGACAAATGTCGAAAATAGTTTTCAGCTAAACCATTTTCAACATTTGTCCTCGGAAGTTGGCTGTAATTCGCTCTAACGAGTCGCACAAAAGCATGATCGCACATACCATTTGTGACAAAATGAATGTAAACCATACACAAACATGAATACACTCAAACACAGACAGAAACATAAAGACACATATAGACACACACACACACACACACACACACACACACACACACACACACACACACTCACAATTTTCTTTCTTTTTTATGTTTCTTTTCATTTTAAACTCACAAAACAGCAAAAACACTGCTTTGCAAGTATAAAATAATGGCTCGATCAGTCTCACGCTCACTTTCATGCAAGCATACACTGACACACACAGACATAAACACACACACATTTCTTTTTTTTTATATTTTACATTTGCTAAATAGCAAAAGCACTATTTAGCAAGCATAAAATAATGGCAGCCGTTAGCTTCCTATCAGTCTGAGCACCATGGCAGCTTAATATGCTGCCACGAAGCATCGGACTTGTTTTCAGCAGACATCACTTGTACATTAACACCCTGGTAGAGAACGTTCATTCTCCAATACAGGTGCCAATGTACAGGTCGCACATTCTCTAAATCAGGAATAATATGAGCTGGCTGAATAAAACATCATTATCCTGTACTTGAAGGACTCCATGAGATTACTGGGAGCTGGTCAGTCAGAAAGAGAAGGTACGCATGTAGCAGGTAATGGCAGGAATACTGTTTTTAAAAAGACCATCTGATTGATCAGGTGGATGTTATTGCCAAGTATGGACATGAATGATGTTGGAGTGCCTATGCTTTCTGTGCAGCTGGCTACCTTGTTGTGGCATAGATGTTTGCAACATGAAGGCAACCATATTTTAGTCTGTATGTGCATGTGTTATTTGACAATGTAAGAGACCTGTGAGTGAGTCATCTAAAGTAAGGAAACTTGTCTCTTCTGAGAAAATGGAACAAGGAGCTCAAATGAGGTAGGAGGGAAAAGGGTGATAGTGATAGAGAGGGTAGCCCTGATCAGGTGTGTTTATAACCCAGACAAGGTAGTTGTGGATGGGCTGATAGGTTGAAAACTACAGTATATTGTGGCAGCACAATCCCTACTGAGGGCCCCTAGATTTGAAACTTGCTGGGGGCCTCAAAATGTTAACACTGGCACTGTGTGCACACCTGCTACTAGTGCGCCTAGGTTACTGAGGCAACTGTACACAGAGATACACATGCTGCTGCTAAAACTGGCTGAGTGCAAAGACATGTTGGTTAGAATAAATACTTGCAATAATGTGCATCACCTGCCTCCGAGAAACATTTACCTCCAAAGGGGCAGAGGACCACCAATGCACTGCCAGGACTGCTGATGGTATTACCGTTCCCCTTCCAGACATCACAACTAACTACCTGTTACGTACGTAACTACAGGCACAGCTATAGTAAATGTAAGGGTACTGCAGGTCATGCCAGGTATTGAAATAGCAGACATCTACACTGAGTGTCAGACTCACATACTGATGCTATATTTGGCTGAGAGGAGAAGGGCTGGTTACAGTTAATGCAGCAATAATACAGTGTCTCAGAAATAACTACTTACAGGAGTGATGCTAGTCCAGCAATACATTGGTAGGACTGCTAACAGCTGACTGCACCCAAACTCAGCGCTGGACTACAGTTATCTTCAGAACTATACACCATACACAGGGCTGCTGCAAATGGCGTATGTAGCACAAATGGTGATGGCTGTGCTCATAGGTAGTTACTAGGTATGCAGGCCAACTGACCCTTGAGGAATAAAGCTAAATTTCCCAATTGTCCCAGAAAACTGTATGGTTAAATGACTTGCTCAGAGTCACAGCAGGTAAATGAAGGCTGAAGGAATCAAACCCTGAACTGTAGGAAGCAGTTTGTTAACAGCTCACTCCATATCCTCTGTGTTAACTGTTTTACTAAATATATTGAGTAAGTTTATAGATAGTTACTAGGAATGGAGTCCAAGATACAAATTAGTAGCCTAGCCCAATTTCTCAATTGCCCCAGTGCACTATCTGGTTAAGTGGTTGTTCTGAATCTCACAGTAGGCAAAGGGAGGCTGAGGAAATCAAACCCATAATTTATTTTATTTATTTGACCCTTGATTACCAAGAAAGTCTAACAAGGCCAGAAGTACCCATTTTCAGCTGATGTCCGGGGAGGAACATTCCAAATGCATTAAAATAAACATATCAGACAAATGGCACTAGTATTAACAGTTTACACAATATTCAACATGATGAGAATTATATACATTAAACATGACAGAATTATGCATTTGAAGGAAATTAGGAATATTGAGGTCAGCATACTGTAATTTCAGTTTCTATGTTTTGAGTTCAGTATAATATAGGTTCAGTTTCTGGGTTTAATAAAGAAATAAGGTTTGCAGTGCTAAGAAATATTAAAAGTAAGAGAAGTTCAATAGGACAGATGAAGTAGGACAAACTGTGGAAGAACAGGGGGAAAGAGATCTCAGAAATGGAAATGTAATCATGAAGGGTAGAATGGCAGGAGAGGTCTACGGAGGACCGAAATATTTTAGTTGTAGAGAGTAAAAAAAGTAGGAAGATATGAAAGTAGGTTATGCGTGAGGGGTAGAAGAGCAAAAGGGCTGAATAATAGGTTACAAAAAAAATATTATTTCTTAGAAGATCAACCTGAATTAGTGCAGAAGTAGAGCCAGGATTTGGAGAGGAATTCCTTTAGTGAGCTTTTAGGATTGGAAGGTCAGGGTTAGAGCTCAAAGAAAATGGTAAGGACTTCAGATGTTTGCTACATATTAATAGTCTAGGCCTACATAGTAATAGTCTAGGCCTACATAGTAATAGTCTAGGCCTACATAGTAATAGTATAGGCCTACATAGTAATAGTCTAGGCCTACATAGTAATAGTATAGGCTCTGACCAGAAGATTTGTTGGGCTTATGAATTGAGAGGAGTTGTTTGTCTTCTGATCAGAGATATCTTTTGGGGAAGTAATTAAGGAGGATACAATTCAGGGTAGGGCAGGTTTCTGTTTATGAATAATATCATGAGTTGTTACAAGTTGAAAGTTAGCTAGTTGATGTGATGGTTTGAGCCTTGTAAGAGGCTGTAGAGCAGTGCAATGGTGGGTGAAGTGTGATGCACTTGTAGCAAATTTAGCAAATTTATTTAGCACATTTCAAGCTTTGTTTTTAATGAAGTTTGTATGTTAGTAAGGACAGGGGCTCCATATAACAATGATGTTAAAATGAAGGTAGTAGCAATGGTAAGTTTGATTACTTGCTGTGCAATCATGGTAGGACTCAAACCTACAATCTTCTCATCCAAAATCAGACACCTTATCTATTAGGCCACATGGACAACTGAGGATTGATTAAGAAAGTAATTATTGCTGTAGAAAATTTCACATTTCTGATGTTTTAATGGGGTTGCACAGTGGTGCAGTGGATAGCATTGTTGCCTCACAGCAAGAGGTTCTCTGATTCGATTCTCAGCTGGGGTGTCTTATGTGTGGAGTCTGCATGTCCTCTCTGTGTTCATATGGGTTTCCTCCCATACTCTAAAGGCATGCATTAGGTTGACCGGATGCTCTAAATTGTCATGCATGCAAGTGTGTGGTATGGAAGAACAGCCATGGCAGGGCTAGTCACCCAGTGGTATGAACCTTGGCTCTAGATGACTGTCACTGTTGAAGTGACACCCCGACACCATGTACAAAAATGGAAAAAGGGGCTATGGATGGAATGTGTCATTTTAATATTGTTTTTGATACAAAAACCAATTACAGGAAGCAGATCATTAGCTCATAGCCTTAATCCTCTGTGCTAACTGCCAAGTAAACAGTATCTAAATGCCAGACTCAAACCACATGCCCTAGAACTGTGAGGTAAAAACCTTAATCAGTGATCCACAGCACTATCCTGACATTATTGTGACAAGGCAGTTTCTCTCTCCTAGCATAAAATCTCATTATTTAATGTTAAGTCTCTCACTAATCCAACCCTTGTCTGATCATTTATGATGCCATAAGTGGCTATCTTGCAGTGCCGAGTCAAGCAATTCATCAGATTCAGTCCTCTGCTGCTCACTTCATCTATTTGGTAAAATCAGCAATAAGCTTAGTGGACCTTGTGCCCTCATGAATACCTTATAACAAATGTGTATCAAGTTCTGTTAGAAACTTCTGTCTCATTGCTGAAATATTTTCTCCTTCTTGATGGCCAAATTAATTTTGATCTTCTGGTTTCTCTCACAGTTAAGAATAAAGTGAGTTTCTGAAACCATCATTTTCAGTTGTTAGATAAATAACCTCTAGCACAGTGACCCCAGGAGCTTCCCTTATGAAGTGGGACATACCTCTCAACTGCCCGGAATTCCACAGAATGCCCAGATTTTTCCTAATACTGTTGGGTCCTCATAAAATGTATGGTTTTCTGGCAAATCATTGAGGAATGATGTGCCTAAATTATGACACACATTGGAGTTTCAGACTTCATATCTTTCAGAAAATGCATGCTAATTCAAAACCTGCTATTCTAGACACTTTCTAGGTTTATAACAACATAAATTAAAATCTGTACCTGATTTTGGGCCTTTGTACCACCTTTCTACCACCTGGTGTGCAAGAAACAACCTTGACCTGAATGTAAGTAAAACAAAAGAGATCATACTAGACTATAGGAAGAGGCAAATACCCCATACACTGCTCCTGATCAATGGCAAGATTGTGGTAAGGGTAAGCACTGCCAAAGTCCTCGGAGTTCATATCTCTGATCTCTCTTGGTCCGGGAACACATGCTACATAGTGAAAAAAGCACATGGATGTCTCCACTTTTTGAGAACACTCAAAAATGCAAAACTACCATTGTCGGCACTTTCCACCTTCTACAGAGCAGCAATTAAAAGCAATATGGTATGGCGGCTGATCAGTCGCAGATACAAAATCCCTGCAGAAAGTGATGAGAGTTGGTGAGAGGATAACTGGCATTAGTCTGCCCACAATCTAGGATCTTTGTACATCGAGGAGCCTAAAGAGAACCACCAAAATACTAAATGATGCAACTCATCCTGCAAACAGTCTGTTTATGAGCCTGTCATCGGGTAAAAGATATGCAGTATTCAATGCAGGACAACTAGATTCAAAGACAGTTTTTATCCGAAGGTGATCAGACTTCTTAACTCCAACATTAGGTCAGATCACTGACAGGTCAGGAAGTTGGGACTTCCCATTCACTGTGCGATATTATTTTATCTAGTATTTATTAAGCCCAGCCAACCATTATAATTTATGCTACTATCCAAGTGCAATATTTTTTCTTCAGCTGCTACTGCTATGTGCTTGTCCACCCATAATGTGGTACATGGTTCATGTGCAATACTACTACTTGAACTTTGCTGCTACATGTGTACTTTTAGTATCTAAACAAGTGTGCGTTTCTAGGTATACATGTAGCTATATACGTAAGTGTAGAGTAGATTTATAAGATGGTGGTAGTATTATTTTATGTTGTTTTAAATTATGTATTTCTATGTATGTGGTTTCTTTTTTTGTCTGTCCCATGATGAGCTGATTGCACAGCATCTCATTTAATCTACACTTGTTTAGATCTAAATGACAATAAAGTTAGTTTTGACTTTGACTTTTGACTTTGATTTTGACATTTTTAGTTTTGTTGAGAATTCTTGCACTAGGAGGCTGAGAAAGACATGGTGTGGGGTCAAAAGCCTCCAGAGTGGAGATGGAAGAAGCCATGCTGTCCTTCCTTTAAAAGAAGCTGGGAAATAGTTTATGGGGGATCTCTGGAGAAAGGGAAGTGAAGACCCCACTACAGAGAGAGGGGGGTGGGTAGAGCCAAAAGGATCGCTTGACTTGAGACACAGAAAAGGATGAAAGAAGCTTGTAAGTTGTGACTTATATCCTGCCTGTTTACATCATTTGAGCTACAACTGCTAACAGATAAACTTGTCCATTTGCATTTACTCAGAGGTAACTAACTATAAACGTCTGCTAAAGAAAATGTTTCATGGATGAACTGTGCAACAGGAGTATGTTTCTGCTTTGTTCTGTTCAGTCAATTTGGTATAAAAGTTTGGAATGAAGAAACACTCATGTAATATTTGAGATTTCTTAGTAAAAAGACATTATTCTGTTTAAACCATGCAAGGTTATGTCTATCCTATTCAGCAAGACCTGTCCAGAGGGGCAATAATTAAAAAAAAAAGGTGGTGAAGGCAAGTTCAAAGTTACTCCAAAGTATCCCACACAATGCTCAACTATATTCAGGGTGATCTTAAAGCTACTACTGATACACCACCCAGAAAAAAAAAATAGATGAACGGTGTTTAAATTTCGTATCAAGATTGTATAGTAACCAACATTAAAGTATTGTATGAGAGACAGGTCTAATTAATGTGATAACACTGTTGATTTTTTCCTGACAAATTAGTTTACTGGTGAAAAGTCAGTTTAAGCTGTTCAGTCTGTGTACTGAAATAGGGGAGGAGAAGCAAAGTCTCCAAAAACTGACTTGTAAAATGTGGAGCAGAATTCCTAGTTTAGAGATCGCTAAGTGTGATACAAAAGATGCAGGATTTTTTTTAAATCTGCAATTGTCTGCTGGGTGTGGGGAAAGTTCTAACAAGCAAGGCATCAGGTAAGTCTGTACGTCCCGGAATAGCCTGAAGACTCTTGCTAATGTTGTTCATTGTTGTTAAAAGAAGTGCAAGAAACTGGGCAATTGTTAAAAAAGTAGTGAGTATTGTGAAATTGTAATGAACTCTCACATAGCAAAATGTAGCTTACTGTGTTTTGAAGGAAAACACATTAGTGAACTATGAAGCTCTGCTGAGCTACTTATGATATAGGAAAATCTGTGAAGTTCCTTATAAGAAAGCTGTTGCAAATAGTTTAAAAGTGTTCAAAGTATGAAAAATGTGTGCTCAGAGATATGCTGCTATGTAGTATAACTGGGCACGATGTGCGAAGTGTTACACTTGTTGCACTTCCCACAACCAAAGCAATGAACTATGCTAACCCACCTTATGAGTAACATGGTACACACTTGCATATGCTTCATAATATCTATCAACAATGTAGTAACAGCACAGTGTGTTCAGTACATGCTATAATATATGCATTACATGTCATGGCACAGGAAATTGCATGCTTGTACATGGTGGCTTTGGCAGGTGTAAATAAGTCTGTCATCGATACACAGTTGAAAGGAAAGCTGTATTCAAGGCTTCATGCCTATACTTAATGTAAGGTATGTAACTACAAAAACACATCTGTCCATGTCAACAAATTCATTTTACATAGCAGCATAACCACACAACAGTATGAGTCACAATGCATTCAATAAACGAGGGACATTTTCTGACACATTCAGAATATAGATAGTGCAGTGAAATGGACACATATATATCAGTTTATACCACTCGGCAAACTTTAAAGAAAGGTGTTGTTTTGTTTCAAAACAACAAGCACGTGAGGAAAATGTGGTGCAGTCCATGGAAAGGATGACTATTATTCTTGTGGAAATTTACACTACATGAACCCATAAATAGTACACAGAAGAAAGGCAACATTGTGACTATGAGCTACATAAAAGGCAGTGAGACTCCTGGGATGGCTGACATGACAAATTGTGCTTTTAAAGAAAATATGTCACATATGCAGTATCATGTTTGCTATAGAGAGCTGATGAAAGATAAGATGGACTCTCTCCAGTAGCCCTCCGGAAGCCAAAAAACAATTCAATGCAATAATGAAACCAACGGATATGTTATATCCCTTCATATAGTTTGTATTTAATGTATTCCAAGGTGACCATGTGATAGGAAATGAAGGGATATATAGGGGAGTTGTTGGATGATGTTGTATCCGTTCTGAAGAAGTTGTTTTTTTCAAACTGATGAAAAGCTTGTGTTAAGCTTAATAAATGTTTTCATCCGTTGGTTTCATCGTTGCATTGAATTGTTTTTTGGCTTCCGGAGGGCTACTGGAGAGAGTCCATCTTATCTTTCATCAGTTTTTCATTCAGCAGTTTGTCTGCTATAGAGAGCTGTGTGCCATCCCCAAAGTAATACAACAGCACACAATTCGAAATGCATTTGCACGTAGTATACAATGACGTGTCACTAAGTCACACTGCAGTACGAAACACAACATTTTTGTGATGTTGTTTTCCACACTGTTCTCAAGCCTTAGTTGCAATACACATCAAATAGTGCACATTATGCTAGATATGCAAACAAGAAAAGAGTAAACAGGCAGGATGGTTTGAAAGATGGAGCATAAAGTTAGCAAGCGACAGAGACGGTAACTTTTCCTTCCCCATACCCATACATAAACGTGATAACAGAATGCAGTTCTCTAGGGTGTGAATACAAGTATTGCTTTTCACTAAACAGATCCAGTTTTTATATTTATAAAAGCAACATGCAGATACTGCGATAGTGATCCAAGCATGGGTATATGTTGGAGGAGGGATATCAAGCAGGTTAGGAAATAGATCTCACATGCATGCACACACAAAGTACAGACACATGAAAAACATCACAAACAAGACAAGGTAGTTATTAAAAAATAGATGAGGAGACAATGGCACAGTTTACAGACAGAATGATCATATAGTGAATAAGGATGTGGATCACAGACAGGAAGTGGGAAAGAGGGGATACGTAGTGGCTGGGGATAGGATGAATAACAAACAGGTAGACTTGCTATGTTTAGAGCTAGCAGCAGGGAGCAGGATTCATGAAGATGTGCTACCAGCCACCTGAGATGTTTCAACTAGCCCACGTCAAACATATTTGTATCGGTCAATTGCTGATATGCAACATCATGCTGGGCAATAAACATAGTACCTCTCAGATTGCCACAGGTATGGACAAAGCTGTCAGCTGACTGCATACTCCACCAATCCCCAAGACTGACTAGGCCACGAGCAGTACTCACTGGTCATCATCACATCTTTTTATTACAGAATGCAGAAGTGAGAATTTTAAAGGCTGTGCCTCCCCATGATTGTATAACTACCTTATATCTGTATAAAAATGCAAAACACAGGAAGGAAAATGGCAGCACATATTCAATACAAGATATGAATATGGTATTTATTTATTTATTGACATTTTTTTACTGGGAAAGTCTGAAAAGCCAATGGTACCTGTTTTCTGCAGAGGCCTGGGGAGAAAGGTTCCAGTACAGACAATATTAAACAATCACAGACATGAGTAACATGTAAGATACATAAGTAATACAATTTATTATAGTTGTTACAGGAATTAAAGACAATGATTTACTGGCAGAGACTTACAAACAGAATAACATAGTTACTATAGGAAAGAAAATAAAGAAAACGCTTAACTGACAAAGACATTATAACAGAATAGCAGGAACTATATTGGGTATATTGAATAAGATGGTTGAAACTGTGGGAAAAGAAGGGAGACAGGAAAATACAATTGAATTAGTCTTGGATAAAATAGAAGATTAAGGTATGACAGATGAAACTGACAGAAGAGTATAGACTAAGAAGTAATAAAGAAATAATAGACACATTAAATTAAATAAACTCAAGAGTGCTTGGTATCAATTGAGATTAAAAGATATATATATATATATATATATATATATATATATATATATATATATATATATATATATGTGTATATATATAATTATGAGGAGATAGTGCTCCAGTGGAGGTGAGTGACGTAAAATGTGGGAGGCTTAGAGTTTTTGTTTATGGAGTTAGCTGGGGGAGCTTGAAGAGACTACTGTATGCATTTAGTGAGGTGTAGAGCAGGAGCAAAATACCATAGATATACCTTACTAAAAGGATACAAGGCCTAAATAATATGTCCTACATGGACCAGCTGGACCAGCTCAAAGCCATGTCACTATACTCAGTATCCTACAGACTGCTAAGAAGTAATCTGTGTTACATCAGCAAGTCAAACAGCATCAGGAATACTTGTCTAGGCATCTAAATCGTATCTGGAATATCTACAGAATGGTTTGGAGGTATGAATATATCCCACAGAGGATACCACTGCTGCTCTGGGACAGATTCCTCTTCCACATAAATCAAAGCTTCTCTCTATCCACATTCAGTGCAGCTTGGCGCTATGGATGGGAAGCAGAACATGTACCCCAGGACTGCTCCCTGTACTACTAAAGGACAGCAGCAACTCCTAAATGCTTTATCCCATGCATGGGTCCCATAAAAATATCTAATTTATGATCCCAGTTATTCTCACTAGGGATAATATATAATTACTGACCATGGGGTGGGTAAGGCCAGTTTAACACCAAATGGGACAGGTTAATACAAGCACCAACAGGCAAATTGGCTAGGCTTAAAGTAGTCCATAAGGGTACCTAGTACTTAACTATGAACCTAAGAACTTATGAATAAAGGCAAGATTCAGTTAGAAATTATTTTAATGTAGAGTTAAATGTGTGGAGGTTAAATATGGACCTCAGGGCAAGTGGGATTGAGTTCCAGGGTATTTTCTGCAGATCTCTCAGGTCTGTAGGTGGAGAGGCATTTTTTTATCATATGAGTGTAGTGGTCTGTTGGGATAGTAGTAGTGGAGAATGTAGCTTAGTGCTTGTTATTTTGAAGGTTTATATATAATGCCATAAGTCACATGTATCTGAGTAAATCTGAGATGGTAGAGTAATTCAAGCCAATGTAATTGTTTTAGGGAAGAGCATTACTGGGTTATATATGTTTTGTTAGCAGCAAGTTTTGCAGTTTTGTTGTAACATTGTTCTAGTTTAAAAACAAAGAATAATGCTCACTACACTCTGTTCGCCTGATAATAAACAAGACTTATAAAATACAACAAAAAACCAGGCTTAAATAGTGGGAAGTATACTTGCTGTGTTCAATTCAAGTCAGTCACAAAAGGTAACCAAATGTTCCACAAAAAGAAACGAAGCTGTAACCTACAAACCGCTTTACTTTGTGAACTCTTAATCCAATAAAAGAGAGTCAAAATCACCATAGAGTGTTCATTCGAACCTACTCATCCACTGGGCAATAGCTTGTAGAAAAAACACGCAGCCAGCATGTAAAAATAAATCCAAGCGTCCAGTAGAAACCACGTTTATTAAAATAATTAAAACACAGGGCTAGCGCTTTCAACGAATCTTCATCAGGCCACTAACAAACAAACATACTAGCATCCCTTTTATAGCAAAATGCTAGAGTCAACTACTGATGTCACATCCTGTTTGGACATACTGAAGTCAACTCTGATGTCACATCCTGTTATACATAAAATATTTAAACTGACATCACTTTTGTAGTAAAACGCTACAAACAACTCTGATGCCACATCCTACTAAATATGAAATCTTATAAAATGTTTTAAATTATTTAAAATATTTAAAATATATATGCAGACATTTTGTAAACAGTGTACAATAAAAATGTTCTAAAATAACATTTCACCCTACTTTGACTGCTGCTGCATGTAACATTCAAAATGTTTTAAAATATTTTAAATATCTATGTGACCATCTCATAGGCAGTATGCAGCAAATAAAGTGTTTCAAAATTACATACTATCTTCCTATAAATACTGCACTTATATGCATACTAGTAACAAAAATGGCACGCATGTTTAGTATTTAATAATAAGCGATATAATCCCATTTGAAACACTTGTATGTATAAATACATGCTTAAAATAGGGATCAAATTAATAAAGATATTAATATCTACACATGAGCTATTTAGCATAATTATAACTGTACAAAAATAATCATTCAAAAGACTGCATCTAAAATTTGTACATTACCTTTTGTGACTGACTTGAATTGAACACAGCAAGTATACTTCCCACTATTTAAGCCTGGTTTTTTGTTGTATTTTATAAGTCTTGTTTATTATCAGGCGAACAGAGTGTAGTGAGCATTATTCTTTGTTTTTAAACTACGTGACTTATTTTTTGCTCACGCACTCATGGCTGAGGGAAGCAGTCAAAATTCGACAGTTGAACTACCCTACAATCCTGATATGCTTAGAAGTACCAAGTCAGGTACATCTAATATTAAGAGCAGATTTGAAGATGCTGTTACAAGTGACATTAATCCACTGTTATCTTTCAGTCCATTGGCTGAGACATATGATGAACAGAGTTGCAAAGAAGATTATCGAGGGCTTGAAACTCTAGTACAAGAAATGGAAGGAGATTTTCTTAAACTGAAACGCCTCCAGTTGCAGAGGCAACACTTCAAAGCATGCATTACTCGCAAAATCGTTCCAAGGGGTTTAAGGATCCTGAAGATGCCAACCACAGGTACTGTGTATAAAGATTTGTTATATTCATGGCAACAGTTAAACTTAGATACTAGCCTGAAGTACATGGAGCTAATGAACAATTACTTCTTACCTCATGAAACATCATTGAGGGAGAAACTACAGAAGCAACAGCAGAGTTTATCTACCATGTATCCTAGACCAGTGGTAGAAGCATCTATTGACAAAATGTTAGACAGCATTTTCATCTATGAGAAAAAACTGTTACAGCAAAAATGTGATAAACTTAGAAGGGACATAGACGATTTTAAAAAAGGCCATGTCTTTACTTGGCCCAGAGTGGAGAATGGAGCCAAGGGATGGAAGAACACACGCCTTCAAAATGAAATGAAAGACAATACCAATATTGGTCTGGCCAGAGATGGGCCAGATACCAGTGCTGATGGTTCTAATGTTATTGTCATAGATAAACAGACAGGGGGTAAGAAAAATACCATTGTTACCACAGCAATAATACACCAGGATGGTACTAATGATACATGCTCTTCCCCCGCTGGTAATGTTCACAATATATCTGTATTTGAATATGCCAATACCAGGATAGATATATGTGAGCATATAGAGAATGAGGACGATAATGTTAATAAGATTATAAATAAAAATCTGAAAACAGTAGATAAAATTAGCCTAGGTATGGACGCCAAAACTAGATTCAATAGTATGAGTACTGAATCAGTCCCTTTCCCCATCGCCAATCAATGGAGAGGGGGTGGGGGGCAAGGGAACGGTCTATGAGCAGGGGAAGGCAGAAAAAGAGACCAGCAGGACCAGTACAGGCTGGTCCTACACTAAAAAAGATTTGGCAAGGGACCAAGAATCAATAGCACTAGTTTACCCCATCCGTTTAGAAAACCAAGTACTTACACTCCATGCAACCACCCACTTATCGAGGCTTATTCGAAACTGGTTGAGCAAGGATTATATGAAAATGATGCAAATAATAGAAAAAAGAGATGGTTTGGCAACCTGAAACCAGTACAAAGGAAAGCACTTAATGGCCTGAAAGATGATAGGACCATTATGATAAGACCAGCCGATAAAGGTGGTCCTGTAGTTATCATGGATATGGAGTTTTATATTGATAAAATGTGCAATATGCTGGATGATTCTGTCTTTTATTTGAAGATCAATGATAGTAGAGTGAATAGGATCATATCAGATGTTTCTAGTAGATTAAATGTTATGTTGAATGAGGGTAAGATTAATCAAGAATTATTCACATACCTTGTAGTGGAACATCCAATGATACCCATTATACAGGGAATACCCAAGATTCACAAAAATGGCTTGAATCCACCTATGAGGCTAATTGTTGCAGGGAAGGGCTGGATCACCGAGCCGATTTCCATCTATTTAGAGTCCTTATTAAGACCCATAGTGGACAAGTACATACACATACTGAAAGATACTAAACAATTCCTAATTAAACTATATGAGAATACCTCGGTGAGTGATGGTTTCCAGCATAAATTGTTTGTGACACTTGAT
The DNA here is from genome assembly GCF_019279795.1 of Protopterus annectens. Classification (NCBI taxonomy): domain Eukaryota; kingdom Metazoa; phylum Chordata; order Ceratodontiformes; family Protopteridae; genus Protopterus; species Protopterus annectens. Next base: position 645,740,159 of record NC_056736.1, read on the forward strand.
GTCAACTCTCTTTTTACTGTTATTCCTAATCATGAGGGACTCAATAGCATAAGTAGGATTCTTACCAGAGATGGCACATTCTCTGAAGGAAGAATAGAAGTTATCACGGAATTGATGGAAATTGTATTAACAAATAATATTTTCTTGTTTAATGGTCAAGTATATCTTCAGAGGGATGGCGTAGCTATGGGCACTTCTTGTGCCAATAGCTACGCCAACCTGGTTATGGCTTACTGGGAAGTTTCTTCTCTATTTCAGATGGAGGAATTTTGTCAGAATGTTTCTTTCTATACTAGGTTTGTAGATGACCTCTTCCTTATTTGGAAAGGTGATGAAGAACAATTGAGGTCTTTCTATGATAAAATAAATCAAGACACCAGTTTTTTTAAGATTTTCTATGGTTAATTCCAAAGATGTCATACCCTATTTAGACGTATATGTTGAACAACTACCAAATGGTATACTTAACACTGGAGTTTTTCGAAAGGATTGCTATAGAAATAACTTTCTCCATCGAAGTAGCATGCATCCTAAGCATGTCTTTGGTAACATCGTCAAAAGTCAAGCCATGAGGGTATCTAGGCTGTTCTCTGAAGACTCATGCTTTAAAACAGGCATAGAAGACTTGAGGAATAAATTTATAGACAGGTCTTACACGGTAACAGAAGTTGATGCTACTTTAGGTATCATAGGTGAATTGAGAGAAGGTAGGGCTTTTTCCTACTTCTCTAGTAAATGAGATGATAGTAGCATCACCAAAACTAGCAGTGGAGTTATCAGAATACCGATACATTTTACACAAGATGTAAATAGTATTGAAAGCATATATCGAAAATATTGGGACATCTTGTTAACAGATCCAGTTATTTCTGAGATATTGAGCCAAGAACCAAAATTTACATATAAAAATGAGTTGAATTTACACAGAATGTTATGTGGTCCGAATAGGTTTGACATAAATACAACTAGTAATCATAAAATGACTAAAAAATGTCAAAAATGCAATTATTGCAAATTCATTAAAGAAACTGACAAATTCAATCATCCTATTACAGGACAAGAATTTCATTTCACAGTCTCTGCCACTTGTGAGACCTGCCATGTGGTGTACCTGGCAACCTGTGTACACTGCCCTGCATTTTATGTAGGGAAGACGGACAGAAAGTTTAAAGACCGAATTAGGGAACACTTATATAAAATCAAAGTCAGATGTTCTTCAAATGCTCTGTCTAGGCATGTAATTAATACATCCACCCAACATAGCTTTTTGTTTCAAGTAATTCAAAACAATGTTCCATCTCGTAGGAGAGGAGATATTTTTAACACCACGGAACAGATAGAGGCCAAATGGATCATCAGGCTTAGGGCTGATTTGTACCCAGGCCTCAATGACAGAGTCTCCATCAAACCTATACTTAAAGCTAGGAAACTTCATTGAAGCTTTTCACCCCTTTGCCACCCTTTACTAACTTCTGGCTGGTTTTACTTTTATTTACAACATTTTCACACCTCACATTTTTCCATTTCTGTCTCTATCGTTGTCTCTGTATTTTGCTCTGCAGACCTATTAGGAGCCAATTGTTATGAAAGATGCTGATATACCATGTATACCTCTTTCATCCAGCACACATATTTCACCTGATTTTGCACATTTAGTCTCATATTTCTATGTTTATAATATCAGCCGTTATCAACATCTTTGCGTGTGCACATACCTGTTTTGAATGATTTATGCTGTTACAGATATTATGATATTTAGAAGCACACGCTGTACAAGTTTTAGATGCAGTCTTTTGAATGATCATTTCTGTACAGTTATAATTATGCTAAATAGCTTATATGTAGATATTAATATTTTTATTAATTTGATCCCTATTTTAAGCATGTATTTATACATACAAGTGTTTCAAATGGGATTATATCGCTTATTATTAAATACTAAACATGCGTGCCATTTTTGTTACTAGTATGCATATAAGTGCAGTATTTATAGGAAGATAGTATGTAATTGTGAAACACTTTATTTGCTGCATACTGCCTATGAGATGGTCACATAGATATTTAAAATATTTTAAAACATTTTGAATGTTACATGCAGCAGCAGTCAAAGTAGGGTGAAATGTTATTTTAGAACATTTTTATTGTACACTGTTTACAAAATGTCTGCATATATATTTTAAATATTTTAAATAATTTAAAACATTTTATAAGATTTCATATTTAGTAGGATGTGGCATCAGAGTTGTTTGTAGCGTTTTACTACAAAAGTGATGTCAGTTTAAATATTTTATGTATAACAGGATGTGACATCAGAGTTGACTTCAGTATGTCCAAACAGGATGTGACATCAGTAGTTGACTCTAGCATTTTGCTATAAAAGGGATGCTAGTATGTTTGTTTGTTAGTGGCCTGATGAAGATTCGTTGAAAGCGCTAGCCCTGTGTTTTAATTATTTTAATAAACGTGGTTTCTACTGGACGCTTGGATTTATTTTTACATGCTGGCTGCGTGTTTTTTCAGCAAGCTATTGCCCAGTGGATGAGTAGGTTCGAATGAACACTCCATGGTGATTTTGACTCTCTTTTATTGGATTAAGAGTTCGCAAAGTAAAGCGGTTTGTAGGTTACAGCTTCGTTTCTTTTTGTGGAACATTTGGTTACCTTTTGTGACTGACTTGAATTGAACACAGCAAGTATACTTCCCACTATTTAAGCCTGTTTTTTTGTTGTATTGTTCTAGTTTAGTTCTCAGTGTAGCCTGAACATTTCTGAGGATGACAGCCACATATAAGAGTGATGGTAAGAGGGTAGATAATAACAAGGGTTGTTTTTGTGGTGGTAGTAGATTTTTTTTTCATTCTGTATAGTATTCCTAGTTTCTAGTGATTTTTTAAATTGTGCATTGAACATGCATATCAAATTTAAGGCTGTCATCTAGTAATATCTTTAATATTTTAGTGTATAAGATTAGGATGGAAATGTCTGTAGGGACAGCCATTAATTTGGGGCAATTGCCCGTACCTGGAGAGTTAAGTTTCATTTGTTTAAAATGTACATAGTTTTGTGTGTTTGTTCAAAGTTAAGAGGAGATGAGGGTTGTGAAAATATATTTAGTGTTTTGTTTGAGGGTTTTAATTAGAGCAGAAAGTCTTGAAAAATGTGACATTGGTTCAAATAGATATGAGAAGAAACAACTGTATGAAAGATCAGCTTGTCAAACAGTGTACATCTGTAAGACAAAAGTTGGAAATGCACCTTCAAAAGAACTGTTGTGTAATATGGGACAGTAACTGCTTTCTATAATAACACATACTCTGTTCATATTATCTTGGAATGTGAATGGCCTTACAGGTACAGACAAAAGGGAAATATTATTGAATTATATTGAGAAACTTATGGTGCAAATAACAATGTTGCCAAGTATGCATTTGGATAGAAATGAGAATATGAATTTTCCAAAGAAAGGATTTTAGGATGGATATTCAGCAGAATGTCATGGACAAAGGAAAAGGGGAGGAAGAAAACGTATGCCTGAGGGGCTCCAGTAGTGGTTTCCAAGTAGGCAATAAAGTCCAGAAGGTTTAGGATTTTTGCTTGGAAGTGTTTTATGGGTATTTTATACTCCAAGTAGGCTTCAAAGAAATCTTCCTCAGGTAGCAGCAAATGCTGGAGGTATGATGGAAGAGACAGAAAGGTAACTCGTTAAGTGTTTTTTTGAGCTTGTGACAAGTTAGTAGATTTTAAAACTATGCTGCAAAGTACTCTTGTCAGAAATATTGGAGGAGCAATTTGCTATAACAAAGGAAATGATTATTTTGAGCTGGGACACAGGATCTGAACTGCCTAGACATTGCATGGCCTTATTAAGTGTAATGCTACTGGCTGCCAAAAAACGATTATTAGAAAATGGAAATCAAAATCTAAACCAACTGTAATTGAAGTAGTGACTATTGTTAGAAGTAAAAGAACTGAAATGGGATCTTTAGTGATGTGAATGAGCAAACTACATAGAAATAAACAGAATTTGTGGGAACAATACACACAGAGTAATCTTCAGGACTACGAGTAAGGTTTAAGGGAAGGCAGGAATTGCTCAATATATATAATGTTGGAGTGTATGACAGTTGATAGAAAAATGGTAGAATGCATGAAAAAATGTTATTTTGATTTATTTTTTGTTAATGTATGTGTGCCTGTGTCTTGAGTGATAATTTAATAAAGTTGTTTAAAAACATTTTAGTGTATGGAATTGTCTTGTATGGGGGGATTTAGGGAAGAAAAGGAACAACTTAATTTTTTTGGGGGGTTAACAGTAGCTGTGCATTGCGGAGCCAGTTTCTGATGAAGGTAAAATCTTCTTGTGTGATTTGTTGAAGATGACTTAGCCTGTCTGTGGCACAAATAATGGTTGATTCATATGTGTAATAGACTGATGAGGTTTGCTATAAGGTCTACAAATTATTAATGAAAGCATTAAAGATAAGAGTTTCAAGAACAGAGCCTTGGATTACTCCATCAGTAACTGGCAAGAATAGAGAGAGAGAGAGAGAGAGTGAGACAGAGAGCTTGTGCTATACCATTTTACAGACTGATGTCTGTTGGATACATAGCTACTGAACTAGTGGAGAATAGTCTGGAGTAGGTCTAAAGAAGACATTTGTTGCAGGAGGTTGATACGTGAGACAATGTCAATGGCTTTTGACAAGTCAAGAACTAAAGAGGAAAGAAGTGTGCCACTGTCCCTGGCATGGTTGATTGTATTTGTGAAGTTAGTAGGGCATAGGTTATGTTGTGGCTGGGACAAAAGCCAAGCTGTGTGAGAATGAGGAGATGTTCATGCTAGAGGGAGTGGAACATTTGTTTGTGAATAGACTTTTCCTGTATTTTACACAGTGGGGACAATAAAGCTGTAGGCCTAAAGTTTGGTTAATTCAGTTGAGCTACCAACTTTATGAATTGGAATAATATATGACTTTTTGCAAAGGGTTGGAACATATAATTATTGTACTGACTTGTTTATAAGGAAAGAGATGAGGCAGGTTATAGCATCAGCTGCATCTGCAAGGTGTTCTGCTGGGAAATTATCAGCTGTGAGCTGGATTTTAGTTTTTGCAGTATTTTCTTTTTATGGGTCTATATCAGATGATCAAGTTTTCAGAAACTTGAAATTCATATGATTGGGCCTATATGATCGAGTTTCCGAAAAATCGAACATAAAAAAAAAAAAAAAAAAACACAAAAGTAAACACAAAAATCTATTTTTTTTTTACATTTTTGCAGGGAGGCAAGCCTCCCCTGCACCCCCTGCAAATTATATATACCAACTCCGAGATCACACTACAGTGAGGAAAACAGTAAATATTCTTATCCTCAGTGTACCACGATCTCGATTCAAAAGCTCCATGTTTTCAAAAACTGATCATATGGTCTCGATCATATGAATTCTGAGTTCCTGAAAACTCAATCAACTGATAGGGGCCCTCTTTTTTATAGCAGAAGTTGAGATAGGCTGTAATGTAAAAGTAGATAAGTTAATATGGTGGGGATGATGTCCACTGGGGTTATGAATGGAGCCACTTGAGAATCAACAGACATAACTACTGTCTCGGTTCTGTATTTGTATAAAACACTATTATTATTACTATTACCTTATAAAAGGGTCAGGGCTCATACCATATATAGATGCTTGTGCAGGCATAACAGATAATGCATCATATGATGGGTACTGAATCATATGGATCTACAACTGCTCATGCAGGGCAATTAGGATACCACATTCCAGCAAGAGCAGCACAGCAAATAGCATCACCATACGTTATTCCAGAACACATAGTGCTCAGAATTGCCTCTGGATGTTAGCCATGGTTGCTGTAAACAATAACACTTTTGAATATTGAATATCCCATGCAATGCAGCATTTAGGCAACCAGCCTGACACTGCACTGGTTCTATGCATAATCACTAACACATCTATCCTATCTTATGCAATGCTAATGCTGCAAAACAGAATTTCTTACAAACAAATGCCTTCCATGTGCATAGTGGTATACAGCTGTACTACTAAGGTCCACTTACCATACCTCCAGAACAATCTGTTTTCATACTGTTTAAAGAGCTGTCTTTTTTGCTACCTAATGTCTGCATCCATTGGTGAAAGAAAACAATGAATACAGTACCTGTATACATTTTTCAGGTATTCTGAAAATAAGAAGGGACACACTGACTTGGGCATAAGCATGCATGTACTGTGTGGGTACATGCATTTGTGATGCGAAGGACTAGAACCCCATCTAGGATTGATTCTTTGTCTTGAGCCTATTGTTGCCTGAATAGGCTTAAACTTCCTCCCGTGAGGAATATGATAAAGTAGTTACTGGGGAATGAATAAATCAATTTATCACACTAAAGAATGTATAAATAACTCTATCACATAGAAGTTTCACAGCTGCAAACTGTTTCCTGAAGTAGCAAATTTACAATATGTATACAGTGTAACACATACAGAATTCAAACAGTGATCATTGTGCCCTGTGCCCTTGTATATCACAGGAAGGATTACTGAATACAGGATTCAAACAGTGATCATTGTGTCCTGTGCCCTTGTATATCACAGGAAGGATTATTGAATACAGGATTCAAACAGTGATCATTGTGTCCTGTGCCCTTGTATATCACAGGAAGGATTACTGAATACAGGATTCAAACAGTGATCATTGTGTCCTGTGCCCTTGTATATCACAGAAAGGATCACTGCATGCAGGATTCACACAATGATCATTGTGCCCTGTGTCCATGTATATCACAGAAAGGATCACTGCATACAGGATTCACACAATGCCTGTTGTGTCCTGTACCCATGTATATCACAGAAAGGATCACTGCATGCAGGATTCATACAGTGATCATTGTGTCTTGTGCCCATGTGGATCACAGAAAGGATCACTACATGCAGTGTTCATACAATGAACATTGTGTCCTGTGCCCATGTGGATCACAGAAAGGATCACTGCATGCAGTATTCACACAATGATCACAGAAAGGATCATTGCATGTAGGATTCATTCAATGCCTGCTGTGTCCTGTGCCCAAGTATATCACAGAAAGGATCACTGCATGCAGGATTCATACAATGCCTGTTGTGTCCTGTGCCCAGGTATATCACAGAAAGGATCACTGCATACAGGATTAACACAATGATCCCAACATTTAAACTGCAATCTATCTCTACTACTCTCATCTGTAAACTCATCCAGAAACTTAAAGCCTTGCACACCTTCTGCTGACCAAATGCCATCAGAATACTTGCAAAAAGCAGCTAAGGTAATTGCATACCCTGTATCCATCCTCATTAACAGAACCATTACAGAAGGAACCATTCCAGACATTTGGAAAATCTCCCATATTATTCCCCTACATAAAGGTGGCAATTCAAATGATTACTCTAATTACAGGCCTATAGCTCTATTATCTCCTTTAGCCAAAATAATGTAAAAATGCATGCACCAACAACTACTACATCATTTATCTCAACACAACATTCTAGCTAACTGTCAACATGGCTTTAGGCCATCACACAGTACCACAACTGCCCTACTATCTTTTATAGATACCATTAATAGAAACCGCAATAACAATAACCTCTCATCTGCTCTCTTTATCGACCTCTCAAAAGCTTTTGACATGGTCAACCATGCCCTTCTCATCAACATTCTAAAGTCCCTCTCCTTTGACTGTCAGACTATTAAATGGTTTAGGTCTTATCTGAGCAATAGGCAACAAGCAGTTCTCTGGCAAAACAACATATCATCCCTTCAGCCAGTTACCCTCAGAGTCCCTCAAGGCTCTATTCTAGGACCACTTCTCTTTTCACTATTTATCAATGAACTCCACACAGCAATCCCCCAAGCCACCTGCATACAATACGCAGATGATTCTATGCTAGTATGCACAGCAAACTCCCCTTCAGAACTACATTCTCTAACCCAGAAAGTATTTAACATAGTAGAAACATGGTTTACAAATAGATGCCTCCTTCTCAATGCTAAAAAAACTAAGCTCCTTCTCTTTACACCCACAAACAAATCCTCACACATAAATTTCTCTGTTTTTTCCAATAATGGTACTATTATACTCCCTGACACAACCATTAAACTGCTAGGAATAACTATTGACAATAACCTGACTTTTGACAGCCACATAAATAATACTATTAAAACTGTCAACAGAAAAATAGGCTCCTTATATAAGATCAAACCTTTCCTAACTCCTATAGCCAGAACCACAATTGCTCACTCACACTTAATCTCTACACTTCTGTATGCCTCACCCATATATACTAACCTAAAGAAAAATAATCTTATCAAGCTAGCAAATTCCTATAATTCCATTGCCAGATTTGCCACTGGCAACACCTTTAGAACTCACCACTGTCTGAATCTATGGCAACTAGGCTGGCTTGAACTTCAAAACCAACTGATACTACCCCAACTCACCATTGACCACAAGATTTTCTACCAACCCAACAGCACTCCTATTCTTTCCAATCTCATCCTCCCTTACAAAAATCTGAATTCCCTGCGCTCCTCTAAGAAACTGCTTGCTTGCATATGCAAGTCTAACAACCTGGCTGGAGACTCTTTTTTCTAACATAGTGGGAAAACACTTGAACCTACTGCCCGATGAACTAACATTACTTTCTTCCTTGCCTCTCTTTAAACATAACCTCAAAAAACACCTCCAAACACACTGGTTATGCCCCTGTAGCAAGCCTGACTAACCATTTCCCTTTACTAAGTATAGCTCCCTAAATTTCGAATTCCTACTATTCTCGCTTAAATTACTAACATTCCTAATGCATTTGTTACATACTAATTCCTTGTAAGATAGACTAACTGATACTCCCAAATTTATATGCCAACAAACTCTCTCTAGTAGAATTATTACACTTAATTAACTAACTTCTTTCTCTATCTTATTAATACTGGTTGTACAGCATACTTTCTATTTCTAAGCACGAGTCCTTGTTGTATTTTTATTAAAATCTTTTCTGTTAATGTCTACTTTTAATTCTTTAAATGTTAATTTTTAATTTTTAATGTTGTAATTCTATAATTGCCGGAACTTTTCTCCCCGGGCCTCTACTGAAAATGGAAATATATCCAGTTAGACTAGCCCGGTTAACAAATGTAAAATAAATAAATAAAAATAAATCTTTGTGTCCTGTGGCCACAGTAATACACCGAAACAAGATGACATGCCTATTTGCAGGTTGTACCAACTAAAGGTGCCAATTATTTGTAGGAGCATAGCCCATATATTGCACCCACTTATTTCAGAAGCTAAAGGGTTATTAATTTTGTTACACCTATTCTGCAAATATGAGGTAGCATTTGATAAAGATATGTTTATATTAGTTCAGTGGCATTTCAGTGGCATCTCAATGGCATTTGATAATGCAACATTTTAAACTTTATTAAGAGAAACTATAAATCATGGCAGTATTTTCTCAGCCTTTGTACCACTTATGGACATCTCAATATATTTATATGGGCTCTTTATCAGTCCATTATATCTCATATATTGTAAGGATAACATTGGTGTGCTCTTGTCTGATTCAAGTGTTATGTAATTTTACACCCAGGACATGTAGACAGTTTCTCTGGATATTAAGATTTCATTGTATTCTGACTAAATGACTGTAGTGACAACTCTTTGGATATCTCTCCAGACATTCCTTGTATCTCTCGTTTTGAATCGCCTACATTTCTTGAGGCATCAGCCAGTTCTTGTCACTCTGACTGGGACAAATTTATTTTGAACAAATGTCACCTGTTTTTTCTAAAGAGATATCTATCTGTAGCTCATATGATAAATGACTTTGAATGATCATCCTTCCTCACACTCAAGCTTCTGTTCTCCTTCATAACTTTCCTGAATCATCATGTTGTCTTCCTCATTTAGAAAATACAATGTCCTGCATGTTTGTTATAAGAGAATTTCTGTCTTGACTGATTCTGTTTCAGTCTCTCTCTTCCCTGATAATAATTTTTGGGAATTGACAATAATTGCAATATAGAAATTATTCCTTTAGCTGAACAGCTGATAAAGTAACACCTTACAGTGGATTATTTCTATATTATGCATTGTTTCTAAAATAGCCCATAAATATTTGATTAGGTAAAAGGAGTCTTTTACTGATAGTAAACTACAGTGACCTCTGCAAAAACATCCATTCAGTAGACTCCAGCAACCATTCAAGCTTTCTGCCTACATTAAATTGGCAATGGCAGTTTTGTGAAAGTAAATTTAAGGGAAGAAATGCCTGCAGTTCTGAAGAAATTAAAGAAAGCTGAGATATATTATTCCCAGTTTAAAAAAAATATGTGCGTGGCTGCCACACGAGTTAGAAGTGAATCTTCTGAAATGAAGTGCGAAAATGAGCACACACACACACACACACACACACACACACACACACACACACACACACACGTGTGCGCACACACACACACATGCACGGTTTTGCAAATAAGTACATTTTTGCACTTCATTACAGAAGTTTCACTTCTAATGCATGTGGCGATCTCGCACATATTTTTATTTAGAATAAAATAAACCCACAAAGACAACTAAAGCAGGAGATAATGAAGTATCAAGTCGGGAAGTTGCAAACCAAAGTAACAGCAAACAATTAGGTGTTTCACAAAACAATTGACAAATACAGACAGAAAATGGAGAATCTACTTAATGCTCACAAGCATCAATAAACAAACCAAAGTCCACCAAACAGATTAGAACGAAGGACCCCTTAGTTCCAAAGTGGTTGCTGAACCACAGCACCATTTCATCTGTATAAACAGCTAAATGAGATGATCTACTTAAAATAGATCATCTTTTTTGTTTCTTTTTTTAATTTTATTATAATTAAAAGTACCACAATGGTCAACAGCAGACAGATCCATGCAGACTTTGTAAACCTGCCAAGTTCTACCAAGTCCTCTACTATAGTGAGGAGACTGGGGTCAATCTGTAAATAATTATTCTTCTCAGCTCTGACTCACTCAAGGGATAATTTGGATTGTTGCCAACCTTCAGTTGCGTCTTGTCTGACTATACCCTTTATTATTTTTTTGTATTCACCACAATATTAACAAGTAATCAATTAAATAAAAACATCCCACAGTGGTCTGTCATTACATATTAATAAAATGTTACTAACTCCGCTTAAGACAAAAACATTGTGTTTTCATTTTACAGCCACAAGCATCACATAGTTGACTGAAATCAAAATCAAAATCAGGAACCAGAAGGAGTCACCACGAATAAATAGAACCTCCGTTTGTAACAAAATATAAAATATTTAATGTGGTAAAAGTTGACTGAAACATATAAATGCATAATCACACAAAAAGGGGTGATATCTTCATAACTGACATTTAGGAATTACTCTAAGGGAGAAAAAGTGTATAAATCAATCAATATAATGTAAAGGGTGCAGAACCGATGTTTGAAAGGCTGATGATGAACCAAACCTGACAAATCAAATTTAACAAATTTTTCAAGGACTTGTTTTTAGTGTAAAGGAATGCTTTTCAGAAGTAGCAACAGTTGAAACAGCTGCTTTTATCCACAGGTTTATAAAACAATAATGTGTCAGTGTGCATGTGGCTGCCAGGGATCGCTCGCTCACTCTCATTCTTCACTCTTACTGTGTGAGGGGGGATCACTAGCGCTCCCTAACTCTTGATTGTGTGTGTGTTTGAAAACTGATGCAGAAGTAGTGTGTGTGTGGGGGGGGTGGAAGCTCGCTCGCTCTCACTCTTCATTCTCTTTGCTCTCACTGTGTGTGTGTGTGTGTGTGTGTGTGTGTGTGTGTGTGTGTGTGTGTGTGTGTGTGTGCATGGGATCACTCGCTTGCTCTCACTCTTCACTGTGTGTGTGTGTGTGTGTGTGTGTGTGTGTGTGTGTGTGTGTGTGTGGGATCACTCGCTTGCTCTCACTCTTCACTGTCTGTATGTGTGTGTGTGTGTGTGTGTGTGTGTGTGTGTGTGTGTGGGATCGCTTGCTCACTCTTCACTGTGTGTGTGTGTGTGTGTGTGTGTGTGTGTGTGTCTGTGTGTGTGTGTGTGTGTGTGGGATCACTTGCTCTCACTCTTCACTGTGTGTGTGTGTGTGTGTGTGTGTGTGTGTGTGTGTGTGTGTGTGTGTGTGTGTGTGTGTGTGTGTGTGTGTGTGTGTGTGTATGGGATCACTCGCTTGCTCTCACTCTTCACTGTGTGTGTGTGTGTGTGTGTGTGTGTGTGTGTGTGTGTGTGTGTGTGTGTGTGTGTGTGTGTGTGTGTATTGGATCGCTCGCTTGCTCTCACTCTTCACTGTGTGTGTGTGTGTGTGTGTGTGTGTGTGTGTGTGTGTGTGTGTGTGTGTGTGTGTATGGGATCGCTCGCTTGCTCTCACTCTTCACTGTGTGTGTGTGTGTGTGTGTGTGTGTGTGTGTGTGTGTGTGTATGGGATCGCTCGCTTGCTCTCACTCTTCACTGTGTGTGTGTGTGTGTGTGTGTGTGTGTGTGTGTGTGTATGGGATCGCTCGCTTGCTCTCACTCTTCACTGTGTGTGTGTGTGTGTGTGTGTGTGTGTGTGTGTGTGTGTGTGTATGGGATCGCTCGCTTGCTCTCACTCTTCACTGTGTGTGTGTGTGTGTGTGTGTGTGTGTGTGTGTGTGTGTATGGGATCGCTCGCTTGCTCTCACTCTTCACTGTGTGTGTGTGCGTGTGTGTGTGCGTGTGTGTGTGCATGTGTGTGTGCATGTGTGTGTGTGCGTGTGTGTGTCTTTGAAAAGCTGAAGTAGAAGTACGGAACTCAAACTCTGTCCTTAAGGCGGAGTTTGACTTATGCACTTCCATTTCACTTTTTCATTACACTCTGAGCTCTCACACCATCCCATCAGAAGTTTCACTTCAATATGCAAACAAAATTGTTTACTATCATAGTATCAGTGACAGAAATGACCAATCCGGCCCATAACTGTACTTGTGCAGAAATGTGGGCATGCACAGTATATTAAAGAGGACATCTTCACTCATCTGTACTTTCTGCTATTTCTTTAGATGTTCATTACACAAAAAGAGAGCTGTTGCACACTGTTATGAACAAAAATAAAAAATATTTTTAAAAGATCAATGCTAGACTATGTGGAAAGCCGGATTTACCAAAACCCAGTGAAATTTGCCCAGTCAGGCTTCACTCTCATAGGTGAAGAGCTACAGGTAAAGCATTTGACAGCATCCCACATTCATGGATAAAGAAGCGCTTACAGATGATTAAGATACACCCTGCATTGATCAATTACATTACAGTGACCATGAAACAATGGTAAACCACTTTGCAGTTAAGCTATGATAAAGGATAAATTATTATTCCTGGGATAAACATTCAAAGGGGAATATTCCAGGGTGACTTTTTGTCACCGCTGGTCTTTTGTTTTGCCCTTAATCCATTAAGCTGTCCATGTAACAGATTAGGTCATGGTTATAATTTGGCTCCAGAAAACAAGAAAGTATAAAGATTTCTCATCTTCTTTTTGTAGGTGATTTAAAACTGTATAGTTCATCAAATGAGGAACTGAAAACACAACTGCAGGTGGTCAAAACTTTCTCAGATGATATAAGAATGCCATTTGGTCTTGATAAATGTGCAAAAGCAACCTTTAAATCAGGAAAGCTGTACTACCATGAAAATATCAGTCTGGGACAGGAGTGTTATATAAAAGCACTTGAGCAAGAGGGAGTGTATAAATATTTGGGAACTGATAAAGGATCAACATTAAAATGCGATCAAATGTGAACAAAATTGAATAAGGAATATTTTGGAAGAGTAAAATTAATACTGAAAACAGCCCTGACATCTAGGAACAAAGTCACGCTATACACAGATTTGCTCTTCCTGTTCTAACTTACAGTTTTGGGAGATTGGCCCTTAAAGACATTGGTTCAGTTGGACAGAAAAAACAAGAAAAATGCTTCATGCTTATCAAATGATTTATAGGTCAGCATATACCAAGATTATATATTTCACACTCCAAAGCAGGTATGGGCATCCTCGAAACTGATCTCATGTATATAGATCTCCAATCGTAGGATGCACACACATACACACACACACACACACACACACATATATATATATATATATATATATATATATATATATATATATATATATATATATACACTGGTCTCACCAGATCCAAATGTGAAAGTTTTAAAACATGAGAAGAACAAGTCTAAGATAACTTCTCTGATTAATTTAGCAGACGCATATCGGTGTCAAGCAGGAATGGAAATCAAACCAGAAGTAGACAAAAGTCAGACAGCAACTGAATGTGCCAAAAAAACAAAAGAAAGAGTATAAGGTAAAGGATCAAATGAGAAGACAAGATATATGGAAAATGCATAAATATAGTTCCAAGTACAGAAAACTCCTGGAACAACCTTGTGTCGATCAAGATCTGATGCAGGAATGGTTAAGGAGAGGTGAATTTAAACCAAAAGACAAAAGGTTAATACTGACGGCCCAGGATATTGGACAACGTACACACTTGTTTACAAAGTCCATTGAACATGTCAGAGAAACAGACAAATACAGATTTTGTAAAACAGAACTGGAAATAGTCATCCATCTTATTGCTGGTGTCATAAACTAATGGCGGAGGGCCTGAATACTGAAAGGCATAATAATGTGGAAAAACTGTTGCACTGGAGATTATGCAAACATTGCAATATTGAAGTAGATGAGAAGCGCAGGAAACATTAACCACAAGGCATTAGAAAAAATTATAAAGGTTTTATTACATGGATCACAAGTGCCAACAGTTCAATAAATGGATGCGAGAAAACCAGATATAGTAGTCCATGAAAAGAAGACAAACGTAGCATTGATCATTGAAATTGTTACACCCAGTGATTGCAATGTCTTATATGCAAAGAGACACAAAGGTGTAAAATACCAGGATTTGCAAGCAGAAATGAGGGCAGTATGGAAGAAGGGCACCCAGACAGTTCCAGTAGTAGTGGGAGCAATAGGTCTCATAAAAAATTATTTACAGTTACATTTAGATACAATACCGATACATGTAACCCCGTATGAATTACAGGAGGAGTCAGTTCTGGGCACATTGCAGGTGCTGCAAAGAGTACATCTGGCTAACATCAAAGACTGAAAATATTAATTCTGTGAACTTTAGTCATATTTTGACTTAGGAATGGGGTCCATTCCTGTCATGGTATTAGAAACCCAAAAGACCTGCAGAAATTAAACAGAGTAAATCCTGCTTCACTCATTGTCAAGTGATGATTATTATTATATTCCAGTAATGTTAGATGGCAGATTTCAAAGCAGTTATGTTAACTTGTTCATGCCTATAACAGCCTATATCACCCTTTTGTATATTTCCATTTAATACCCATGGTTACATATGCAATCCCGATATTATGAGGCAAGGGGGATAGCTTTCTTAACTATGTGACTTCCCATTAAATGATAGGGAGCAAAAGAAAGGGTGAGAGGTAAGTAACAAAATTATTCGAAGACCGTTAATATAGGATGTCTTACAGTAGAGATATTATTCACTGTTTCTCACTTGTTATTCATGTTTTTATGTTTACATTCATATTTTCAAAACCAAGTGAACTATATATAAATAAGGACATAGTTTGAAATGTCATAGTAACAGACAGAAAAGTGCATTATTACTGTTAACTACATTATACTGGAAATATTGTTAATTGTTTGCTAGTAATTATAAAGATATGTAATATTCACATATGTACAGTAATATTTCTATAATCAAGTGACTTACAAACTAATGTATTGGCATCAGCTGACACCTTAGATGATGCTGAAGAAATCTGTCATTGATATTTGCAATGTAAGGTGTATATCTTGAGAGGTAGTCAGTGTTATTTATATTAATTACACAGGTAAGTATATTTTTCATATTTATGTAAATATTTCAATAAGCAAACACTTAGAAAGGAAAGCCTTGCTTTCATATAAAAGCTCGAGCCTAGCTGAACAAAAGTGATTTGACACTACATGACTAGGTTATATGGTTTCCAAGAAAGAAAAGGTTGTTTGAAAAACTACAATTCTGCATTTGGTGTGTTTATAACATGTTATAGTGTTTGCTTTAATTGTTTTTTTTTTCTTTTTTTTAAATGCTTTATTAAATTATCATTTAAGACATAAGCAAACCTACAGTAATAGAAAAGAAAACAAGCCATATTAACATTTTTTTCATTTACATATATTATACATCATACATCTTTTCTTTGTAACTGTCATCAGTCCAGCTTTACATAAATTGTTGAACTTCTGCCTTCCCTTAAACCTCACTCCTTCCTCCCTCTTATAGTTTCATAGGTTCATAGGTGTCTACTAGACTAATGACCACAAGGGCCTTTTTAAGCCTAGCCATGCATCCCAAAACTCTGACAAGTTCTGATACCCTTGATAAGTGTAAGCATGGGCCTGGGAGATATATCATTTACAGGTTACCTGTGTCCATTAGAGACACAAGTGCCAAACCCGGGATGAATTTCCGGTTTCCCATAAAATTGTCCAAGTTGTACCTGAATTGGGTTAGGGAGGAACACTGCTTCATATGGATGGGGAGTCTTCCATAGATTAGGTAGTCTCTCAGATGCATACCTATCTCTCCAGCAGGTCCTATTTATATCACAGGCAAAGTTTAGGTCTTTAGAACATGTAATTCTGGTGCTGTTTGTTTTGTGGATATGCAGGAAGTCCATCAGAGTGGTGTTTGACAATGTCCTGTATGCCAGGCATAGATCTCCCCTTAAAAGCCTGTAGGGGACAGAATACAGGGATAAGGCCTTGAGGTGGTCTGCATTGGCCATATTACGTTTACTTCTTTTAGTGAGGAACCTCTATGGACATTCCAGTTGTTGGATATGCCTGCGTTATTCTGCATGTATTGTTCCCACAATTTCCATTTATTTATAGGTAATTCACTCCTTCCTTTTTCTAATGATCCCTTTTCCAGTTATTTTATCTATTTTATAATATTAAGTAATTTGAATGCAGATGATTTAGACTTTGATTTCCATGTTCTATTAATTGCTTTTTTTTGGCAGCCACCAGAATTAAACTTAATAAGGCCTTAATACGCCTAGGCAATTCAGATTCTGTATCCCACCTCAAAATAATTATTTCCTTGGTTATAGCTATTTGCTCACCCAATATTCCTGACAGAGTACTCTGTAGGGAAGTTTTAAAATCTGTGAACTCAGATCCAAAATTGCCACCGACCTATAAACACGGCAGTTGCCTAGCTCTCCAAATACCAATATAAAAAAAATATTTTTTCTGACAAAAATCATGATCCAGGGAAAAAATAAAACTTGATAATCATCAAGACTAACTGCTACAACTTGGAAAATCTACCAAAAACAAAGGAGAATACCGAGAAATAGGAGGATTACTTCTGATACTGCCAGGATTCCTTCACATGTGCTCTGCTTGCTGGCTGACTGAAACACCCGGAGGCAAGAAAAGAGAAATGATGCCAACTGATCAGATACCACGGACTCACAAACTACTAAAACTAAGTTTTCAGCACTTACATCTCCATAAAAAGACAATACTAAAAGGCCTAGAACTGGGAAACAAGAAACCACTAAATCATCCAGTAAAACTAAAACTGAATCTACAAACCTTGATGACCTAAAACTTGCTCTACAGCCTCTACGATTAGCCATACAAAATTTCTCAGACCAGCTAAAATCTTTTGGGGATTCCATTAACCACACTGCAACCAGAGTGGAAAAAGTAGAAGCCAGAATGTTTGAAAATGAAACTAAAATCGAAGAACTCCAAAAGGAATCTATAGCTTACAACAAATCTATACAAGAAATGCAGCAAAAAATCCTGGCCCTAGAAGCAAGATCCAGGTGTAATAGTATCATCTTGAGGGGTATACCAGAAAGTATTGAGCAAAACAAACTACTGGAAACAATTCTGGCTATATTTGGGGGTCTACTTGAAAACATCACTGAAGCAAGCCAAATAACAATAGAAAGAGCACACCGAGCCCTACCCCCATCATTAGACTCCACTAAACCATGACTAGTATGTGTAAAATTGCTTAATTTCCAGCATGCATGCAACCAGAATCCTTACATCTGCAAAAAAAAAAAAAAAAAAAAAAAAAACATGATCTGGAATGGAAATAAAATACTTTTTGCCCAAGATCGTCCTCTACAAATTAAAATGGAACGTCAAAAACTATGTCCATTTTGTAGCTTTTTGATACAAAAAGCATATCAGATTTTAAATGAAATACCACCCGCACACACTTCCCTTTCAGCATCAGGGGATCAAATAAAATCTCAGCAACACCTCGGAAGTGAAGACATCCTTCTTAAATGCCTTTAACATAGTTCCTGAACTACCTACTACCAAAAATAGCAAATAAAATGAAAAAAGCAGCATTGTGGCATAAATAAGATGATTGTTAATCGCAGATGAGTGAATGCAACTGAAATAAGGTAAAAATAAGCTTCTCACCATTTTGGAACTGTTTGTAATCCAAGAGAAATAATTTGCGGATTTCTCGGCTGAAAATGACTGATTCCATTAATACAGTGTACAAGGATCCCGCCATCTCAATCTGCCAGTCACTTCATGTTTAACCCCTGAACTTAACTTCCCAGAAGCCTATTCTTTCTTAAAATGCTACTACCAAATTGCAGACATTTTCATGCAAGCAAGAAAAAGCGATTTGCAAAATTTACAATACATCATCGCTTTTGATCAGGAATAACACAAGTTAACCAGGAAATCATCAGTTTTGATTTACTTCACTTTGAATTTATTCCCCAACACCTTTGACTTGGCTTCACAAGCTAACCTTGCCACACAATAACAGATTACACTGCCATCTAGTGGTCAGCACAGCAATCTTTTCATTCTCAATATTCTCTGCCATGGTACTCCACTCAACCACACATGGAACAATGCAAATACCTACAAACTGTGCATTGCAATATAAAGTAAAGTATGACATTTCTTTCTTTTGATAATTAAAACTTCTGGAACCTATTTTTATATGCTATTTTTGCCTATACGTCTATAAATACCTCCACTTACAAGTTTTATCAGACTTGGACAACAACTATGAATAATACTACACGTGTGTGTGAATGAAGAAAGAAAAGAGAAGGTGAGGAAAGGGCGATGAAAAAGGGAAGTAAAGAATTAAAAAAGACCAAATGAAAATGTATACTATTATTCTCATATCTATCTATCTATCCAAATAACTAGCATACCTAAGATATTCATTCTAAACTTGTTAATGTGACGTTTCGTGTAATACCCTTGCCTTAGTTGGCAGATACATGATGTTAAAAACAGTTAATGGAACAAATTGTGATGTTAAATGCTTTATAAGTTTGACAAATGCTATAGAATGCATAAGTATTATATACGCTCTGATTTGCTTATTGTTTTATGACTAACCACCTCTTCGTAAAACATTTTCTCAGTATGCTCTTGTGTGTACTAGACTTTAACAACAGTATATTATTAATATAGTAATAGCTCTTCTGTTATAAAACTAACAACCTATACATCTGTGGGTTTATTACACTAAAGCTTCTAGACCAGAGACCAGAAATATACCTGGAAACACTAACTTTTAACCTGACACATTTTGTCATACATTATTACCACCAGTGACAATTATTTAAATGACTGGTATTAGCTCTCTAATTAATAACACAGCTTAATGCCCTAATCAAAACACACTAGTCAACAAAATCTCAGGATTATATACATTTTTACACTACCTTAACCAGTTTTTGGGGGATATTATATTTCATTACACCAAACTATATTGCCCCCTCATTACTTTCCCTCATAATTCAAAAACTATGGAAAGCTAGCAGACTAGCAGAAGTCAGAATAGGAAGACATGCTGTTTGTTATCTGTACTATATATGTTTTTAATATGGGGATACAAGTTATCAAAGCATTAGTAACAAGAAGATTTCCACCTCAACATTTCTGCTTTAACTCCTGTTACAACTCTTTACCATCCAATTCCCCCATCTCTTCCAGGCATAGTAGTTTAGTGAATAGGCACAAGTTTGATGCAGGAAGAGTTATATGCCAATGTCCTTCCTCTTACATCTACTGCACCATTTATACCCATCACACTCATCCTTTACTGACACATAGTTATAATAGTAGGTAGGTGATCATTTGATTCTTGGAATGTCAAAGGGATCCAACTCAGAAAAGAAAGAAAACTAATTTTACATTTGATATTCAAATCCAAAGCTAATTTAATCCTCCTACAAGAAACCCACATGCTACCAGAGCAATGGAAACCCTCCCTAAAGAAAACATGGATTAAGAATATCATTGCCTCTGGCAAATCCCCAAATAGCTCAGGAGTAACAATCATTATTAAAACTGACTCCCAATGTCAAATCATAAAACATGATATGGACATGAATGGAAGGTGGTGCTATATAACAACTAAACCAGCCTGTTTAGACAAACCTATTCTGATATTAAACCTATATGGGTCTTGTGTAAATCAACATGAATTTATAATGTCTATTTATAAAATACTTCTTGACTTCCCCAATCATTATTATATACTAGGAGGGGACTGGAACTCAATCCAAGACCCTGCTATTGACAGGTCCAACACCAAATCCAAACACAATACCAATGCCACATCAGCACTCGAGGAACTTAAAAATGACTAACCTATTTGATCCCCATATATTCCAGCCCAATAACTCCCTCAAAACTAAATATACCATCTACTCTATGTGTCATAAGTCTTGGTCCAGGCTGGATTTCTTTATCATTTCCAATATATTTACTAAATACAAAAATTCCTTTCACATAGAACCCAGATACCTATCGGATCATTCTAAGATTAACCTAACTATTGATGGGGATAACAATCAAACAAACAGTAACTGAGGGTATAACTGGGTCCTTATCTCTAACCTATTAAGTAAAAAATAAATTCTACAAGAAGTAGATGCCATCCTGGACCAAGCTTTAGACAATTTACTCTATAATCACCTACCTATGGACATTTACTGGGCCTCTATTAAATCCATAATTAGAGGTACCTTTATAAGTAAAGCTTCATATTATAAAAAAAAAAACTTCTCCACGAAGAAGCCAATCTTAAAAATCAAATCATTAAGCTTGAATCCCAACTCCAATCGTCCTTTAATCAAGAAACTGAAACTCAAATAACACAACTCCAACAAAAGCTATATGATCTCAATGCTGAAAGCCTAACATACCAAGAAAGTAAAATGCTAGCGGATTACTCTGAATGGGCTTACATGCCATCTAAATTCCTGGTGAGGCTTATTAACCAGAACAAACCCTCCTCGAATATAACAGAACTTATCTATTAAGATAAACTTTATCGCACTACTCAAAATATCATACGTATCTTTCAAAGTATATATACAAAATCCTCTAGTCCATCAAACCTCTCTCATAATAAACAGGACCTAGATGCCTCGTTAAACCAATTAAATTTTCCCAAAATCAGTCCAGATTAACAAACAATTTTATCCTACCCAATCTCCCAGCAAGAAATTATTATGACAATCAATAAACTCAAACCCAACAAATCACCAGGTCCAGATGGTCTTACAGCCAAATTCTACAAAGCTTTCCCACAAAAATCATCTATCTTTCTTCTCCATCTATTCAATCACATTACTTCCAATGGTGTAAGTGATATACATCTAAACTCATCCAAAACGATTCTCATGCCTAAACCAAACTCCGACCTCAAAAAAAAAAAAACCTGAACTATAGACCTATAGCTCTAATAAAGCTTGATATGAAAATATTTGCATCAATACTAGCAAACATAATTAAACCAATCATTCCAAACATTGTTTCCCCTGAACAGTCAGGTTTCATAATACACAGACAAACCTTTGATCATACCCTTACCCTGGACACCATGATCAATCTCTCTACCCATACACATACTCCAATCTACACCTTAGCTATTGATGCCTCAAAAGCATTTGATAGACTCAATGTAAACTTATTGCGCAATATCTTGCCTAACATACCCAATAGCTACATACAAGCTATCAAAACACTATACTCCAAGGCTCATACTTACCTATAAATTAATAAACACCTATCTTCTCAAATTGACATTGAGAATGGTGCCAGACAAGGATGTCCTATGCCCCCCTATCTTTTTAATTTGTACATTGAACCCCTTTTTCTCATTTCTCAGAAAACTTTCCACCATATCCTCACTATCTTTAACACTAAAATTACCCTAGCGGCTTTTGCTGATGATCTAAATCTTTACTACTCACTACCTAATTCAGACATCCAGAAACTATCTGTTATAGACACTTTTTCAACTTTCTTAAATTACAAACTAAACCTAAAGAAAGCAAATATCTTCCCAGTTAACTCCCTCTGTCAGCTTCCCACATACTCCTTAGCAGCTGGTATTAAAACTAACAATTCATTAAAATATCTAGGAATATCCTTCCACCCAGATCCTAAACAAATAACATTACTAATCTCTGGCCAAACATACAACATGATACTGGCAAATGGACAAAACTTCAACTTCCATTCCTGGCTAAAATAGCCACAATCAAAATGAATATTCTACCCAGATTTCTATATATATTTAATGCCTCTAATACCATTAGCAACCTAAAACTCTTCAAAACCATTCACTCCACAATTTCCAAATTTATTTGGGTCCCCAAATCAGTCAGAATCAGTTATAATAAATTGACCTACCATAAAGACTATGGAGGGTTAGGGCCGCTGAACTTTAAATTCTGCTATGATATCATAAACTGAAATAGACTAATAACAATAGCCGACCACACCCCTACACCACAACAATGGTCTCCAACCTGGGTCAAACTATTACACAACTATATCAAAACACTATGCATCAACCCCAGAACCCTCCCTTTCCTTTAAAACAAAAATTAAAAAAATCTTAATAACACACCCAATCATTAAACATAATATCACTATCATACAAAGGATGCTCAAATCATTAAACCTGTATTATGCATTCACTTCCCTACAATCTATCCACCTTAACCCCAATCTCAAAATGAATAACAACACAGTTAACCTAAACAATTATCCCCTCCTCAAGAAACAAACCATCGTTGATATATCTCCCTAAAAGAACAATACTATCACTGAAATGAGAACTCAATTAAAGCTTCCTAAAAGCTATACTATCATTTTAAGGCAAATTTGAGACCTCAGCCAATACATCAGACAATCCTGATATCAATGCAAATGACATTCAAACCTGTAAAAAAATATTGAACCTCCTGTCCTCAAACAAACAAAATGCTATCTACCTCCTACAAACTTATATCAATCAAAACACAAAAATAAGTTATTTATTCTAGTTACTAGAAGGAAATCAATCCTTCAATCACAAACAAAGAAATATCTTAAGTGATCCATCATACCTCCAAACTTATTCCCCTTAAACAAACTTAAATATACACAGCTCATGATACTTCATAATGCCTATCTCACTGCAGTCATTATAAATAAAATATACACAACCATCTTTTTATTCTGTTCCTATTGTGATAATCACAAGGCTGATCTACTCCACATCTTCTAGAGCTGCAAGTGCACCTACAAGCTATGGTGCTCAGAGTCCAACTAGAAAAAATAGGCTATGAAAAGTCCACCTTATCTTGGAAACTAGCTCTCCTACATATCATCCCCACAGGCCTGACTAAACTACAAACATGAATATTAATAACACTTGTTTCTTTACTTAAATACTACATTATATTACATTGGAAGGCTAGAACATCACTTACATGGGAGGGTTTCAAACAATTAGCTACCAAACACTTACTAGCTCACAGATATTTAACCTACACTGAGAAATCCCACACTTACTTTACAGAATTTCGGAAATCCCTTTTTGAATATATTCTAGCTTGATGGTATATATAATCAATGATGGAATTTTGGCATATGTGTAAATAGTTCTTACTGTGTTGCATTTATGTTTAATTATTCAGCAATGTATTCTCTGGTCATATTACTACTTGCCTATTAATATTGTTATGTTTTACTGTATCCATTTTCACAAAAAAAAGGAAATTAAAAAGATTTTATACAAAAATCTGTTAACTGATTACACTTCCAAAACTTATGCACAACCCTCAAAACAGATGCATGACGACCTACTCACTATAGCTATGCCTTTCTCACTCTAAATTTAACACCTCCATATCTTAGCAAGTAGTGATGGTCTAACATCAAAAAGATGCTTTTGCTTTAATGATACCATTCTACTAAAGTATGCTCTTCTACCTCTTCAGTCAACTCTTGCTACTAATTATTTTCTTCTCTTGTTCTCCATAACATTCTCATCTTTCTAATAATAAGCTACTCTCTCCATGTCCTTAATTCTTCCTCCTGCTCATTACACCTCCTCATTTCACTCTATTCCTCTGTCTACTTTGGCAGCAGAATACTCTATTATTTTTCATCTCCATATATTATTAGAAAGATAATATTTTGAATAACTATGTATTAATCTGCTTGTCAGAGATTATCCATTTCTGCAGTATGTCTTGCTACTTGCAGTACATATTGCATATAATTGCACAACTACTGTTTAAATGTTTTTGAATCTTTTGTTGATTTTCTCGCCAGGCCTCCACTGAAAATGGTCCATTGGCTCATATGGACTTTCCCAGTTATCAAAGGGCAAGTAAATAAAATAAAATAAATAAAATGTTCCCACTTATCTCTTTCTTTCCCATCACACCTCCAACATTTACTTCTTACCTGAGGAGAATTTTTTGAGGTTTGCATACTGTATAAAAATACCTGTCCAACCGTCTCCAAGCAAAGATCCTAAACCTTCTTGACTTTTTTGCATATTTGTAAGCCATACACATCATCCCCTTCTTCTTTTGTAAATTGCTTCTCCAGTCTCGATTTCCAGCCTTTTCTAACCTCCTCTGATCGATTCTTATAGTTATCATGCAATATTTTTATAGAATCTATTATCTGTTTTTTAACAGCAGCCTTTGTTCTAGAAAAAGTCTAACAGAGTAGGTCTTTCACATGATTCCCATATCCCTTTTTCTTTTCCCATACTCTAATATCTATCCCTGGTAGGGAAAGTAGTCTCTAGCCTGCAACAGAAATATGTTCATGGCCTCAACCCACACTATTACTTTTCTCACTCTAGTTATTTTCTCCCAATATTTTGGTTCCTTTGTCAATTTTTTCCAGTAAATTCCAGCCCCCTCTTGCCTATTTCCTGTACCCCTACTTGCTGGCATCCCTATTAGCAAAATTATTCTACATTCTCTTGTTGATTTAGCTCTTAAAATACTTTCTGCTACTTTATAAATACAATATTTTCTATAGCTATTATTCTCTTTAAGGATCTGCATCCAAAACCCCAGTCTCTCTTTATTTCCTGAACTTTCTCCTGCTTCATCATCATCCCTTTCCATTTTGAATTACAGCCTTCTGCTTGTGTTATGTATATGAGTCTTAACTGTGTAGCTCTAAATATCCCTTCAAATCAGGCAATCCTAAACCACCTTGTCCTACTGAAAGGATCAGCTTATCCCATTTAAATCTTGCCCAATTCCCACTGCCAGATAAATTAATTTAACTCTTTATTAATAATGGCCCACAACTTCTCCTATGATTAAGAAAAATATGTCTGACTCATACATAAAAATAAAGGGATTAAAACATTTTCACTGCTTGTATGCTACTATCCATATCCATAAACAAGAGCTGCCAATTTCTCAATTTTTGTACTATCTTTTTCCTAGTCTCTTCCTAAATATCCTTAGCTGGCATAACGGATGCGTTTTTAACCCACACTCCTAAATATTTCATCTTATCATGTCCCCACAAAAATAGGTATTGCTGAACCAATTTGTGTATTAATACACTATTAATGGCTATAGCCTTTTTCATCTTCATTAGTTCATTATATCACAAAAACACTTGAAACTGTCTCAAAATGTTCCACAACACTCAGGTGTCCTTTTCTGGATTTATCAAGTACAAAATAATACCATATGCAAATAGAGCAACTTTTTTGACTACTGTATCAATTATATCCTTGAATTGATGAGTTTCATATTTTCTTTCCTAATGCCTCTAAATATAAAGCAAGTAGTAAAGGGAAAGATGACATTTCTACTTGGTTTCTCTGTTCAAACACAACTTATTAGAGAGGAACCCTCCCACTTTAATTATTGCCTCTGATCCTTCATATAACCTCTTAATTAATCTGATTATTATATCAAGGAATGCAAATGCTTCCATTGCCAAAACGTTTTTGTGCTTTGAAGCGTTATCAGCAATAGTTGGTTAAATGCAATCTTTCTAAACTCATGCATATTATCCAAACTCATGCATATTATCCAAATACTTATTTTCTCTTTAGCATTTGCCTCGCCTCTTGTTCTGTGAGATTCCCCTTATTCTGAAGTACTTTAGCCTTTGTCAGCCTCTCTAAGAAATTTCTATTACTTCGTAACCACATCCCTTTCTATTTTATTTCAATCCTATTTTTAGACTCCGATTTTTTTTTATTCTAGTCACTAGCTATAACTTCTGAAGATATTTCTGTCTTCCTTAATAACGCTTGAATAATTTCCACTGCCCATTCCTTAAATTTCTTTCTTTTTAACAGGTAAGTGGGAAAGAACCAGTGTCTTATTTTTACTTCATTACCCTACATGTTATCTTAGTTTTTAAAGTGCATAATCAGAGATAGCTATTGGATGTGTGCCAAAGCTTTCAATTAAATGCAAATGTTCCTGTGAAATACAATTTTTATCTAGTCTATGCCATTTAATGTACTTTGGGGAACAACATGTAAATTCTGTCTGAGTACCTATTACTTAATTCATATCTGCCATACCAAATATTTTTTATAAATTTCCTCAGAAATCTAGCTTCTTTTGTTATATTGTCCCTTCTAGGTCCACCT
Source organism: Protopterus annectens (assembly GCF_019279795.1). NCBI lineage: Eukaryota > Metazoa > Chordata > Ceratodontiformes > Protopteridae > Protopterus > Protopterus annectens. The sequence continues at coordinate 645,767,234 of NC_056736.1, forward strand.
GATACATCCGCACTATTGCAAATTAAATCCTAGTCCACACCTATAAATAATATTCCATACAGAAAGCTGATTATTTCTCCCAAAAATTTCTTAAGCTCCATAATAGAAATTTTCAGTGGTATAAAAATACATGCCATTGTAATCCTCCTTCCTTGCCAATAGCCGTTTACTATCACAAATCTGCCATTTTTTTGTCTTTTTTCCATCATCTATCACAATTTGTGCCACTGAAGCAGTTAGTATAATTATTCCCCTTTTCCTCTGTCCCTGATATTCTGCTGAATATCCATTCTGAAATTCTCCCTTTGGCAAAGTCTCATAGGTTCATAGGTAGGTACTAGGCTAGGGCCTACATAAGGTTAGCCGGCAAGGTTCCATGGCTTATGCCACCCAAGAAAGTTATTTTCCTGTGCCACTGTCGAGCAGAGACACAGAAGTGATCATATTTCCCATCCCACTCATCAAGATTTTTCTTGAAGAGTGCTAATGAAGAACTTTGCTTGACATAGATGGGTAGCTTGTTCCAGAGTATAGGAAGTCTCTGGGACAGGAATCTATCCCTCCAGTGTGTCCTGTTTATTGTGGTGACAAGGTTTAGGTCCCTAGAGCATGTAGCTCAGAGGGATTGGGATTTTTTTAGGTGTAGCATGTCCAACAGCTCTGGGTTTGACATAGCTTTATATGTTAGGCAGAGATCACCTCAGAGTAGGCGATATGCTACAGAGTAAAGCTGGAGTTTTTTGAGGCGATCAATGTAGGGCATTTGTTTGAGGCCAGTAATCCTCTTTGTGAGGTACTTCTGTGGCCTTTCCAGTTGCTGCAGATGTCTTGTGAAGTACATTCCAAAAGGGGTATTGTACTCTATAATGGGTCTAATGAGTGACGAGTAGAGGGGAACAATGACCTCTTTTTTCCTGGATGAGAACCCTTTTATGATGAGGTGTGCCATGTAGAAGGACTTCCTGACTACTGTGGCGATGCGACTATCAAATGAGTACTGTCCACCTGGGTCCCAAGGTCTCTTATCACGCATTCGGTGTTAAGTAGATTGCTGCCTATGTTGTAGTTCATGGGTATTCATGCTCATTTCTTTCCAAATTTGTCTCCTGAAGAATTAATATTTGCACTTTGCATTTCTTAATATAATTCAATGCTCTTTCCTTTTAATCTATAAATGTAAGGCTATTCACATTCCAGGATAATATGGATAGTATAGCCATCATGATAGAAAGCTATTGTTTTCCCTTGTTATATATGACATTTTTTTTAATGTGTATTTCCAGCGTTTTTGTTACATACATACACTAATGTTTGTCAGGCTGATCTTTTGTACAGTTGTTTCTTCTCCATTTGAACCTGTGTCAGAATTTAAAGGACTTTTTGCTTTAATGAAAACCCTCAAGCAAAAAACTAAATACAAAATACCCCTATCCCCTACTAACCTGGAGCAAGCACACAAAAATATGTAAATTTCCAAAACAAGAAGTATAACCCTCCAGAAGGGAACAATTGCCCCAAATTCATGGCTGGACCTACAGGCATTATATAACCTAAAATTAAGGTTGTGCATGCTAAAGCATATGCTACAGCCTGTGCTAAAACTTACATTGATTGTTGTATGTTCTTTTCTTATGTTTCCCCTCCTAGATCTGAAAAAACAGTTTGTATGCTCTCAGAAAGCATTAACTTTTAGCTCTAAGAAAAAAGTGCACTAGCTATCTTTAAATAAATCTTAATTGTACACAGTTCTATTAACTGTATTGAAGTATTATAGCTGCAAAGGAGGTTGTTACCTCATATTCACTTCCTATAATTTCAAACTTAATTTTTTCACTGAACTGCTTGCCATTGTACCTTTACATTTTGCATTTCTATCAGCAAAGAGTCCTCAGAATTCTCAAGATTATATGCTTGCATTTGCAGACAGCTTGTCTCCATGGAAATGTACTCTGAAGTTATTATTTGTAAATTTCACTCAGGAAGAATACACAGCTGTCCTCAGCTGTAGACATCTGAACTCCACTGAACATTTGCCAGTGGCAAGCAAACAAGCTAATATCTTTGCAGTTATAAGAAGATCAGCATGTTCATGTCTTTCATTGTTTTGTCTTATTTTTAAAGACTACATGCTTACAAAAACACCTGTTTGCAGCTTAAACCAAAGCTAGTAATCTAGATATTCACCCGTGTAAAATAAAAACAGACAATTTCCTAATTCTATATGTGATATAATCACTGCACTTTAACACCCCACCTCCACCCCAGCACCCCAGCACTCCAAGACCACAGCATATGAACATTAAACTTGAATTTTGTCCAGCCTTTTTTCTCTAGTTATACTGTAAAACTTATATTTCTTACAACTAAAAACATACTTGTTTACTTTACTATCTTTAACTCATACAACAATCACTGAAAATACTCCTCCCACATTTAAAATACCCCTGACTGCACATTACACAAAACTGTTTTAGTGCATATAACTTGCAGTTTATATCATGAAATATTTGATACAAATACTAATAAGAACAAAAATTGCTTTACTTGCACTTAGTTTCCTCATTTTATTGCCCTTCTAAACATTAATGACATAACATGGGGTGCATGCTTTACAGTCCACTCACAGGTTTAACATAGTCAACAAAAGTCTACTGTTTTTCAGCCACTTTTTCTTGCAAAACTGCATTTCACAAATGTGATACGATGCGTTATAGTCTTCTATTTATTCACTAATTTCAGAGTTGCTGGTTTTCTTCCTGTTCATTTCTATCTCCCAACGCCAGATTTGGGCCAATATCCAGGGTACTGATGATTCTTCTAGTCAACTACTGTGCTTTTTTATGTGTCTCAAGCATTATTCTTTGGAACATTGGGAAAGGTTTCAGTAGAAAAGTCTCTCCTTACCGTCAGAAGAATGAGAAGCAGAGCCAACTTCTGTTTGTTGACTCACTTCTTGATGGATAAACTTTTTTTATTTCCTCTTTACCCTGTTCTGTGTCATAAAAATTACTTTGATCATCCAGGAAAAAAAAACTTTGAAGACAGCTGGATACAGCAGCTTGACTCTTACACCTGCCTGTCGGCATTCTCTGATTGCAGGGATAAATTTGCTTCTATTCTGCATGGTGTACAGTGAATAACCATTTTCCACAAACACTATGCTGTCTTTTTAATACTTGTCCCTTCTGCCACAGTTTTAACAGGATCTACTCTTGCTGCTGGTATGATTACACCTTTACTAATTCAGGTTATGGCTGCTTTCTCATGCCCAGGTTTGGAGCATACACCCAACATGCCCATTCAGTTAACAAGCCTTCCTATTGATGTTCTTTCAATTATGTAACCCTGCTGTGGAATAACAATTCAGTTTCTTATTTATGCTTTCATAAAATTAATACAATCAGTTCCTTCTAGTTTCTCTGGTGCAGCAGAGAATCACAGGTCTTATCTGCATTCTCTGTCTTCTAACTCTATCATGTTTTGAAACAACTATTCTTCAATATATCTCATATTCAGACACCCTTTTCTTCATTTCAGCCTCTTCTTTTTGCAGTTCTTATAGGTTCATAGGTTCATAGGTAGGTACTAGGCTATTGGCCCTAGGGCCTATATAAGCTGAGCCAAAAGCTACCCTGGCTTTTTCCACCCAAGAGAATTATTTTCCTGTGTCACTGTCAAGCAGAGCCACAGAAGTGATCCCCAGGGTGAATTTCCTATCTCCCATCCAATCATCAAGATTTTTCTTGAAGAGTGCTAATGAGGAGCTTTGTTTGATATAGATAGGTAGTTTGTTCCAGAGTATGGGAAGTCTCTGGGACAGGAATCTATCCCTCCAGCATGTTCTATTTATTGTGGTGATAAAGGTTTAGCTCCCTAGAGCGTGTAGCTTGGAGGGATTGGAATTTCTTTAAGTGGAGCATGTCCAAAAGCTCTGGGCTTGACATAGCTTTGTATGTTAGGCAGAGATCGCCTTGGAGTAGGGGATATGTGATGGAGTAAAGCTGCAGTTTTTTGAGACAGTCTGCATAGGGCATCTTTTTGAGGCCATAATACTCTTTGTGAGGTATTTCTGTGGCCTTTCCGGCTGTTGTAGATATCTTGTGAGGTACATACCAAAAGGGGCATTGTACTCTATAATGGGTCTAGAGAGTGACGAGTAGAGGGGAACAAGGACCTCTTTTTTCCTGGATGAGAAACCTTTTGTGATGAGGTGTGCCACATAGAAGGATTTCCTGACTACTGTGGCAATGTGATTATCAAAGTAAAGACTACTATCCACCTGTGTCCCAAGGTCTCTTATCACACTTTCAGTGTTAACTAGACTACTGCCTATGTGGTAGTTCATGGGTACAGAGTTTTTACCAAAAGGGATGACATTGCACTTTTTGGCATTGAGCTTGAGGCCATGGCTTTGACACCAGGCATCTGGCTCAGTGAGACCCTTTTGTAAGATGTCCACATCTTTTGGAGTTTTAATTATGGCTCCTAGTTTGCAGTCATCTGCAAACTTCATTAGCCAAAGACCTTCTGTGTTAGCCTATACTTCAGAGAAGTAGATACCAAACAGGAGAGGACCCAAGACTGAACCTTGTGGTACTCCACTTATCACTGGTCTGAAGTTGGATTTGGAGTCAGCTACTTTCACAGTGTGGGTTCTGTCAGTGAGCCAGTTGGCAACCCATCTTGTGACATAGGGATTTATACCTAGTTTAGTGTGTTTATCTATAATTCTAGAGTGGGCGATGGTGTCGAAAGCCTTGGCAAGATCTAGATAGGCTGTGTGAACCTCTTTACCCTCATCTACGGCTTTGGTGACCGCTTCAAAGAAGTCTATCAGGTTTAAGAGATATGATCTGTCTTTTACAAACCTGAACTGGGTGCGGTCCAGAGTTTGGAGATTGCCAATGTCATTGTTTATGAGTTCCATGATGATACATGAAGGTCCTACCGAACACCCTGATATTGGGTGATTTCAATTACCCTATCATTAACTGGGAAAACTACTTGAGTACAAACTCCCAGGCTCAGCGCTTCCTGGAATTTATCAACTCAAATGCCCTGGATCAGCTGGTAAACTCCCCTACTAGAGGCCACAGCATATTGGACCTGGTCATCACCAACATGGGTGACAGGTGTTCCGTACTGGAGGTCAACCCATCACTGTTAGATCAGACCATAAACTAATCACCCTGGACGTCCACACCCCACCACCACCGCCAACCAAGGAAACCACAGTGAAAAACTTTTCTAAAGCAAACTTCACCTTACTTAAGGGAGAGGTGGTAAGTTTCACAGCCCCCACACTAAAGGATAACACTGCCCAAGCATCCTTTGCAATTGCACTCTATGAGCACCTACAAGGATGCATGGATCATGCCATCCCTAGCAAAACCAAGACTCACTCCCCTAAGAGAAGGAAACCAGTCTGGTGGACCCCTGCCATAAACAGGTTATACAACAGAAGGAGGAAACTAGTTCAGAAAAAAAGCAAATCCCAAGAAGGAAAGACATCCCTGATCAGTATCAGTAAGAAACTAAGATCCCTCATAAAATCATCCAAGGCTAACTTTGAAAGAAAAATAGTCAAGGATGCAAAAGATAACCACAAAGCCTTCTTTAGCTAGGTCAAGAATCTAATATCAACCTGCAGATATGCTCTGAGCTAGTGCAAATATAGCACAAAATATACTGAACCTACTGATATTGCTAACATCCTGGCAGATAGATTCAGTGTAAACTTCACCTCCCTCTCACCTTCAAAAGGGCCCACAACAATACCGGAAAAGTGTAGTGTCCTGGAAATCACAGAAGCACAGGTGAAAACAGCCCTTTCAAAAGCCAAAAACACAGCATCAATGGGGCCAGATGGTGTCCCAGGCTGCATCTTGTATGAACTACAGAACAAAATGCCCCCCACCTAAACACGCTGTTCAACCTCAGCCTCTCCACAGGCTACATGCCCATAGAATGGCGCACAGCAATGGTTATTCTGCTCCACAAAGGATGGTCCACAACTGACCCTGGTAACTATCACCCCATAAGCCTGACTAGCCTGTCTGCAAGGCTATGGAGCGCATCATCATGAATCTCATTAACAAAGACATTGGGAACCTCCAAACACTTGACCCAACCCAGTCTGGCTTTGTTAAGGGCAGATCATGCCTACTAAACCTGGTTGACTTCTTCGACACAGTCACCAAAGCCATAGATGAGGGAAAGGTGGTTCACACAGCCTACCTTGATCTCACCAAGGCATTCAACACCGTTCCTCACTCGGGTATTATAGAAAAACTCACCAGCCTGAACATAAACCCCTACATCACAAGATAGGTTGCCAACTGACTTACAGACAGAACTCACACAGTAAGAATAGTGGGCTCCAGATCCGACTCTAAACCAGTCACAAGTGGTGTTCTGCAAGGCTCAGTTCTGGGACCCCTACTGTTCGGCATATATTTCTCAGAAGTACAGGCAAACACAGGAGGACTATGGCTAACCAAGTTTGTCGAAGACTGCAAACTGGGAGCCATAATTGACTCCCTGGCTGACACAGACATCCTTACTGAGACAAACACCTGGTGTCAAAGTCATGGCCTCAACTAAATGCCAAAAAATGCATAGTCATCCCGTTTGGGAAAAACAAAACACCCACGAATTACCACATAGGCAGCAGCCTCCTTAATACAGAAGAGGTAATAAGAGATCTGGGGACCCAGGTAGATAGTAATCTCTCCTTTGACAATCATATTGCCAAAGTAGTTAGGAAATCCTTCTATGTGGCCCATCTAATTACTAAGGGGCTCGCATCTAGAAATAAAGAGGTTATAGTGCCCCTCTACCCATCACTCATCAGACCCATCATAGAGTACAATGCCCCATTTGGGATGTACCTCACAAGACACTTTCAACCACTGGAAAGACCACAAAAGCACCTCGCCAAGATGATTACTGGCCTCAAACATATGTCCTATGCAGCCTGACTGAAAAACTCCGGCTGTACTCAGTGGCATATCGCTTACTCAGAGGCGATCTCTGCCTGACTTACAAAGTCATGTCCAACACAGAATTGATGGACATGCTCCACCTAAAGAAATCCAAGTCACTGCAAGCCAAGTGCTCTAGTGAGCTACACCACACCACACCACAACAATAAATAGAACATGCTGGAGGGATAGATTCCTGTCACAGAGACTCCCCATGCTTTGGAACAAAATTCCTAACTACATTAGGTAAAGCCCCTCACTAACACTCTTCAAGAGAAGTCCTGATGAGTGGATGGGTAACAGAAAATACACCCCTGGGATCACTTCATTGGCTCTGCTTGACAGAGGCTCAGTTAATTAGTTAAGCAAAAGCCAACACACTCTGGCTAGGCTTAAAAATGCCCTCAGGCAGATAGCCTAGCACCTACCTATGAACTTATGAATCTATACACATTCCATAGCCTTGCAGACCAGGCTCATCAGGCTAATGGGGCAATAGTTTCCAGGATCCATGGTGGCTCCCCCTTTGTGGAATGGGATAACCGTCAATGTGCGCCATTCAGTGGGCACATAGCCTGAGGTGAGGCTATTATTGAACATGGTACTTAGGTGGGGTGCCAGTTCATTCTGTAGTTCATGTAGAATGCAGCCTGGGATGTTTTCAGTTCCCATGGATGCTGTGTTCTTGGCCTTGGAGAGTGTGTTTTTTACCTGTGCAGCTGTGATTACAGGAACTTTGCATTCTTCCGGTGTAGAGATGGGCCCTTTAGGGGATGAGAGGGGGATAAAATTAGCACTGAACCTATCTGCCAGGATGTTGGCAATATCAGTTGGTTCTGTATATTTAGTGCCATTGTGCTGTAACTCAGAGCAGATCTGTTCATAGGTTCATAGGTAGGTACTAGGCTATCGGTCCGAGGGCCAAGGCAAGCCTAGCCAACAGTGTATTGGCTTTTGCCACCCATGTATTATTAAATTCCTGCCCTTCTATCAAGCAGTGCCCCAGACATAACCACAGGGATGAATTTCCTATCTCCCATCCACTTATCAAGGTTTTTCTTGAATAGTGCTAATGACGAGCTCTGCTTGATGTGGATGGGAGTCTTGTTCCAGAGCATGGGAAGTCTCTGGGACATGAATCTATCCCTCCAGCATGTCTTATTCATTGTTGTGGTGAGGTTTAGGTCCCTAGAGCAGGCAGCTCAGGGAGATTGGGATTTCTTCAAGCGGAGCATGTCCAATAATTCCAGGTTTGACATAGCTTTGTACGTCAGACGGAGGTCTCCTCGGAGTAAGCATTATGAGACTGAGTAGAGTTTGAATTTCTTGAGCCGGTTGACATAGGGCAATTGTTTAAGGCCAGCGATCCTCTTGGTGAGGTACTTTTGGGGCCTCTCAAGTTGTTGTAGGTGTCCTGTGATGTACATCCCAAACGGGGAATTGTATTCAATGAGGGGTCTGATAAATGATGAGTAGAGGGGAACGATGACTTCCTTATTTCTAGATGTGAACCCTTTTGTGATTAAGTGGGCCATGTAGAAAGATTTTCTGACCACTGTGCTAATGTGGTTATCAAAGGAGAGGTTACTATCCACTTGGGCCCCAAGGTCTCTTATCACACTTTCTGTGTTAAGTGAACTTCCCCCTATTTGGTAATTCATGGGTACTGTGTTTTTGCCAAAGGGGATAACAATGCACTTTTTGGCATTTAGTTTGAGGCCATGATTTTAACACCTGGTGTCAGTCTCCGTGAGGCCCTTTTGCAAGATATCTATGTTGGTGGGGGAACTGATAATGGCACCCAGTTTGCAGTCATCTGTGAACTTGGTTAGCCATAGACCCTTGGTGTTCACTTGCACTTCAGAGACGTATATACTGAAAAGGAGGGGTCCTAGGACTGAATCCTGGGATCCTCCACTTGTCACTAGTTTTGAGTCAGATCTGGAGTCAGCAACTCTTACCATGTGGGTTCTGTCCATGAGCCAGTTGGCCACCCATCTCGTGATGTAAGGGTTTATGTTAAGGTTGGTGAGTTTATCAATGATTCCTGAATGAGGGATAGTGTCAAACACTTTAACAAGGTCCAGGTGGGCTGTGTGGGCTACCTTTCCCTCATCTATGGCCTTTGTAACTGTTTCAAAGAAGTCAACCAGGGTTAGGAGACATGGTCTACCTTTTACAGATCTAAATTGGGAAGCATCCAGAGTCCAGAGGTTACCTATATCTTTGTTTATGAGTTCCATGATGATACGCTCCATGGCCTTGCAGACCAAGCTTGTCAGGCTAATAGGTCTATAGTTTCTGGGGTCTGTGGTGGTTCCTCCTTTGTGGAGTGGGATAACCATTGCTGTGCGCCATTCTGTGGGCACATAGCCTGTGGTGAGGCTGTGGATGAACATGGATTTTAGGTGGGGGGCTAGTTCATTTTGGAGTTCATGTAAGACGCAGCCTGGGATCTTGTCCAGTCCCATGGATGCTGTGTTTTTTGCTTTAGAGATTGCCATTTTTGCCTGTGTGTTTGTGATTGCCGGGGCTCTACAACCATCTGGTATAGTTATGGGCCCTTTGGGGGATGAGGGAGGGTAAAGTTAGCACTGAACCTATCTGCCAATATGTTGGTAATATCAATTGGCTCTGTGTATTTTGTGCCATTCTGTTGTAGCTCGGTGCAGATCAGGGTGTTGCCATGGACATTTTTGACATAGCTAAAGAATGGCTTGTGGTTGTCTTTGGAATCCATGGCAATTTTTTTTTCAAAATTAGCTTTGGCGGATTTTATGAGAGATCTTAGTTTCTTACTGAGGCTCGTCGGCGAGTTCCTCCATACCTGGGTTTTTACTCTCTTTTGCAACAGTTTCTTCTTTCTGTTGTAGAGTTTGTTAATGGCAGGGGACCACCAGATTGGCTTCCTTTTTTTTGGAGGATAGCATCTTGGTTTTGTTGGGGATAGCACGATCCATGCACTCATGGAGGTGCTTGTAGAGTGCATTTGTGTAGGATTCAACAGTCATGACTGTATTGACTGAGTTATCCATCTGCAGGGGTGTCACGAAGTTGGTCACCTCAGTTTTGAGAAGCATGAAGTTCACATTGGAAACGATGCTCTCCTTGTGTGGGGGTGGGGTCGGGATGTGGACATCTAGGGTGATTAGTTTATGTTCTGATCTAACCAGCGAGGAGTTGATCTTGGGCGATGAGCACCAGTCACCCATGTTGGTAATGACCATGTCCAGAATATTGTTGGCCCTGGTGGGAGCATTGACAAGTTGATCCAAGACGTTAGAGTTTATGAACTCCAGGAATCGTTGAGCCAGGGAGTTAGTACAGGAGTAGTTTTCCCAGTTAATGTTTGGTAGTTGAAATCGCCCATTATTATGGTGTTTGGTTGGACCCTCATGTTTTTCAATAACCCCAGGAACGAGGAATGAGCATCCTGGGTCAAGGTGGGGGATCTATAACAAGCTAAAATTTGGAATGCGTTTTTGCCCTGGGTTAGTTGCACTTGGATGATTTCAGAGGCATTGTATTTTGCAACTAGCCTGGAGGTGTGGATGTCCTTGATGAATATGGACACGTCTCCACCCTTTGTGTTTTGGTCCGTGTTTTGTGGCCGAAATGTGTGGTATGAGTTATAGCCTGGTAGTGCTGGGGTGCTCTCGGGAGCCCTGAACCAGGTCTCAGTCACTGCACAAATATCAATGTTCTCCATTTTGAGGAGTGCCTCGAGTGACTGCATTTTGAGGTTTAGACTCCTAGCGTTGAGTAACACTGCCCTCAGTTTTTTGCTTCCTGTAGTTCTTATGGTGGTGGGTTTGCTTTTTGAGCCTTGTCTAAAAAAGGCACTATAGGAGCTGCAAGAGCCTTAGCCAATTTTCTGAATCCCAGGGGTGATAGGTGCAGGCCTTCTCTGGTGAAGCATCGTGGCCTGTCGAGCATGTCATCCCAGGCAGACAGATACTGGATCCCCTTTGAATGACACCAGAAGCTTAGCCAATTGTTGAAGTTGATCATCTTATCCTAGTTAAAGCTTCTTCTATTTTTTCCAGCCTTTTGTTATTTGAAATACTCCTGCAATTATTTTTTTTCATTATTTTCATTTTTTCCTCTAAATTACTGTAAGCCACCCTCTTGGATCAAAGGTGAATCTTGAACTGCTTTCTGATGAACAGCTACAGGATTCTTCCCAGCCAGTGTTTTCTCTTCACCTTTTCTGGCTGATTTTATTTCAGGTTTTCTAAAGTTCATCTTTGCTTCATCCAGGCAGTGTACTTACTAGCCAGTAACTGAATTTTACTTAAGCTAGCAATTTCACTAGCTGTTGTTTCTCAGTTTCTTTTTTCGCACTGGGAAAGCTGAAATAAAGCTGTTGATCAGTTTTCACCCATCTTGAAAGCCTCATTATATATTACAGTGCTGATATATATTACAGTAGACATTTTACTGATAACATTGGTGTTTGTACCTTTTTAATAGCATTTACTGCTTATAATGTATTCACATTTGTTTGTCATGTTTTTAACTTGATTTTCAGAAAGTAAAAATGTGTATGTAAGCTGCTAGAGATGGGATAATCTTCATCTTAGAAGTGCTATAAGTTAAAGTTCTTTGATTTCTTGACTTTTTGATAGAGAGTAATTTAGTGAGGATACTACACGCTGAAATTCTGACTGTTTTAGAAAATCTTTAAAGGAAACTCCAACTTGGAACTCAAAATGCTTTTTATTGTATATATGTTTTCTGAGATATTTCAATGTATTAAAATAACTCTAGACATGGCATATTAATGCGATCTTGTTTTAGTGCTTTCTTATCTCCTTCCCAGAATACATTTCAAGTCCTCTTTATATTAGTCATGCTAGACATAAGGAAGTAATGATGTTTTCCCAATCCATTAATATACAATGGTAACAGTGTGAGTCACATGTATCTTACACACCTTCTGTAGCAGGAATGCTTGCATTTTATTCTTGAATGACTATCATATGCATTTCTCTCAGAACCTGTTACTAACCATTCAGAGCAATTCTACAGCTCTAGCCAAAGAATAGAGCTAAATTCCAAGGATTGACATTTTGTAGTTGTGTGTTATGAGCACTGGCAGACCCTCCCCTGCATTCTTCTTGATGTGTCAGTGGTAACACTGCAATCTAAGAGCTGTTAACACTTCAGGTGGCCTGTTCTACTACTCAGTATTGTTTATATTAGTATAAATATTTTTGTTGTTGTTGTTATCCTGAACATTGGATAAATGTGCAAATATGCTTGCTCAAACGTATTTTACAAGTAAATTACAACAAAAATGTACAACTGTCTGTTCTTGAATTTATGTTAGGAGATGTTTTTAAACTGAGGCACAAATAGGTTGATTGGTACATAGGTTAATGACCACGAGGGCCCCTGTAAGCCATGCAACCTAAATATGACCCACAAATTTGATTTATATAGGGGATGATTTACTGACTACTTAAGTCCGTCAGGGACATAGGCACCAGACCAGGGGTGAATTTACAATTAGCCGTCCATTGGACTAAGCTGCACTTATACAGGATTAGGGAGGGAGGAGCTCTGCTTCACATAGATGAGGAGCCTGTTCCAGAAAATGGGAATTCTTTGAAAAACATATCTGTATCTCCAACATGTCCTATTTATCTCGCAAGCAAAATCTAGTAGTTCTGATGCTGTATGTTTTGCGGATTTGCAAAAGGTTCATCAAAACAGTGTCCAGGGATGCCTTGTATGTCAGGTAAAGATCAGTTCTCAATAATCTGTATGGCTGAAGTGATCACCATAGGATATTTTGCTTACTACGTGTGTTCTTTTTATAAGAAACCTTTGTGGACATTGCAGTTGCTACATGTGTCTGGTCAGGTACACGCCAAAAGGTGCACTATACTCTATGGTCAGTCTGATGCGGGCCAGGTACAGTGGTACAATGACCTCTCTGGACCTAGATGTCATGCCCTTATTTCCTTGGGCAAATGTTGGTCAAGGCTAGGTAATTATCTCCATATGTTTTCAGATCCTTAAGGAGTGAATCAACTTTTAGGGGTGTTTTATTGATGATGTAGTTATCCAGGGTGGCTGACTTCCCAAAAGGTACTATAATGCATTTCTTGGAATTTAGTTTTAAGCCATGCCTTTATGTATTACATTTTCCTACCTCTTTTGCATTGCTATTCCATGATTTATATTGCAACATACTCAACACATCATCAAAATCATAATCCTTGAACATGGCATCAGTAGTTCTGTATGTAAGTCTAATACTTTCAATAAAACTGTTGCAGTAACAGTAAATACCAAGTTTAACTTGATCACTATACAAAATACGTAGTCAGCAGTTAGGGCTGACATCATTTTTAGATGCTCAAAGTGGAATAAAATTACTGAAACTTGAGGTTATGCAGGATAAACCATGTCATCATCAAATTAAAAATTATTTGTTTTCATCTTATTACCAAGATAAACATTCTGTGATGTGCAATGTTGGTTGTTTACACTACTTTAAATATTAAAATTACTTAAATGTAGTATCAAAGATTTCTGTGTCATTTAGAGAAAAGTCAGAAAATATTTTTCTTGTAAAGTATCATTACATGCCCCTCCCCACAGGACAGAATTGCCCAAATCAAAAATACAGGTGCAACCATATCAACTAGGTGCATTCATACATTTTTCTTCCTCTCTTCCTCTCTGCAACAAAGACAGTGGAAAATAGCTTCACATCTCTCTCTCTGTCCTTTTATAGCAGCTGCTGAGTTCCTGACATCAACAGGAGTAATTGCCCATATCAGCTTGACAGCAGTACCTGACAGGGTAAACTACAGATTACAGCTTTCTCTGTTGCTGTAGTATGTCATAAAGGTGGAGATAAATTCCTCTACAAAATGTGTGAGAAGTTAAGCTTAAAAACAGGGCTGAAACAGGGCTGGGCTTTCCCTTCCTGTTATTCCATGGTAAGAAAATGACAGTTTTATAAAGTACAAGCAGGTTTCTCATACCTGTGCAATACTAGAACCATATTATATGGAGAAAAGCAACCTAAGGGTTAAGTTAAACTGTAGGATAAGGTGAAATTTTCTTATTACCTGGGATTACTAAATGTGGAATTCTGTCTTTTGAAACTATAGCTTTTATGGTGTTTAAGACTCCTTTCCTTGTACTGACTGGTACAATCACATACAGAAAATGTAATGGTAATAACCATAATTCAAATACACTACTTCCTGATACTGCAAGAAGTACATTCCAGCTTTGAGTCATAGTCATCTAGGTAGTAAATTAGGTAATATAACTTCTTTTGAATTATGATTATGATAGACATGACACCCATCTCATTTATGAACTACTTGCTTTATTTACACTGAAATTCCTGGCCAAAATATGGGCTCTCAAGTTCTTTCCTTGTACTTTACAGTGTCCAACTGTGATTCACAAATTATTACCAACAAGCCTTTTTAACTGATCAGGCAACATCATTTATCTGCTTTAAACATCACACCTTGTATACAGCAAACTATCCTTATAAATAAAAAGTGCGGCTATATTTCTTACCATACTGCAGACTTCTATTTTGACCATTCTCTCAAAGCTACATATTTTAGCACCTGCATTTCTGGAGCTGTCTCTTTATATTTCTGAAACTCATCTGTGTGAGTAATTGTGTTATTCCAGTTCATCACTTAGAAGATTTTGTTGCTCCTCAGAAGAGAACAAGCAATTCAGCATATATGCCTATACAAGTTTTTTCTTAGTATAAAATTCAGTTTTAAATCATATTTCTGTACATTTGACAACATTATTGATGGTGTTAATGGTGACTTCTGCAATGCTTTCGTAAACATATCATGCAATTGCTTATTGCCTGTCTGTACCAGCACCCGTTTCCCTTTGAGACACTGGAAGGCATACATAAAAATTCACTTTTACTTACATTTAACACCAAAATCATGACTTTAATAACACAAAGCAATCACTACCTTCATATTAGTCAACCATTCCATGTATTCTTTTCAGGATGCAGGCTGCACCAAAACAAGCAGGATATTCCCAGGCTATAAGCCTCTCTTTTAGGTCCCACTCTCAGCTGTAAGCTCATATACACCCATAACTTGCTACAAGACTGTAGGCCTCCCCTCTCAGAGGCCCCCTCTCAGCTCCCAAATAATGAACCTCCACTAAGCACAGTCCAACAGCTATATTACACAGATTAACCATGACTGGCCAAAAATGATGCACCTCCACTAAGCACAGTCCTACAGTTATAGTCAACAAATTAACCATGGCTGGCCAAAAATAATGCACCTCCACTCAGCACAGTCCAAAAATAATGCACCTCCACTAAGTACAGTCCAACAGCTATATTCCACAGATTAACCATGACTGGCCAAAAATAATGCACCTTCATTAAGCACAGTCCAACAGTTATATTCCACAGATTAAAACTGACTGGCCCCTCTCTCAGTCCATGCTACTAGGTTTGCTTCTAGGTTTTTCTTTTAGTACTTTAGCACTGTACTATCAGTAATGGACTACCTCTTAACTTTTACCTTCCAAAATACTCTTTACTGAGTTAACTGGCAACTCAGTTCACGTGATCGATTAATTGCTGTTGGAACTGCTGTGAGAATATTCTCACACTCCGTATATTGATAGGTATTCTGTGAGCATTTTAAAGATGCACACATATTTTCATCATCAATTTTATAGAACTTTATGTAAATCCAACAGGCTCAACATGTTACAACTACCTTTCAACACAAAACCACTGGTTTTGGACTCACTGCAGTGGGTAGTCTGTCCTTGACAGCCCATCTGATAGCTTAACTGTATGGGGATCCTACTTGGTTTCCAAATGACAGAGATCTTTCCACTGTCTCCCTTAAGTTATTCCTCCAGCATTTTGTGTGTGTAGCCCTTCTTCTGGACTGTGGTATCATTTAAGATCCTGACATATCCTTTCCTTCTGCTGTAGTCTTCAACTTAACTGAATTAGTGTTATAAGGTAGGCCTACAAACACCGTCTTGTCCAAAACATAAAATTTCTTTATTTATTTGTTATTGTTATCAGTCTCATTTATTTTAATCCATCTTGCAAATTGTTTCTACTGCTTCAACAAAGTATTAATTTAAGGGTGTGCACACTTATGCAAACAGCGTATTGTACATTTTTAATTTTTTTATATTTTTCCCCTAACAGATTTGTTTGTTTTTCAATTGAATTGTACAGGTTATAGGTCACAGTAAACGTGGGGAAAGTTTTGAAATGATTTATTGTGGTCTCATTTTTTTATATCACAAAAACCTGGCATTTTAACAGGGGTGTGTAAATGTTTTACTGTATCCACTGTACTTACCAGCATATTATTCTCCTGTGCCCAAATGATCAATTTAGTCAAGTTCATTTGCAGACATGCCTTATCTGTAAAATGTGATCAGTTTACCCAGTTTCAGGTCATCTGCATACAGACTATAGAACATAGTTATCAAAATCATCAACCCCCTTTTTCCCATTTTTCTACATGGGTTCAGGGTGTCATGTTAACTGTCGCCATCGCTCTCAATTCAGTGCTGCACTCCTGCCTCTTTTGACACTCATGCCTGGCTGCCACAGATCTTCTCTCACACAATCTATCCACCTATTTGCTGGACACCCTCATTTTCCTCTTACCTTCTTCCTGTCTATCCAAAAATTGTCTTCACCAGATTGTCTTCTGCTTTTCTGCACATAGGCCCAAACCACCATAATCTGTTCTCTTTGATCATTTCTGCAATTGGAGCTACTTTGGCTTCTGCTCTTATGTCCTCATTTCTTTGTCTGTCTCACAGTGTACATCCTACCACCTTTCTCAGTCACTTAAATTTCATCACCTCTAGCTTTCTCATATGCTCTGCTTTGACTGCCCAGGTTTCTGTACCATACAGTAGTACTGGTCACACCACTGTGTTATAAACCTTACTTTTCAGCTTCTTTGGCATTCTTCTGTCATAGACTACACCTGGTACTCTATGCCAGTTGGCTTCAGCCCCTCTGATTCCAGCTTTGACCTCTTCATTCAGACTACCCTTCTCCTCAACTACTCCTCCCAGATACTTGAAGCTGTTTACCTGTTCCACTATCTTCCCTTCTATCTCTATTCTCAGCTTCTTCTGATTTCCCCAATTTGCTGCCATCACTGCCATCTTATCTGTGCTTAGTTTCATCCCATGTGCCTTCAGATTTGCATTCTCTTCTCCTATCCTTTGCTGAAGTTCTAGCTCAGAGTCTACCATACTGCCACATCATCTGCATACAGCAGCTTTGTTGATCTGTCCCCTCCAACCTGTTTGCTAATGTAATCCATCCCCATGCTCTTTACTAATCTGGCACATAAATCCCTTTGACCGATTCATAAAAGTCCTGTGTTTTACCTCAACAGGAGTTTCACTAGGGCTCTGAGCAAGGTTACCTTGTCTCTCATTGCACCTACCTTCTCTTTTATCTTGTCCTCTTTATGCTACTCTCCCTCTGTCTCAGAGTGAACCAACTCCACTCTTTTATTTTTTCTTCTCTAAGTTACATTCCTTCCATCTCAGGATGAATGCATATCACCCTCACATTTACTTTCTCTAATCCATGTTTCTCTGAAAATGGCATCTCAGAATAAATTTCTTCAACCATTGATCCTGGTTTATTACATATCATTACCTGCTGCTTAGAGTTATGATTGTTCTGTCCGGTACTGTCAGAAATTAGTTTTAGAGCTCTTGCAAGTGCTATACATCTCTTCTTAACTATATTAATGCAACCTCTCTTCCTGGAAAACTGCTTTCTCTCAACACTTACCTGCTTTAGAATTCTCCCCATGGAATCTTTCTGATGTGTAGTTGTCCTGTCTCACTATTATTCGTTACTAATGGGTTCAGAACCAATCCTCGGTTCCGACTCGGACGATTTCTAAAGATTGATGTCCCCAATCAGCTTGTGGCTCGCTCCCTATCCCATGATGCTCAAGGGTATTCCCCAGATCTCGTTTGCCATTGAAACAAGATTGAACATTCCTTAGCTGGCTCTGGCTAAGTTTTGATTTTTCTTCACTTTTTTCTCAACAGTTTTAGGATTGTAATTTTTTAAACAGTGTGCGACTACTTTTCAACTGTGTCTGCTACTTTCCTTTTATCTTTAGGCCACCCTTTTTATTTTAAGACCTACAGTTTATCCTATTTCAACTTCTTTACTGTGTGCTATTACTGTTTGCTTTGGCTTAGTGTTAATTTAGCCTTACAGTTGTGCTATTTAAGAGTTGTTAGATCCTTTTTAACTAGAGAGCTACTGGGTCCGTTTTTAGTTAGAGGGCCAGTGTTTTTTTCATTGTAATTTTTTGCTGTGCGTTTTTTGCTGCTGTCTTTCTACATATAACCAGCTCATTTAAATTAGAGAGCAGTTTTCTGTTAGCCTGCTTAAGTTAGACGTTTTTTTCTTCCCCCCGTGTGCTGTGATTTAGAAAAAAAAACTTATACGATTATTTTTAGTATTAAGTAGTCTATTACTGTATCTTTTTTTTTTCTTTGTCATGTCTAAGTAAGTGAAAGAGCAAAGGACTTCTGACTTCACGAAATGTTCATAATGTTCTCAAAAGATGTCCATAACAGACAACCATTCAGAATGTGTGTACTGTCTTAGAGCAATACATCTACAAGAGTTGTGTGATATATGGCACTCTTTTAGTTCGAGGGTTCTCCCTGACAGGAGAAATAACCTGATACTTAGAGGATTGCTAAAAACTTCCTTTTCTTTATCTTTAGAAAAAGGTCAGCGTGCACCACAGAAAAGCTCTTCCCCTCCTTCTAAATCAGGAAAGTCAACAAAAAGGTCTTCATCATCATCAGACCATTCAGGACCATCTCAAAAAGTATCAAAAACTTCATTGCACCCAAAGACTTTTGGACCTAATAAACCATCAACCTTGGCCCCATCTGCTTCGGAGCCATTGGTATTACACAGTCATAGATGGTCCCCTGTTTTGGAACCAGTGTCTCCTACTTTGAGGTCATCAATTTTACACAAATTTATATCGCCTGCCCCCTCCTCTTGATCCTCCAGGTTGTCAGATGAGGATGTGGATCTGTGGTGCAGAGGCTCTTGAGTATACCAGCACTGGCTAAATTATTGTCGGAACTGACCTAGTGGGCTTCGGTGCCAAGTGGACCTTCCCATTCACTTTCAATTCTTCCTCTGGCCCACCTCGGGGTGTTGGAGCTTGAAGACATGGACCTGGTAGTACTGGAACCATCAGAGCCAAGACCAGCACCAGGATCTAGGGCTCCAACGTCTGCTCAGTGCCGTCTGAGCTCGAGGAGTCTAAGATCTGGCCCTCTCTGGTCGGCTTTGGGAGTGGGGGCAGTTGGATTGGACAGTTGTCAGATCTGACTTTGCCTCTTGGAGCCTTGGTGCAGGTGAGCTCAGCTCCTACATCAGCCTTGGAGCAAACTGCCTTGGCTCCCTGGGGGCCCTCTGGTTCTTCAGAGCCAGAGGTTTCCTCGGGTCATGGGCAGGGGGCTTTTGAGGTGATGAGAAGAGTGCTGTCCCCACAAGCAGCTCCACTTTCAGGTCCTGTATTCCTCAGAAAGCACCAGTATCAGTCTCAGCACAACTGATCCCACACAGACATGGATACCCAAGGCCTCAGGATCCCCCAATGGGTGAACCCATCTCTTCTGAAACCTTTCCAGAATGTATGAGGAAGCATTTGAACTCCCCAAAGGAGTTGGTCATGTCAGACACAGACCTCAATGAGTCAGAAGGGTCCCCACAGTTGCCCTCTGAGGATGTCTCCTTTCCAGACATACTAGAAATCCTTAAACAGAGAGGGAGTTGGATGCCCATCAACCCTACTGATGAGGAGTCTGTCTACTTGAAAGCCTTTGGGTTTCACCCTTCAGCCACTTGGGTGTATCCACCTTTCGACGAACATATGGATTTAGTTTGTTGAAAGGAGTGGGATTCACCAGATTCAGTGGAGCCTGTTCCATAGAGGCCAAACAAATTCATCACTTCCCCTGAGGATAAGACATTCCCTACTAAAGGTGTCCCAGTAGATGCTATGGTGGTGGCGGTGGCCGTCACCAAAAAAGAGTTGTCTGAAAAGTCCACTTCTGTCCATCCTCCGAACAAAGAGTCTCGTATGATGGACAAATATGGAAAGTGCATGTTTTCTTCAGTGACCTTCATGCTCAGGTCCCTGAATTATCTTACTCATTTCACCAAATTACAGAGAGATCTTCTGAAAGAGCTTGGAGATACTCTTCAAGGTTCAGTAGCTGTGGGGGTATCAGACAAAGGGTTCTCTCAGCTCTCCACCTTAAATTCAGTAGTTAACTCATACATGAGGCTCATTTTATATGCAGCCGATGGAGCAAGTAGGTCAGCGAGTTCAGGAATTGCATTCAGGAGACATTCCTGGATGTGCTTGTGTAATTTTCAAGTCATTCTTTGTTAATGGCCCCTTCAATGGCTCATCCTTGTTTGGGCCTAAAGTGAAAGAGACATTAACTAGATGTGACAGGAAGGAAAGACTCTGTTGGAGTCCATTTTTCCACACCTTCCAGACTTTATCCCAAAGGTCAAATGGGAGGAAAAATGTGGTTTCAAAAATCCCAGAAAGCCTTCCAAGACACATGTGGTGAGCCTTCCTCCAGGGGCAGAGGGGGAAGCAATAAAGGAAGACACCGGCCAGGTGGCAGAGGGTTCTGCAGAACCAGGGGGACAGAGATTCCTTCTTTAGTAAGCCCTTTCAGCACTCCCGAAAGAAGGCCCATCTGTCCCCCTCTGGAGACAGTCAGGGGTCAACTTTCTTTGTACCCAAACGCCTGGCTGAGAATAACAAAAGACAAGTGGGTGCAAAGCATCATATCCAGAGGCTACTCCATTCCCTTTTCCTTTCCCACCCCATGCATAAAAAAAATTCCGAATGTTCAACCCATTCACAGGAAACAAGCAACCCTAGAAATACAGAAGTTGCTAGAAAAAAGAGTCATCCAAATGGTCCCCACAGACCAGACAGGATCCGGAACTTACTCAAGGTTCTTTTTGGTTCCAAAGAAAACAGGGGACTGGAGACCCATACTGGATCACAGCAGACTGAACAAATCTGTAAAGAAGACAATGTACCGGATGGTAACACTGCAGTCGATACTTCCCTTTCTGGGAAAAGACAATTGGATGTGCTCTATAGACCTCCAGGATGCATACTACCACAGAAAAATGGACAGGCCATCCAGGAGTCATCTGTGCTTTTTGGCTAGGAGCCAGTCACTACCAATTTCGAGCTCTGCCTTTTGGCCTCACTACAGCCCCCAGAGTGTTCACCAAATGTATGGCAGTAGTTATGCCTCACCTGAGATGTTTAGGATTCCGAGTGTTTCCATATCTAGACGACTGGCTCCTAACTGCCACCACCAAGCATCTACTAACAAAAGCAAGAGACATCACTATGCCATGCTGTTCTCACCTAGGTATCACAATAAACTACGAGAAATCTGCCTTATTGCCATCTCAACATATCGTTTTTATAGGCACAGATTTAGACACAACAACAGTGATGGTAAAGCTTCCACCAGACAGAGTGCAAGCCTTACAGATGCAGGTTCTAGACCTTCTCTTCAAAACAAAGACTCAGGCAAGGATGGTTCTGAAAGTATTAGGTACCATGGCAGCAACAATAAGTGTCATTCCCCTAGCAAGACTACATATAAGAATTTTACAATGGCTACTGTTCACTTAGTGGTCCACGCAGGAGTTTCCGATGTCACATCTCATTATGTTGACGGAGTCTTGCAGGAGAGACCTTCACTGGTGACTACACTCAGATCAGGTAACCTTAGATCGACCTTTGTTCTTCCACAACCACTCACCACAGTAACCACGGATGCTTCCCAGATGAGGGGGGTGGGCATTATCAGGGAAGAACAGTCCAAGGCACTTGACAGGATCACGAGGCTCACTTGCACATCAATGTCCTAGAGATGAAAGCAGTGCTTTTTGCTTTGCAGGCATTTCAAGACTCTCTTCCTCTGGGAACAAGTGCAATCCAGATGAACAATATGTCAGTAGTATCGTACATAAACAAACAAGGAGGAACCATATCTTATCCCCTTTGTCGAGAGACCCTGAGAGTATTGCAGTGGGCAACCTCTTCCCAATGCTTTCTGGTAGCAATGCATATCCCTGGGAAATCCATCATCATAGCAGACAAACTCAGCAGGGCAATACTGATGCCTCATGAGTGGTCCCTGAAACAAGACATAGCAGAAATGATTTTCTGAAAATGGGGCCAGCCTTGCTGCAATCTTTTTGCCACATCCATAAACACCAAATGCAGCAGCTACCTTGCCCTAATCCCCCTTCTGGTGGAATCCCCAAGGGATGCACTTGTTCACAATTGGCCCCCAGGTCTCCTTTATGCCTTTCCTCCCCATTCCATTGATACCCAAAGTTCTTCAGAAAGCCAGCACATTGGGAAAGACCTTAATACTTATAGCCCCATACTGGCCTTGTCAAATTTGGTTCCTTTTCTTGCAGCCTCATCTACAGGAGGAGCCTTGGATTCTGGACCCAGTGCTGGATCTTCTGACCCATCCATCAGGAATGCTCCAGCCATCTCTTCAAACCCTCAAGTTGACAGATTGGCTGCTCCACTTCCAAAGATAGCCAGGCTACCTAACCTTTTGATCTCAGTACAACATATCCTGATTTCTTCTCACAACGCTTCTACGAGAAGGTTATATCTCAGCAAATGGAAAATATTTTCCTTCTGAGCCATAAAAGATCATATTGACCCTTTTTGTATCAATATCTTCAATAATGGAATTTTTATCTGAACTTTTTAATGAGGGTGTAGCTGCAGCTACTATTCAAGTACAGTTAGCAGCAATCTCTAATTTTCACTTTGGAGAAGGAGGACCAAACATTATGTCACACAGGCTTTGTAAAGCTTTCCTGAGAGGTACTAACCTGTTAAGACCACCCATTAAACCACCTCTACCTCCATGGGACCTAAATTTCATATTATCCTGGATAATACTCCCCCCTTTTGAACCGGCATCATCCTGTGACTTTAACTTCTTAACCTGGAAGACGATCTTCTTAGTGGCTATCACTTCAGCTAGAAGGGTTTCAGAATTACAAGCTTTATCCATTAAGCCCCCATATATCCTGTTTCATTCTGACAGAGTCTCACTTCACACAAGCCCATCCTTTCTACCAAAAGTGTGCTCAGAATCGAACTTGAATCAATCTATAGACTTACCAGCTTTTTCCCCAACTATGGCAATAAGGCAGAATACACGTTACACCAACTTGATGTACATAGACAGTTATGTTTCTACTTACACAGAACAAAGGATTTTAGAAAAACTGATCAATTGTTTGAGTCCTTTTCAGACTCCAAGAAAGGAGCTTCAGTAGCAAAAAACACTCTATCCAGGTGGTTTTCAGATTGCATCTCATATACCTATCACTCACTGAATACACAACCTCCAGACAAAATAAGAGTTCATTCTACAAGAGCTATCTCTACCTCTTCTGCCTTCAGTACAAGAGCACCAATTGATACCATTTGCCCAGCAGCAACATGGGCAAAGCCTCATACCTTTATTACTCATTACAAAGTGGATTTGGCCTCCAGGGACAGGGCCTCCTTTGGGTCCACTGTTCTGAAGAATGTTCTCCCATGAGCCACCCAAGAAAAATGGTGCTAGGGACACTATCCCATTAGTAATGAATGAAGGCAAGATAGGACAACTACACATAAAGAAGTTATGTCACCATAACATTCCATGTGAGTTGTCCATCTCGCCTTCATTCTTACGTCCCACCCTCCTGCCCCCATCCTTTTTAACTCCTGGTAGATCGAGAGGTTTTCTAGTTGGTATATGGTTGTCTCTGACTCTCTTCTTAGATTACGAAGTAATAGAAGATTCTCATATAGGTATACACACACACACACACACACACATATATATATATATATATATATATATATGTGTGTGTGTGTGTGTGTACGTATCTATATATATATATATATATATATATATATATATATAAATTGTTTTACCAGCAAACAAGATCTGGGGAGTACCCTGAAGCATCATGGGATAGGAAGTAAGCCACGAGCTGGTTGGGGAGCTTAAGCTTCATAAAACGTTTGAGTCAGAACCGAGGATCTATTAGTAATGAATGAAGGCGAGATGGACAACTCACATGGAATGTTATAGTGAGTGCATAACATTTTTTTAACTTGAATTCTGTCCAGCTGTATATTTTATTTACTTCATAAATGTACTTCCTTAGAATACACTCCCTCATTGAGTGATTCCTTTCTTTCAGTGCTACTAATCACTTCCATTTCCTACCATGCAGTACTTCCAAATTCCAATAATTCCTCATCTAGTTCCTTTAGAAGTTCTTATCACTTTTGACAAGGAATCTAATTAGCATTCCTCTACCTCCCTTTCACTATTAGCAGGTGTATCTGCCACTGAAACAGGCTACTTCCTTATACCTTATGCTATTTACCTGCACTGAAACTAACAGTAGGCGTTTGTAATGTAATACACTGTGTCTTCATGCCATTGTGTTTACAAGAATAGGTGTCTAAACAGATCATGTTACTTTCTTTTCCATCTTTACACTGAAAAGTTGCCACAATATTTCTAGTGGATCTAGCAGTGTTACCTTAAACTTGATCTCTTTCTCTGTGCTAAGGTTGGGCACTTCAGAACTGTGTTTTAGTTTATTTACTTAACTGCAGTGGTGGTGCTGCGGTAGCATTGTCGCCTCACAGTAAGACGTTGTCCTGTTTGATTCTCAGCTAGAGCATCTTCTGTGTTGAGACATGCGTGAATGGGCGTACCTTCATTGAAGGTTGTGCATCAGGGCCGGCAACTCGGCACGTAAAAATCTACTGCCAATCATTAGCGGTCCAGAGTTCCACTGTGGCGACCCCTAACCGGGAAAAGCTGAAAGACACAACAACAACAACTTTCCTATAGACTTTCTAAATTGCTCCACCTTTCTTACTTGAGTGTAAAGGCCTGGCAGTATATCAATCTGCCCTAAAGAAATTTTGTTTTCTTTCCTCCCAGGTCTCATCTAGACATTTGAAAAGAGGAAAAACCTCTTCCTACAATGATATATTTTATATCAGAAGCTATAGCAAGAGACATTTCTTCAAATTTAACCCCATCTAACTGTGATCACTGGTTCATTAATACACCACTTGCATTTTTTATTTGCACCAAGTTGTCTTCCTTTTTTGGGTCTAACAGTCCTTGTACTACATGTACATTTAATTTATGTTAAAGTTAAGTTGTAGGCTTTGTAATAAATACACTGTCACATGCTGTTTAAGAGATAGAGCCTTAGTATACCCTTTCATTTTGTAATTCTGCTTACTGAGCTCAATTTTGAAAAAAAACAATCTGATCCATTTGTAGTTACACACCCTTTTTTATTATACTGGAAACAGTGGCAGCTGGTGACTTCAAATCAAAGGGGGGGGGCTGCAGGAGACAGCTGAATGGGTGGAATCAATGGGAAGGGGTGTGGCCAACTAGAAAGGGGATGAGCTATGCTCAAAACCACAAAAACTGTAACTGTAATTAAATACGCTGCCCTGCATGCCAAAACGTCATTATGAGAGTCCATTCAAGACAAAATGAAGTGTAGAAGAAAAAAAATATTTCAATGCATTGGCTGCATGACAGCTTAATATCTAGATGGAAACAAAAAGGTTGTGAGGCATGAAAAAATAAATTACTTTTTAAATACATTACTGGAATGCCAGTCAAAATCAAGTATAAGGAAAAACTCAACTCAAACCACTTCTCCTTGCACTGCAGTTCTAATTATAATTTATATTCAACTTTAGTAAAGTACCAAGCAATATGCTGAAAGTATCAATCTCTGTGATACCCCCCACTTGTAGAAATGTTTCTTATCCAAAAAAGACCTGCTGCCTGACAACAACTATCTACTTGTTTCATGGGGAAAACATGATCAAAGTAAAAAATGAAAAGCAAACAAGAAACAAGCTCAAGATACATTGCTTAAAGGATTACTGCACAGGTTATGGACCACACACAATAGATTGGCATTCTGTTTAGTTTACAGGTAAAGCCTGCAAAGACGACTGTAAGTCTCCAACAGATGCAATGAGCTTCTTAAAATAATGTAATCCTGTCCTTTATTACAAATACTGTCATATGCATTTCAATAATCAAAGCTTATACATTATCTAGTTATGTAAGTATCCTCTGCATGGCAACAACAGAAAGACTTTCAATGTTGGCAGTTCTTTAACAGTATGTTTATTAAAGCTTACTTGCATCTTACAATCCCAGACAAGCTTACCTGATGGTCATTAAAGCATTGCTACTTAAACACAGAGCAACAAGCACTTTCTGAATAATAATAAGCATAAATCAACAGTATAAAAATATGACAGAAACCAAAACATTCTGAAAATCTAGTACCGATGAAAAGTCACTGTAGTACTTGTGTCGACCTTGTATGGGGGGGAAACTCTGCACATTTACACTGCATAACTGCTCCTTGCCTTGCTTGGACACATCCAGAGTCACTACATGGGGGAGTGGGGTGCAACAAGTATGTCACAATTTGAAATGTCTCTGACTGACTGTGATGGCCCTGACTCATTTGTCATACATCTCAACCTCAGAGCTAGAAATCTGGACAAAGCCATACACAGAAGTGGAACAAAGGCCCACAAATAAGGACAATTTTTTTAAATATTGCTCTTATAAGCTTAGAAAGAAAATAGAGTAGTAGGTCTTGCATTAGTATGAATTTCTGAAGGGTATGAAATCTGAAACACAAATGTCTATCATTATTTTCTAACTTCAGTCTTTAATAATTTGCCACTTTTGCCAAAAAACCCACAATTTTATGAAAAACGGACCAAAATTGTGATGCAAAAATATAAAATAGCCACACAATACAGCTGGGAACCTGTCAAAGAAGAACACTTTTTAATATTAGTACTGCTAACTTGAGCAGATGACAAGATAAAAGAATCTACATGCATTTCTGAAATACAAGTAATGTATAACTCTGATTATTACAGTTATTTATTAATTGTAAACCCTCCACGTTTTCTTCCAAAATTGCCATTTTGTGGCGGGATTATTAGGGGAAGAGTAACATTTTGAGCCAAAATCGGGGACAGTTGAGAGGTTTGGATATGCCTAATTCTATAAAGCAATTTATTTGCACATACCTCTCAACCTGTTAATGCAGGAAATCTGGACAAGGCCAAATATATTGGGGGGACATATAAACAGTACTAAAAATTGCTCTTGTATAAACTGAGACCGTCAATAGAATAACAGCTCTTGCTTTAGCATGCATTTTTCTGAAGGTTATGAATTCTGAAACTCAGTGTTTGTCATTATTTAGTGACTTAATTCCTAAATAATTTGTCAGAAAACCACAAATTTTATAAGGAACAAATCAAAAATAAGAAGCAAAAACCTATTCATTCTGCAAAAATTTGGACAGTTGAGAGGTATAGTTCAGCCAAGGCTGTCTTTGAGTTTGCCACCTTCCCCCCCTCACAAAATCATGTTCAAATGGAGCCTCCCCCTGCAGCCATTTCAATGAACCATTACTTGGCTATTTCACCCCATTTACCATAAACACTAATGTGCATACTGCTTTATTTCTGCAATGATTTTGACTTCATTTGAAAGTTTTATTTTTCATTTTACAGCACAAACACTAATAGGTGTCTGCTAAACAAAGCAATGCAGTCTCACAATGAAAACAGACAACATTAAAACTTCTCTGCCCTTGAAACTCACATTCACTGAAACAGCATTGAAACCCACATTCAAAGAAAATACATTTTGCCAATGGCAGATAAAAATTAACTTTGGGCTGTTTTCAACTCACAGGCCCCTTGAACATGAAGCATACACATGCCCTTTGATATACATTCCTGATTGTATTAAATTATATTTCTTGTACAATACAGTACAGTTTTAGAGGGTGTTTTAAATTTATTCTTTTGAACATTTTTCCAGTAAACAATGAAAGAAAACGCATGCACCAATAATGACAAAACTGCCCAATTCAGAACATTTCCATCATAAAAGTCAACTCAAATGTCTTTAGTCCACCAGTATCAGTAAATATGCACAATCTCTGAAGTAAAAGTCATCTAAATAATTCCACATTAAAGAGATCTGTAACTAATGAAGAGGTTGCTGCCAGCAAACAACTTCATATTTCATTGTTTCATCTGCAAATAAAGTGCCTGTTGCCCTTGAGGAATAAATTGCCTATGTTACACTAAAAATGATAAGCTAATAATATTGCAATAGGGAATGGATGGCAAACTGATAGCAGGTTCATAGTTACTAGGTATCTTCACCAAAAAGGACTGCAGCATCCACCCCCTTTGCAACACAGTACAGTATCAACAATGCATCTACCTACTGTGGGAGTAGAACCCACAGCCTTCTACATCAAAAGCAAGTACACTACCTGTTGTGCTATTAACAATGCAAGCAGACTCAACATAAGCAGCACTAAACTGTTTCTCCCCTGCAGCTCTAAGCTCCTTGTAAAATCTACTCAACACTCAGCTGTATCTCTGAAATTTGTAGCACAAGAAATCTGGAACAAGCCAAAATTCATTGGGGGGGACAAAAGCCCAAAAACCAGGGACACATTTTAAACATTGCTTGCATAATGTTGGAAAGTTGCTAGAATAAAATGCTGTGTTACCACCATACATTTCACTACCACGTCTTGAACCCAGAACCCTGTGCAAAACAGTCAAAGCAATATACCACTTTGCCAAATCAGCTGTTTTGTGAAAGAGAAGAAGACTGAAACTTAAATGGCTACCATTTAGTGAATTCAGTTCTCACCATAGCTGTCAATCTCTTACCACAAAACACCTGAACAAAGCAATAATGGGGGAATACAGCCCCAAAACATATTCAGTGAATTCAGGTCTCACCATAGCTCTCAACCTCTTAGCAAAAACACCTGGACAAAACCAGTAATGAGGGAATACAGCCCACAAACATATTCAGTGAATTCAGTTCTTACCATAGCTCTCAACCTTAGTACAAAAAACCTGGACAAAGCCAATAATGGGGGAATACAGTCCCAGAAATAGGGACAAATTTCAAATATCCATCTTATAAACTTAGAAAATTGCTAGAATAAAAGGTTTTGTGTTACCATGTACTTTCTGAAGAATATGAATTCTGAAATTCAAATGCCTGTCATTTTTATTTATTTCACATTTGTTAACCAGGAAAGTCTGACTTTGAACAAAAGCCAATTTTCAGCAGGGGCCCAGGAAGAAACACTCCAGACACATCTTTGTAAGATGGAAGGACACCAGAGCACCATGAGGAAACCCACACAAACACAGGGAGGACATGCAGACTCCACAGAGAAGGCACCCTAGCCAAGCATCAAACAGAGAACCTGCAGCTGTCAGGCAACAATGCTACCACTGCACCACTTGACTATGTAAAGACAACAATACAGAAACCACAGATTTTATGAGGCACAGAATAGAACAATATGAGGCAAAAATCTGCAAATTTTTTTACAAATGGTGGTGGGCAGGGAATTCAGGTGCTTACCACCTGGGCCCAAAGTACAGGGTTCAAGCCTGATTCTCTACCCACCACCATATAGCAACTGGCACACACATGCACACACACCTTATCAGAAAAGGAAGTCGCGTAATAAAACATCTATGTACAATTTTCAAATTGTTACTTCTGGAGTGTTAAATATGCAGTAAATATTCAAAGTCCTGGATCAAAGAAATAATTAGCCCCACAAAACACCAATATCATGAAAATGTAAAGGACAGCTCCTGCATACTATGTGTCATTAACAGCCAGTAATATACATGTGGCCAGGTACTGAAGACAAACATCATGGATGAACAATAATTTTCTTGAAACAAGCATACTATATACATGTAATGTTAACTCAGACTTTTCTAGCACTCTTATCAACAAATGCAAAAAAAAGAAAGAAAGAAAAGCTATGTGTGTTAAAATGATATAAAAATACTTACATAATGAATATTTTAAATCTAAAAACTTTGCAGTACACACCACAGATGATTTAAAGGGTACTAAAACAGCACAGGTCTAATGCCTGTTCAGAGGAGAAGCAGCGAGCTATCAGACCTTTCATTGGACTCACTTTATTAAATGAGATTATCACAAAGACAATTTGTCTAATATAACTGTTTAGTACTTGGTCACTTTTTTGTATAACATTTGCCCTGTTTTAAATACATTTGCGTGCAAAACATTTGTGTTCATCATTTTTTAGTGCACTGAGTGATTTGACAAGCAGACATACACACACACACACACACACACACACACACACACACACACACACACACACACACACACACACGCACACACACACATACACACACACACAGTTCCATACCTTAAAGTCAGTAAACCCACATATTCCTTCCTGCAGTTCTTCCATACAAGTCCACACTGAGTTATTCCTTCCTGCAGTTCCGCCAAATGTCCATAACATCCAAATGCCTGCGCAGAGCAAGTTCTTCCCACAAGAGCAGGCTGGGTGCTACCCAGCCTGCAGATGTTGCAGTCCAATCCCCTTCCAGTCTATGCAGTTGTAACTGCATATACTTCTGGCATATGCTACGGAATGCTTGTTTTCCTAATCCAGACTGCTGGTGAGACAGTCTGTATTCTGTGCGCATGATCCAGACTGGTTCACCAGCAGTCCGGATATTGGAAATGCTGCAAGTGCGCATGCGCAATGTTCTGCGATGCATTTTTGTTTTTATTTTTTTATTTTCCTTTTTCTTTTCTTTTCTTTTTGTTTTACAGCTGGGGGTGGGGGCTACAGTCCTGCAGCCCAATAGCATGAGCCGCCCCTGACTGGAAACTGTTTAGCCCATTAAGAGTCAAATTAATAGACAGCGTTACCCAGGTTTTTTTACTTAATTTTTTGTGCCCAGGTTTATACAGTTCACTGATTCCAAAATGTATCTATATATCTCTCTTTATATCTATCTATATACATATATAGGTGTATATATATATATATATATATATATATATATATATATGTATATATATATATATATATACATATATATATATATATATATATATATATATATATATACACACACACACACACATATATACATATAAAGAGAGAGAAATGTGGAATACATCCCTTTAGTCAAACTTTTTTTTTATCAACAGGAAAAAAGCCAGAATGTGGGGTTGAAAATCAGCTGATTGCACATACAAGCTTTTTAAATGTATGCAAGATCATGGTACATTGTGAAATGGGAAATTTGCCCTTTCCCCACTGTAGTTCAGTCTCGGAGTTGGTATATATAATTAACAAGAGAGTGTCTGCAAAAAAAGTTATTTTTTTTTGCATTTTTCAATCAGCTGATGATCTCCCATTTATGCCTGGTCACTTGTTCATTGGTTTGATTTTTCAATATATGGACATGCATCTATATATATATATATATATATATATATATATATATATATATATATATATGTGTGTGTGTGTGTGTGTGTGTGTGTGTGTGTGTGTGTGCGCGCGTGCGCGTGTGTGTGTGTATAACATTAGTTCTTACACATCATCAATCCACAAAACTCTCACTCTTTTGTGTTGTATGTTTTATAGTCTACAAACAACTAAATAATCCAGTCAGACTGGAACTCTTTGTAATAGGTGATCACTATTGTTCACCTAGGGCAAAAACATCTCAGCTAGTTGCTGAGACTCAAAACAGTTTACTTGTCACACTAATGTCCACTAGGAAAAATACATGATTGGCTTCTCTTCACAATGAAATGAAGGAAAGAAATTCTTACCACTGATATCCAGCAGCAGGCACACTTTACTACTACAACTGTATTCACTCCTCCACTAAACTTGTCACCATTTCCAAAACACATGGGTGCTCTCGATGAATAGCGGGAACTAAATGTACTTACTTACTTAATGATTGGTTATATCTTGGGACTTTGGTTATAGGTTTCTGCCTGAATTGCCAGTTGCTTAATCCATCAATGCAGATTCTAAGGAGACAGGGGGAAAAAAAAACAAAACACAAAATAAAAAAAATTTATTTAACTTTCAAACTAAAATAGAATTTCATTTGCATTTGCAGCCACAAAATAAATAATAACACCACAATGGTTAACCAGTCCATATAGTTCTTTCAGGATTCAACTAAAATCCCTACTAGTGTAGGTCTTTCACTTATGATTCCCCTATCCCTTTCTCTTTGCCTATACTCTGATATTAATCCCAGATAGGAAAGGCATCTCTAGCCGGCAGTCCAAATGCGTTCTTGGCCTTTTCCCTTTCGATTACCTTTTCCTCTCTAAATATTTGTTCCCAATACCTTGGTTCCTTTGCCAGTTTCTTCCAGTAAAACTAACCTCCCTTTACCCTATTCTCTGTATCTCTAATTGCAGTCATCCCTGTCAGAGAAATCTCCTTTCTCCATTCCCATGTTAGCTTAGTTCTTAGAATACTTTCTGTTACTTTATGAATACAATATTCTGTATAACTGTTGTTATTCTCTTTACGGATCTACATCCAAAATCCCACTCTGTCCTTATTTCTTGAATTTCCCTCCTGCTTCATCATCACCCATTTCCACTTTGAATTGTAGCTTCTTGCTTGTATTATGTGTCAGAGCGTTAGCTCTTATTGAGATTGAGGGTTGGCATAATGGTTAAGGTGTTTACCTCACAGTCACAAGGTTTGATTCTCACCTTTGAGGAAAATTGGCTAGGCTTAAATATCCGGCAAGGACAGCTAGCCTAATATTTACCTATGAACCTGTGTAGCTCTAAAATACCTCTTCAAATCAGGTAATCCTAAACCACCTTGTTCTATTGAAAGGATCATCTTATCCCAGTTGACTCTTGCCCTCTTCCCCTCCCAGATAAAATCCTTCAACTCTTTATTAATTACTACCCACAACTTCTCTGGTTGATAAAAATATGCCTGACCTGTGTTGAAAACGAAACGGACTAAAAACATTTTTACTGCTTGTATCTTTCTACCTACATCCATAGAAAGAACTTTGATTTTCTCAGTTTTTGTATTATCTGTTATTTAGTTTCTTCTAACATACCCTTAGCTGGCATAGCAGAATCCATTTTAACCCATAATCCTAAATACTTCATTTTTATCATGCCCCCATAAATATGGGTATTGCTGAACAAATTCATGTATGGTTACATAGTTTACAGATACAGCCTTTGTTTTATCTTCATTAATTTTATACCCCCCCAAAAAAACAACTTGGAACTGTCTTAGAATGTACCAAAACACTGTGATGTCCTTTTCTGGTTTTATCGGGAACAAAATAATATCATCTGCAAAGAATGCCAAATTTTCTTGATTACAGCACCAATTATATCCCTGAATTTCAGAGTCTCTTATTTTCTTTGCCAATGGTTCTTAATATTATGCAAATAACAAAGGGGAAAGAGGACATCCCTGCCTAGTACCTCTGTTCAGACACAACTTATCAAAGAGGACCCTTCTACTTTGATTTTTGCCTCTGATCCCTCATATATCCTCCTAATCAACATTATTATTGTATCTGGAAATACAAATGTTTCCATTGCCAAACTCATAAAATCCTAGCTTACTCTGTCAAATGCATTCTCTGCATCAAGACCCACCAACAACTGTATTTTCTTGCATTTTGCTTCCCTCTGGATCAATATTGTTCTACTAATGTTGCCAAAAGTTTGCCTCTATTCCACAAAACCACATTGATTCATGTCTATCAGTTTTGGCAACACCTTCACCATTAGCCATTATAGACATAAACACTTTATAATCATCGTTTAAAATAGAAATGGGCCTATATGAAGCTGAGTCTGGTGAGTCTTTACTGTCTTTAGCTATTGCAGCCACCACAGCTTTTTTCCAGGATGTCAGTGATTCCCCTCCTTCTAAAATACTGTTAAACAAAACCTTCAGGATCCTTATAATTCTCTTCTCTCCTAGCTACCAAATTTCCATCAGAATACCTGGAGACTTTCCTGCAGATTGGTTATACATCACTGTTTTTATTTCATTTCCTCCTGTCTTAACTGTTAATTGTTGAGCCTCATCTACCATTAACTTTGGCATACTTAAGTCTTCCATAAATATTTCCATTTGTGCTTTTTCTTGATTTTCCATTTTCTCAGCTTTATACAAATTGCCATAAAATTTCAGAAATATCTTGAGTGCCTCTATGAGATCTCTGGTAATTATTTTCTTATAGGCTCCCTAAGTGTGGCAACAACCTTTTTTACTTTCTGTTGAATAAGTCGTCATGCTAAAAATGCTCTGGAATTATCAAAAGCCGTTGCTTAATAGCAATCTTTCTAAACTCATGCATATTATCCAGGTGCTCCCTTCATTTCTATTTTGCCTCTGCAGTTATACCTATTCTTGCTCTGTGAGATTCCCCTTATTCTGCAATACTTTAACCTTTGTTGGCCCCAATAAATAATTCTTGTTACTTCTTAACCATATCTATTTTTGCTTTATTTCTACCCTATTTTTAAATCTACTTTCATTTAATCCCACTCACTAGTTATAACTTCTGAAGAAATTTCTGTCTTCCGTAATAACTTCCAAATAATTTCCACTACCCATTCCTTTTAACATATAGGTGGGGAGGCACCAGTGTCTCATTTTTACTTCATTACCTTGTATTTTTATTTTAG
Organism: Protopterus annectens; assembly: GCF_019279795.1. Taxonomy (NCBI): domain Eukaryota; kingdom Metazoa; phylum Chordata; order Ceratodontiformes; family Protopteridae; genus Protopterus; species Protopterus annectens. The sequence goes on from NC_056736.1 coordinate 645,802,024, forward strand.
TTATTATTGGCGCGTGATATAAAATAGTTATTGGATGTTTGTCAAAGCTCTGAATTAAATGCACACATTCCTGTGAAATATAATTTATGTCTAGTCTAGTCCAGTTATTGTACCTTGGGGAATAATATGTAAATTCGCTCTGAATTCCTGCTACTAAATTCATGTCTTCCATACCAAATGTCTTCCTAAATTTCTATAGAAATCTACCCTCTTTTCTTATTTTTTCCCTTCTCAGTCCCCCCAGATACATCCTCATTGTTGCAAATCAAATTCCAGTCCCAACTATAAATACTATTCCCTGCTGAAAGCTGATTATTTCTTCCAAAAATTTCTTAAACTCCATAATAGCAGTTTTAGGTGAAATATAAATACATACCAGCATAATTCTCCTCCCTTGTCAGTAGCCCCTTACTACCAGAAATCTACCATTATTATTTTTTCCTCTTTTTTTTTTTTTTTTTTTTTTTTGCTATTGGAGTTCCTCTAGCAATTAATAAAGGTACTCCTATTTTCCTTTGTTCATAGGTTCATAGGTTGTTACTAGGGTAATGACCACTAGGCCCCTTAAAAGCCCAGCTGTACACACCAAACCATTTGTGGGGCAAGTTTGTAGACAGGTAGCTGAGGATTGTAGTGGGAGGGCGTTAGGCTAATACTTTTCTTATTGATAGCCTCTGTCCATTAGGGACATGGTGACCAGAACTGGGGTAAATTTACAATTTCCCATCCAGTTGTCAAGGTTTCATTTTAATAGGGCGAGGGATGAACTTTGTTTTACATGGATGGAGAGCCTATTGCATAGTGTGGGGATACCTTGATACACGTATCTGTTTCATTAGCTTGTTCTGTTTATGTCACAAGCAAAGTTCAGAGCCCTAGATATTGTGTTTCTAGCGCTGTTTGTTTTGCACATGTGCAACAGGTCCATCAGGGCTGAGTCTGAGGAAGTCCTGTAAACTAGGCAAAGACTCTCCTCTCAGTAGCCTGTAGGAGACTAAATACAGAGGCAGCGCCTTCAGGAGATCAGTGTAGGATAGGGTATTCATGCCTGACTTCTTGTGAGAAACCTTTATGGGTGTTTCAGCTCTTGCAGGTGTCTGGTTAGATACATGCCTAAAGAGCATTGTATTCAATGATACGCATGATAAGGGCCAAGTACAGTGGTACTATAGCTTCCTTGGACCTGGATGCCATAACCTTATCTATAGGTTGGATGACATAGATTATTTTCTTACTATCTTAGCTACATGTTGGTCAAAGGCCAGATTGTTTTCTACATATGTTCCCAGAACTCTTAATACTGAGTTGACTCTTAGGGATGGTTTATCAAAGGAGTAATTAACTTGGGTTGACTGTTTCCCAAATGGCATTATAATGCATATTTTGGCATTGAGTTTTAGGCTATGGCTTTGACACCAGTTATTTATCTATACTAAACCCACCTGCAAGATGTTTGTGTCTTGAGGATAATCTATAATAGCTCCCTATTTACAGTCATTTGCAAACATGGTGAGCCAGAGGCATTGAACATTAGCCTTGACTTCTGAAAAGTAGATGCCAAACAGGAGCAGGCCCGGCATGGAACTATAGGGTATTCCGCTGTTAAATGGTCTCTTGGTGGAGGTGGTCTCGCCAGTCCTGACTTCTTGGGTGCTATCTGTGAGCCAGCTGGCAATCCAGTGAGTTATGTAAAGGTTTATGCTTAACTCAGAAAGATGCCAAACAGGAGTAGGCCCGGCATGGAACTATAGGGTACTCCGTTGTTGACTGGTCTCTTGGTGGAGGTGGTCTTGCCAATCCTGACTTCTTGGGTGCTATCTGTGAGCCAGCTGGCAATCCAGTGAGTTATGTAAAGGTGTATGCTTAACTCAGAGAGTTTTTCAACAATGTCTGAGTGGGATATTTGCCTTGGTGACCATCTCAAATAAGTCTACCAGGTTAATTAGGCATGGACTTCTCTTAAGAAAGCCAAATTGAGATGGATCAAGTGTATGTAGGTTGACAATGTTCTTGTTTATCATTTCCTTGACAATTCATTCCATGGCTTTGTATATTAGGCTTGTTACTCTGATGGGTTTGTAGTTCCCTAAGGTGGCTGATGGTAAGCCCTTGTGGAGGGGAATGACTGTTGCAGTCCTTCATTCACTTGAAATGTAGCCTGTTTCAAATCTGTAGTTGAAGAATGCCTCATGCGGTCCTGAGAGATCATGTTTTAAATTGTTCAGAAGTTGACTGGTGATGTTCTCTGGACCCATGAAGATGCTGTTCTTTGCTTTAACAAGTGCAGCCAGCACCTGGTGCCTGCTGATAGCTGGGGGAAGTATACTGGAAGGGATTATACCTGGTGGAGCTGGGGGGGGGGTGAAGTTTGAGCAGAATTTTACAGCCAGTATATTTACTATGTCACCTTGATTGGTGTAGGTGATACTGTTCCCCTTATCTTTAAAAGAGTTGCTTTTCCTGATTTTGGGCATGAGTTTTCTTCTTTTATTGCATACCCTGCATAGTTGAGGATTCCACCCATAGGGATTGTTTTAGGTTTATTTCTGGTAGGTACAGCAGCCTGTATTCAGCTATTCACATGTTTGTAAACCGGCTCTGTGAATAAATTTACATAGGTAGCTGTGGTCTCAGGGTTGGGGGGGGGGGCTTGAATTTTGGCAAACCCTTACTTAATAGGATGTAGTTTGCCTTTGAATAGTTCCTAACTGTTACTGGTTTAGCCAGATTTTTTGGGGTTGATTTTTACTTCAAATGAGACAGATTTGTGATCCAACCTCACTAGTGAGGACATAATGGGGGGGGGGGTGCAACACTCTCCCATGTTGGTGAGTGCCAGATCCAGAATGTTTGATCTTCTGTTTGGAGCATGCACTATTTGTTTAAGGGTGTTTGTGTTAATAAAGTCCAGGAGGGATTGTGCCTCTGAGTTTGAGTCACTGTATGTTTCACTGTATGTTTCCCAGTCTATAGTGGGTTGTTAAAGTCACCAATGAGTAGCAGTGTTTGGATGTTGAGTGCTTCTAGTAGGTTTAGATAAGAGTCATGAGACCTTAGGGGCAGAGATGGTGACTTATATACCATGATATGGTGAGGGACCTTACCTATGGTGACTTGCACATGTATGAGCTCAATGGAATCATCCTGTTTTACGAACCTGGAGGAATGTCTGTTGCAAACATAGATTGAGACACATCCACCTTTGGCCCTAAAGTATGTGGAAGCCACTGTAACTTTGCACTTCCAGAGTACTTTAAATGGCTTTAAACCAAGTATCGGTCATGGCACAGATATGTGCATTCTCCACGTTGAGGTGAGCTTCATGGGTGTGGAGTTTTTTGCTTAGGCTTCAAGCACTGAGCAGTAACACCTTAAGGTTGCTTGTAGACTTTTTCACTTTGTTGGTAGTTTGTATTTTTGGTATTGGCTGAAAAAGGCTCTAAGAGGGTGAATAACATTTTAGCCAATATCTGAAAGCCTGGGGAGACAGGAGCAACCCTTCCTTGACAAAGCAGCATGATCTTTTGATTATGTTCTGCAGTGCTGACAGGTATTAGATCCCCCTGGAGTGACACCAGAAACAAAGCCAATTATGAAAATCAATAATTTTATGTTCATACTGTGGCATCATCCTTGGTGAAGGCAGAAGGCTGCTCAGTGTAAAGCTTATACTGTGATACACATTCCGAGAGATCAATTATGTATCTTTTCATATGGTTCAGTGAGGTTTGTCTCAGGTCGTTTACACCCACCTGAGGTATAATAGAATCATATTGGTACCTGGTGTGCAGTAACTTGAGTGTGTGCATGACAATGCAGATCCTGCCTCCAGATGGGCAACTAACCATTATCTTCTCCTAGTCTAACCTGGTGAGTGAGGTATCTGTGTGTCATAGAATGGAGTCCTCAATGACAAGAGTATTAGGTAAAGTGTATGTTTGCCTTAAGGACTTTGCACTCAGGGACCATTAGGTGTAAGTTTATGTGAGATGGTTGGTGTTGCTTTTGGTGTTTGTTTTAGTGATGGACGAGGAGCAGTGTTGCCATTAGGTGGCTTTGGAGATCTTTGAGATTTGGGAAGGTTTCTTTTAAGCACCTTTGCACAAGACAATGTGTGTGTGTGTGTGTGTGTGTGTGTGTGTGTGTGTGTGTGTGTGTGTGTGTGTGTGTGTGTGTGTGCGTGCGTGCGTGTGCGTGTGCGTGTGTGTGTGTGTGTGTGTGTGTGTGTGTGTGTGTGTGTGTGTGTGTGTGTGTGCGTGTATGTGTCTGTGTGCGGTAAACTGTATGAGTATTCCTGATAACCTTATTTGTATGAGAGATTTTTTGCCTCCAACAAAGTTGTATATTTACTTCTCTCCCATACTGTGTCATTTTTTTAGTGATTAACTGGTTGTCTGGGAACTTGAGACAATTGCTACATTGTCTTAGGATTTCCAAATTTACCAAGCTGGCCTCAGAGACATTTGGAAATTGCATATCTATGCTGTCTGGTTTTATAATAGGGTTGGCTGTTTAGGATTAAGACTTGTGTTTTAACAAGGGTCTCCTAGGGTAGTTTCTGGGGTTAAGGGTATGATGTTATATAGTGCTAGGATATGGTAATGCTATTCAATGCTTAAGTTAGCTGCTCTAAGCTTATTTCCAGACAATGCCACAATGTTTATCAGGTTTCAGATCTAATCCTAACTTTATAGGTAAATGTTGCTGTCTATATGTTTGCTACGATACAGAGCACTGTTAACTCTCATTGCCCAGTGGGTAGCTCTGTGCAGAAAAAAAAAACAGCTTGAAAACTGACTGCTATGCCCTCTAGCCAATAAATAACCACACTTTGAACTTCCTGCAGTGCTTCCCAACTCAGAGAAATCAGGTAAACACCTTCTGTGCACATTATTTCTGAGCCTGGAATTTCATAATGTAAAAGCACAGCAAAAGCAGCTCTCAAGTGCAGATTAAACAACAAAAAAATGAAGTCCTTAGCTAATTCGCCCTTCTGTAAAGAGATTTGGAAGAACACAGGCTAGAAAAGTCAACAGAGAAATTACTATTTTTGCCACAAAATTAAATAAATGCTTTAAAATGTTCAAAAAACAGCAGTGATCATTGTATAAAGCAATCGCAACTGCCGTTAATTAAGAAATTATTCTTATCTTAGCTTGTATGGCTCTGGATGCAGTTGAAATATTGGAAAGGTGTTGCGGAGTTATTTGTAAGTGAACAAAGAACTTTGAAACGTGCCTGATTTATAGCAGAGAAAAAACTTTGTAAACTGAATCCTATGCCCTCTAGCCAATAAGCAAGAATATCCATCCTGAAATCCATTCGTTTTAAATTCACAAGCTCAGTTCCTTCCAAATGTGTCTCTTGTAGCATTGCTATTTGCACTCTGCATTTCAAATTAGTTATTCTTTCCTTTTTGTCTATCCTTGTGAAACCATTCACATTCCAAGATAATATGGAGAGTGTCACCACTATGATAAAAAGTCATTATTCCTACCTATTATATATGAAAGCTTTTTTAAAATATCTTTTTCCAGCATTTGTGGTATGTCCACCCACTTATGTTTGACAGGTTGATACTTTATACACTTTTTATTGTCTCCTTTTGAACCTATGTCACATTTTATGACTTTTTGTTATAAAGAAAACCCTCAAACATAAAAACAAACACTCCTCCAGAATACCACCATAACCTGTTAACTTAATACAAACATGCAAAACTATCCATACATACATACAAATATTTCAAGCATGGGCATTAATGACCTTCTAGCCTTGCCAATATACCAAAACACATGTTGCCAAAATAAGTGTTCAGGCTGTTCTTAAAAATATCTAAACTAGTACTTGCTTTAATGTAACTTGGCAGTGTGTTCCATGCATCAGCTGCTTTCTTAAAGAACACTTCTCATTCCTATAAAATCTTTTACATAGGCTATCTAATGATTCTCTACACTTTTGATAACCACACACATTCCCAGAGATAGTTGTCTCTAAATGCTCTATATACCCGAATAAGATCCCCTCTTAGAAATCTATGAGACACTGTACAAGTTCAGAAATTTTAGTCTTTCATAATAACTTAAATGTTTACATCTATGGATGCCCTTGGTATGTTTCTGCTGTAGTCTTTCCAGTTCACTCATGCTTGTTTTCTTATAAGGTTTCCATATTGTTATTCCATGCTCAAGTTTGGGTCTAATGTAACTAACAAAACAATGACTTCATCATTTCTGATTTCCTAGACTTTATACATCTTTTTATACAACTTATAGTTCTATAACTAACATTAACCAATTATTCGATGATTAAAAAAACTCAAAGCTGGATCTAGCCATATACCCAGGTCCTTAAATGAATCTATAGTTTCAAGCAATATGTGCTGTGTTAAATATTCACCTTTCAGTTTCAGTCTCTCAAATCTCATATGCATAGTTTTTTATGTATTTATCAGCATATTATTCTCCTGTGCCCAAATGGTCAATTTAGTCAAGTACTTTTGCAGACATGCCTTATCTGTAACACATATAATCAGTTTGCCCAGTTTCAGGTCATCTGCATATAGACTATAGAACACCTCAGATAAAAAAGTTAGGTCCGAAAGATGCAATCTAAACAAGTGAGGCCTAGTACAGAGCCCTGTGGGACACCCTGACTGTAACCAAGAATGTCACCTGTTCAACTGCTGTATGATACTTGCCACATCCTATTTGTAAGACATGTAGATATCTGTCTTATCAAGAGTACATCGATACCTAGTTGTTCTAATTTATTGATCAGTGTTTTGTGTATAACTTTGTCAAATGCTGAAGTTAAATCTATATAAATTACATCACAGCACAATTTTTCATTTATAGCTGTTATTATATTATCAGTTGGTAATATCTCTATTTTTAACATATACATGCTGATATATACTTTCAAGTCCCAACCTATCCAAGTCTAAAAATAATGTATCCAATATTACCTCCTCCATTATTTTTCCACAATATGAAGTAGACTTAAGGGTCTATATGAATCTAGGTTTCTCCTACTCCCCTTTCCCTTAAATCTGGTTTAATAAATGCATGTCTCTAATCTTAAGGAATCTCCCCATATTTTGATGACCTAGTAAATAATATATATAATGGTACTGTAAGTTCTTGCTGAAGTGTTCTCAGGTCTAATTTGATTCCAGTATATGACTTATCACCCCCTTTGTGGACCCAAACTGTTTTGTGTAAGATTTTGTAAATAAATCCATCGTCTGTTGTGCCTGAGAATAAATTTTAGAATCTGCACATTTATCAACTAGTATGTCTTTACTCCTTCCACATCTTATGTATCTATAAAAAAGGTTTCCTATTATGCTCAATATCTTTATATACATTTTCTTCAAATTTTTCTTGATCTTGTCTCACAATATGCTTAACTTATTCATCCATTTTGTTTATTTCAGTTTTCAAAGCTGTAGTTCGAACTCTCTTTCATTTATGTTTTGTCTCTTCCCTTAATAAGGTATCTTGTTCCTATGAAAATATATCCTTCTGACTTTGTATGCATAAATCGTGATGTTAAACATTTTTTACTTTTTTTTTTTTGCACTCAATATCTCTTTTAAAACTTTACACATTCCATCTGTAGTTTTTCCACTGAACATCTCACTCCAGTCAGTTTTATATGGTGACTGTTTTGCTTCCATATAATCTGTAATTAATATTCTCTGCATTTGTTTAGATTTCAGTTTGGCAGAATTATCTAACAACACATTACCCTTTATAACCTCATGTACCTGTAGGCAAATCCTAACTTAAAGTAACAGTAATTTATTTAGGAACACAAACAGTGTCTAGTATGTTTCATTCCCTGGTAGATTTTTTTTACAATCGTAAACAATTGTTGTTCTTGAACATACATTATAAATAATTTCCTTACTAAAGTTGCTGAATCAATATTATTCCAGTCTGTTTCTGGTAAATTTTAGCCCCCAGCTAATATTATTCTCTTCAACTTGTTTCATGCAAGAAATGTATGAATTCCTCTAGGTCATCAGCACTTGACTTTGGTAGTCTATACAATCCAACAATTGTTATATGTTCCAGGGTTGTCTTTATTGTCATAGTTACACAGTCTATAGTATTGATGTAATCATTGAACATGTAATAATCACAGGTCTCATAACTATCTTTAATCCCTGTCATAACACATCCACCTGATTTTTTGATGAAATGTCTGTTCGAGTAAAACATTTATACCCTGACAGAACTGGTTTCCAGTCATTGTTCTTTAACCATGTTTCACAAACAATAACAACATCAGATTTGTGGAAATGTAGCAAATTTTCCAATAAAAAACTTTATTATTAATACTTGTAGCATTAACAACCATCACATATGCATCAAATGTTTTTATCTGTGAACTGTTAAACTTTTGACCTTGCAAAAATATGTACATGTTCAATAATGGTGTTTAACCCTCCTAATGGAACAATTGTCCCAAATAGACAGCTGCAAACACAGGCCTGCTCTAACCTAAAGTTAAGGTTATCCACACTAAAATGTATGTTGCTGCCTGTGATCTTACTGATACTAATTGGTGTATGTTCTTTCTTCTCTTTTTTCCTCTCCCAGATGTAAAAAAACAACCTGCATGCTTTTAGAAAACATTTTTTATCAGCTCGTCTGTACAGCTGTTTAAAGCTTTTTCCATTTTTTTACCTTTTGTTGGTGGACTCCTTCACTGTTTCATTTATTTTAATCAGCCTTGGGCATATCTGACTTATTTTTTCTCTAGATTACTGGAAGCCATGTCTTACAACAAAGACAAAACTTTAAATGCTTTTTGCAGAACAGCTGTAGGATTCTTCCAAGTCAGTGTGTTCTCTTCAGCTTTTCCAGTTGATTTTATTTTAGGCTGTCTTAGTTTATTCTTTATTGGCATCCAGGCATTGTACTTACTAGCCAGTAATTGAATTTACTAAAAGTGACAGAGTTCCTGGCCCTTGTCTTTCAGTTTCTTTTTTTACTCTGAGAGGAATTAAATTAAGCTGTTGATCAGTGTGCAGCCATCTTGGAAGTTGCATATCAACCTCTGTTTTCTGTATATGGTTTGGTTGACAAAACAGATGGTCTATATGGTTTGGTTGACAAAACAGATTGTCAATAAGTGTTTAACATTGACAATCACCAAGATTGGGAAATATGCCCTTTCCTCAGAGAATGTGTAATGTCAGCGTTGTAATAAATATTTAGGAGGGGTGCCCCTCATATGGGCTAATCCTCAGAGTATGCACAGAAGGAAATGTACATTTTGTTGCTAATGTTAGCATTGTCCCATAGGTTACACCACCTTCTGCTGTTTCTTGCTTCCTCTAGTTACTCTTACTCTGCGTCACTGTGAGTGAAGACTACCTTCTCATTTTCCTTTTTCTTCTCTGGATTGTTTTTATTCTGAAAAAAGTTATCTTAAAACACATTTTGCCTTCAGCTTTACCCTTTTCCCTGACATATATCCTGTTGCCTAAAGTCTTACCTTATTTATTTTTTTCTGTTTTAAACTGGCAGAAACGGGTTTAAAACTCTAACAGGGAACTGTTTCTATCTAAGTACCCTGGTAAAATATTTCTTATTGTTACATATCTCCTTCTCTATGTCCACCTCCCGATTAGAATTCTCCATTTCTGCTGCTCTTTATTTTAGTTTGACATAAAGTTTTAATTCAGTTGAAATGGTGCATTTTCCATATTTCTTAACTCAGTTTCCTTAGAATACATTCTTGCAATGGAATCACACATCCTAAAGGCTTAATATTACTAATGGCATGCTTTTCAGAGGGTATAGTTTTCATTGGTTTAACAGAGTTTCACAAGTACAAACTATAGCTATATGTACCCCTTTTCCACTTTTAAAATTCTATATCTGTTACTTTTTGTTTGCTACCAATACTTAACATAGGTTTTACTACAGGTGTAGGCTGCTGAGATCTATATATGGTTTCATGTTAAAACATTTTTTCTACTAACACAACAAAACTTTCAGAGTCCTTAGGGACAGTTTGACAGTCGCTTAAAGCACTAGGTAAAGACCATTTAATCTGAGAATTTCTATCACTTTTTTTTTATGTTCATCCTCTGGATCTAGTCATACATTGACAATATTTTTAAGTTCCATGCTTTTGATGTTATTGTTTTGTTATGAGAAGATGTCCAGCTATGAATCTTTTGACATTGTGCCTCTGAGGTAAAACCAGCTCTGGCATATAAAGCCTTTCAGACTTTGTCATATTCCTGGCAATCAATACCCTCCTGGTTTATGAATAATGTCAGTGAACTAAGCTGGTAAGATCATGGCCTAACTCATCTCATCCCTCCTGGTAGACATACTGCTCAAAGGTGGTAAGGTACAACTTGATGTCCTTCTCCAAGTATGCTGCTTTAGCAGTGGCAGTGTTCCTAATGTAGCCATCAACTTAACTACCCCAATCATCACTTCTGTTACAGTCACTATGGCCTGTATAACTGTTCTACCATGGTTATCTTGTCACGTGGATCCACACACACAGATACGCTCAAACAATTCCCAGTACACAACACAAGACTCCGTCCATCCCTCTCTCTCTCTCTCTCTTTTACAATTGGGGAATATACATTCACTTTAGAGTTGATATGTTTAATTTTATGACTCTGGCATTTATATCTGGTGCCAAAATGCCCACTACAATCCCCCAGTGTAGAAAATTAATGCAGCTGAGACAACCAGTCTTTATAAAAATAATGCAGTTTATAACATACAAATGCAAATAAAGCAGGTTCTTCCAAGTAAAACAAGTTCTTATAGTTTAAGTAATTGTACAGTAAATACCTTTGAATCAAACTTTTACAGCTGAAAAACAGCCTGTGCTGGTATCTCTCACTCTCTTTCTTCAGATACCTCTGGCAGGAATAATTTCCAGTTCTTCTCCAAGGCGTTTCTTTACTGTAATTGATTCTCTCCTTTAAGTGGGATGCTAAAATACAAGTTTCAGGGTGATTTTCTTCAAGTAGAATTATTTCAGACATCACGCTTTTGCTGCTTATTGCGAGTTGAGATCAGGAAGTAAAGTCATGCTTTGTTAAGTTGCAGTGTGAACAAGTGGTAGTATCAAACATTGCATGACTAAGAGAGCAGTTAGAAACATTGTAGAGACAAAGTGGCCACCATTATGCTTGGCACTACACTTATAACATGGCTTGTGTGAACAGAGTAGTGTCAAGCAAAAGGAAATGTGCTACACAGAAGCAGGTGTTCAGAAATGGAGACATTTCCAGACATGTGAGAATCAAAGCTGTCATTTAAAGCAAAACTCCACCCTCTCCTACAGTTTAACTCACCTCTTAGGTTTCTTTTCAACCTACAATATGATTCCAGCACTGTGTAGGTATCTGCTTGTACTTTATAAAATTTTCATTTCCTCATTTTGTGTCAAAGGAAGGGAAAGACCACCCACAATTTTTAAGCTTAACGTCTCATATGAGTTGTAGAGGCTGCTGTAAACAAGACAGAGAGGCATGCAACTGTTTCCATTGCCTTTATTGCAGAGAGGTTGAGAACATCCACTGATTCACAACCGCTTCTAATGTAGCTGTGCCTTTCAGAGCTAAACAGAACAATTAAATAAGTCAATGCTTCAAAGGGAGTTGTCGCCTCTTTTGACAAATTAACATAAGCAGCATCACAGTATCGAAATTCTAAGCTTTAAATTTTAAATATTTGTTGTTTATACTACTTTACATTTTACGTTGACATGGATTTAGTATTAAAGATGTCTGTGACAGTTAGAGAAAAGGCAGAAAATATTTTTTTCTTGTAATTCTTGTAAATTATCATATCAGCATGTTCACCAAAGTGTAGGGGGAGGGGCTGCCAATTCATTTTGGACTACAAAAAGATACTTTGAACAAAGGCCTGCAGTTTAGCAACTGTTATGGTTGTAGCTGTGTAATTCCTTAGTATACTGTAAAACAATCCCTGAAAACACTCACAAATGAGGCCCATTCAAGAAATAAAAGAAGCAGTCTTGTTACAGGAGGTATATAAGATGACAGTGACTGACACTAATCCCATTATATGTCAAAGCCATGGGACTACATCACTACTCCCTTATGTATAGCATGACTCGTATAAAGCAGAATTGAAATGGATTATGGAAAAGAGAAACGCTTGAAGAAAAATAAGATCACGTTGATATGTCAGGCCCCATTGATAGCCATTGCAGAAAACATATTAAAATTATATAAGAAGCAGCTAGAGTGATTTTTGAGAGGTTAAATTACTCAGAAAACAGAGCTAGAGTGAAAAAAATATTTTTTTTAGTTCTAAGGTGGAGTTTTCCTTTAAACGAAGAAATACACATTTACTGAATAATGTAGCAGTCCACTAATTGTCACTGGAGAATATTCCAAAAGAACCACCTAAGCTGAGGAACTGCTGATTTTGCTCTTTGGATGCTTTAATCTGATATGTTTGATTCACTTTTTGTGATTCACCATGCTGTTAATGCTTTTCTGTATAAAAACATATATGCTTCAACTTGATATAGTTGTCCAAGGATTTTATTCAAGACAATCTACAGTCAGATCTGTTATCACTCTCTGCTAGAGCCATTGTTCTGGATTCCCAGTTTCTTTCCACAAAAGGCCTCCATCCCTGTGCTTCTCCCAAGCCCTCTATTTATATTTCTTAGAACAAATCATTACAGCAACATGGTCTTACTAATATAGCCAAATAACTATGTGGTCTAGAGCAACAGTTCCAACTTGGCAAATATTTACTGCATCTAAAAAAATGATTACTCTATTTACAATGCATTTCTTCCATCACTGCTTAAAAACTATTTCCACCACTATATATATATATTTAAGTCACTTGGACTCTTTTGCTTACAGAGAATCACCAACCTATAAAACTGTCTCTCTCTGCCTTTCTCTCTCTCTCTCTATATATATATACATATATATATATATATATATATATATATATATATATATATACATATATATATATATATATATAATATGTATGTATGTATATATATATATATATATATATATATATATATAGAGATATGTATAGATATATGGGTCTCCTTGACATGATCGAAATGTCAGTAGACTGAATTTCAAATAACTGAAACCAAAAGAGCGAAGTTTCACATAAGTGAATCTTCCCTATATTGACGTTCAGAAGACTGAATGTTTGAAATGACAACTTCCCAAGCTGAGCAGAACAGGAAATTCACTCATTTCCATACTGTAGTGCGATCTTGGAGTTGATATATTTAATTTGAAGGGGGTTTGGGGGTGCAGCCCCCCATGATGGGGTGCACGAGGGCACAGCTTCCCTGTGAAAACGTAAAAGTAGACAGTAAATAATTGTAAGTCTTAAATTTAAGGGTTTGTACTGAATATTCCTGTCGATGTTATAGATACCATCATGAGTATTCAGTGAGATTTTGTTTGGGTTTGCGGTTATTGGTTGGTGGGTGGGGTGTAGGTGAGGTTAGGTACGTAGTTTCATTTCTTAAAGTGTTAGTGTACTGCTGCTATGGTATAATTTATTAGTTTCATATTTCCGTTTAATGGGAGGTAAGTCTGATTGTTATTGTGTCGGTTTTGTGTATGTCGGGGATTTAAAATGTCAGGTTTGTGGACTTTCATTTTTATGGTCTCAGTTATTTGAAAGTCAGTCTACTGACATTTCAGTCATGTGACACACACACACACACATATATATATATATATATATATGTATATATATATAAATATATATATATATATATATATATATACACACACACACACACACACACACACACACACACACACAGACACACATACATACATTTATATATATATATATATATATATATATATATATATATGTATAGAGAGAGAGAGAGAGTAATATATTCTGTAAAATGCTGGTTTTATCAACAGAGTTTATTGTCTTCTCCTTCTTTTGAAATTCCTGCTTGTTTATTGCATGGGATTTTAAAAGTCAGATTGTCAGCTCTCTTTGTTGATCGAGATGTATTTGCTTGTGGGATTTTGTTTTCCTGCAAAAGTTTTGAGATGTTCTGAAAGTTTTGGCATTAGGGCTGTGTGTGTGTGTGTGTGTGTGTGTGTGTGTGTGTGTGTGTGTGTGTGTGTGTGTATGTGTGTGTTTACATGTGTGTGTGTTTGCAGGTTAGAGTTCCAGTAAGGGCTAGGTAAGGTAATAGTTTTAGTGTTTGTGTGTATGAATATCTTGTGTGGTGGATGCAGCCCTGTACCACATAACTTGGGTGCTGTCCCTAACCCCTATCCTGCCACTGCAATGCCCCTAACCCCAACCCTACACATTACCTTACCAAAACCCCCTTTCCCCTAACAGTATCACTCTCCAGGCAAATTATGTCCAAAGGGTATGTTTGTTTTTTAAAATTCACAAGTTTATAAAATAAATATAGCTTTATTGTAAGGTCAGATAAAATCAGTGGAGCACACTCTTCTCAAACAAACAAGTCTGCCAAAGGAAATCACCTTCTGTAATGGCAACCAGAGGAAAAACATAAAAATGCTTTATTTTTTCCAAAGTCCAAGAGTCACATATGTAAATAAAGGGTAACAGTTTCTCAAAGAAAATCCAGTAATTCCCTTCTGGATCAGGAATTAATGTCCATGCATACACTGACGCTTCAAAGTAACTTCTCTTCTTCCTAGATTTGTAAATAAGAAGCTGTCTGTGTTTCCTCAGGTAAAATCCAACAGAAAGCCCTCATACTGTAGCAGAAAACCCAGAAACAAGTTCTAGGGACACAAATCTCCTTTTACAAAAGACCAGCTTTAGTCTAAGCTGGTGGGGCAATAACCATCTTCTTATATACATCACTTAGTTGCAGAATTTATTCTGTTAAGTGAGCCATGCAGAAATTCTCTTTGCCTAATACACAGAGCTTTCTTCCTTATACATGATATTTGCATCCTTTTAAAACAACAATTCTATTTACAGCCTTATATATAATATTTGCATAGTTTTAAAGCAACAACTGCATTTACAACATTTGGGTACAATATCTGCATCCTTCTGAGATGCTAATCTGGTGAGAACCAACACACTATATTAAAATGACCCCTCTTTCCCCAGCTTGAAACCCTTGTTTTCTGACCCAATAGACTATCAGTTTAAAATGTGGATGGGGGGGGGGGTGCCAATCTGTATAGCTTTAAACTCCCACATTGCCATGCCTAATTTGGTCTTGAGGTGTCAGCAGTTAACTTGGCTTGTCTCAGAGAGTTCTAGTTCAGCATGTACCTTCGTAGATTAGAGCCTTAGACTTCTGAATGTGTTATTAAGCAGCAGTATATTTGACATAGGATTTTAGGGCTGAGTCCATTAATGCCTGAAAGTTCACAGGGACACCATGTACCCCACAAAATAATAGTATATGTCATCGCTTTTCTTGACTTAAGCCAGTTTCCATTTGTTAGATAGAAGAATCTTACCTTTCCCATCTTTTCTATTAGTTCATTGACTCTGGGCGTGGGTAGTTGTCAAATTTCAAAACGCTGTTCAGCTTCCTAAAATCATTACAGAGTCTTATTGTTCTCTATCAGGCCTTGGGATTAACACAGTAACAGAGCTGTTCCATTCACTTCTTGACTCATACATCACCCCCTGATACCTCCACCAGGCTTTAGGAATAATGCAGTAGGGACGTTCCACTCACTGTTTGACTCTCCTATCTCCAAAGTATTTTGTGTCTGTCTTGTACAGCTTTTCTCCATGACTCTAGCATTCGGTAAGTCTTTAAAGTTACCTTTTCCATAGGAATGGCCCCAGTATGATGATGAATCAGGTCTGTTCTACCAGGTAGTTCTGAAATCACTTCTATTTCTTAATAGAAACTCCTTTATTTCTTCTTTCTGTGGCTTAGGTAGTGTATACTCCAACTAAACTGTAGGCATATAGGCTGGTTTTATTTCTTCTCCAGATCTACTGGTCTGTGCTGCTAAATTAACTAAAGAAGTGTATGCTTCTTCATGGATTTAGGATGTCAATAAGGTATATTTGTTCTGATCTTCTGTTATCAGTTTGTTTAAACATGTAGTTAACATCATATATTTTTGCTACTATTTCAAATGGACCCTATCCATCTAGCTAATAATTTTTATTTCTGTGAAGGAGACTAATGCCTGGTCTCCAGATTCCGTTTCCCTGTTCCTTACATTTCTGTTATACTCTGCTCATTGTGTAGTGTGGGCTCTTTCCATGTATTCAGATAAGATGGGTATAGTACAGTTGTCTAAATAAATTTACCATAACAATAGCTGTTTGAATAATTACTGCTGCAGTAACCTTAGCTATATGTGTTATATCCTCACCAAAAACACCCAAGAGGATGGTACAAACCACTGACACCACTGGAACCAAACAGTACTGCTACTAACAGTCAGGAATGAATTGAGCCACAATGAGGAAATGTAGCTGATGAAGTCCCTTAGTGGTAAGAAAGCACTTAACAACTGTGGATGTTTGTTATTAAAGTTTCATCTACATTTCGTCATTGTGGTTCACTTCATCTCTAACTGTTAGCAGCAGTGCTGTTTGGTTCCAATGGTGTCAGTGTTTTTTACCATCCTGGGTGGTTTTGGTGTTTTAGCAGTTTATATCCTGCCAAGGATATAACAGCCAGCCAGCTTCCAAAGCTTCACGTCACCTTCCATGCACCCAAACTGTCAGGCAGCTCAAGCTTCTGACCCAATAGATGGGTGCAAAGTGCTTCAGAGCTTCCCTGCCAACAGAGACAAGGTGGCAGAGCCCTGTAAGGACATTGCCAGGAACAACAAGAAAATAAATGTCCACACCCTAGCATAAAAATCACATCAAAAACAAGGGGAATGGAGAGAAGGAGCAGCTACTGCAGCAGTTATCATTGAAACATCTACTGTTAAGTTTTACTCACCCAACTGTACTATGTTCATCATATTGATCACTGCTGCAGTAGCCTTAGCTATATGGGTAGATTACCCTAGCTTACTACATTTGGGAGGTTGAAGGTGAAGAATCCAGGAGCCCATGGGGAATGGTCCTAACAAAGCCTGATCTGGGCCTAGAGAAGGAATGAAGCTTATAGTACCTTGTAAACATATGTACAGATAAACGTATGTACAGAGAACCAAGTGATAGCTTCTATAATACTGCTATAATGCAACCCTTTTGGAAAAGCCATAGATGAAACCAAGGCCGTGGTAGGGTGGGTCTTGACCCTGCCTATAATACTTTTGTTACAGTGAGTATTGCAAAAGGTGATAGCCATAGACAGTTATTTGGAAATATTCTGTTTTGACACAAGGTTGTCCCTTCTTCTTACCTTCACATAAATGGACAATTGATCCAAAGATCTAAAAGTTTTATTTCTGTCAAGATAGTATCTGAGGTGTCTGTGGGCATCCAAGGTATGGAGTATCCTTTCTCCCTCATTTAAGGTTCAGGAAAGAAAACAGGGAGATGGAGAGTTTGGCTTAAAGCAAACACAGATACCACTTTATGCATAAAAGAAGAATTAGTTCTCAAAAAAGCCTATCCTTACGGAAAATGAGATAGGGTTGACTCAATATAAGAGCTTGCAACTCAGATACCTTCTTGCAGAGGTCAGAGCAATCAGTAAAACTGCTTAACATGTTAAGAACCTGAAGTGTGCCAGGTTAGCTGTTTCAAATGGAACAAGTGTTAGCTTCTCTAACACAAAATTAAGATCCCTAGGAAGGGCCACTGTTTTTCTTGGAGGCCTCATATGCAAAACCACTTTCAAAAACATGTTTATTGTAAAACCAGAGAGCAACTACCCCTGAATGGGTGCTGGTCATGTTGCTGGCACTGACTAGAAAACCCTTTCCATTTGCTAATATATTTTCTAGTAGCAGGTTTTCTTGCCTCATCTAAGGAAACAGGAGCCTAAAAGGAATTAAGACCCTATCATTCAGGCAGTCAATTGAAGTTGACTGATTTCAGGGTGTATCAAGCACTGTTGTTTTTGTTGAGTAGATCCAGTCTATGAGGAAGTTTGTGGTAATTGCCCCTGGCCATTTCCAAAAGAAGGGAAAATTATATTTGCCTGGCCAAGAAGGAAATCTGACACCACAATGATCTTGGGGGATTCTTCCTGACTCTTCGGAA
Organism: Protopterus annectens; assembly: GCF_019279795.1. NCBI lineage: Eukaryota > Metazoa > Chordata > Ceratodontiformes > Protopteridae > Protopterus > Protopterus annectens. The sequence goes on from NC_056736.1 coordinate 645,820,197, forward strand.
GAACCCTGGATATTCGTGGAAATGGTAGAAAAACACACAGGAACATTCCTACCCAAGGAAAAGAAAAGGTGTCTGTCATCCAGGCCTTCCTGCATGGAGTTGTGGAACAGAATCCTGCCAGTTGATTATTTAGAGAGGAGGCAAAGAGGTCTACTTGAGGAACCCCCCCACAGATGGATCAAATCTTGGAAGACCCCCCCCCCATCTAGCTTCCATTCATGAGGGTTTGTCCTGGTCCTGTTCAGTTTGTCTGCCTCACAGTTTTGCTCTGACAGAATGTAGGATGCCTGTAGAGTGAGACTGGGCTGTGAAGCTATATCCCAAGCTAACATGACTAGTCTGCAAAGGGGGCACAACTTGGCTCCCCCTTGTTTGTTGATGCACCATATGTCTGTGGTATTGTTTGTAACCACGTGAAGAGGTCTCATGGGCCAAATATGGTTCAGAGAGTTGAGTGTCTTGATCAGGGTAAGCATCTTCTTGATATTTATGTGCTTGCATTCATCCTTGGTGTACCATACTCCCTGCACTTTATCCCTCCTGAAACTGCTCCCACAGCAAGGTCTGAGGCATCTGTGGTAACTGACTCCTTTGGAGCATGAAGAGAGAAGGGGAGACCTATTTTTAAGGGTATCTGTCATCTTCCCAACATTATTTCTCTTCTGACAAACTCCAGCACTGAGATTTGAAAAAAAAAGGGTGTAGGAGCCAGGACCAGAGTTCAGATCCACTGTATCTTTCTTATGTGGAGTCTTGCCAGGAGAATCATGAGAATTTCAGATGCCATGAGACCCAATATCCTGAGATATTCCCTCACACTGACTGAAGTCTGAGTGGAAAATCTCAGAAGTATATCTAGATATAGATCTATTATTTCTTGTGGAAGAAAAGCTCTTTGAACTGAAGTGTATAGTTGACCTCCCAGGAACATATGCCTGTGTGAAGGAGTCAAGAAAGACTTTGAATGTTCTCTTGGAATTCCAGCCTGTGAAAGAGGTTTCTCACCCAACAGAGAGATTCAGGACACTTTGAAAAATACTCTGCAATGATAAGCAAGTCATCTAAATACGGAAGTTGTGGCAACTCTGTAGCCTGCAATGAGCTATAACTAGAGCTAGACACTTTGTGAATGCTCTTGATGCAGTGGATAATCCAAAGGGTAAGGTAGAGAACTGATGATATTATCCAGACACCGAAAACCTTAAGAGACATTTGAAGTATGGGTGAATAGGGATGTCATGATAAACATCTTTTACGTCTAGTGTTACCAGGAAGGAAGAAGAAATAGCAGGCTGTAAAGTGCAGAACTTTGAATTTGGGCACTATCACAAACAGATTTAGGAAAGAAAGATCCAGAATTGTTCTCTAAGCATTTATTTTTTTTCTTTGGCACTGGAACATTCTTGAATAATAAAATCTTCCTCACCTGGAAAGGAAGAACTGATTCTGTCACTCCTTGGGACAACATTTGATGAAGAACAAGTCAAAACAAAAGAGTCTGATCTCCAGGATGAAGAATGACCCTGGAAAGGTGAAATGTCATCCTACTGCCATCTGTAACCTTGATGAATGATTTTCAGAACCCATTTGTCTGAAACTATATGTTGCCAAAGACAAAAATGGAGATTCAGATGTTCTAGAAGAAAAAAGTGGCCAGGGTAAGAGAGAGTCACAAGGTCTCTTGAATAGCCATTTACACTTGTTGGACTGTCCTTAGCTTTGGGAGGTTCAAGACTTATTTTGGAACTCCCGCACCATTTCTTTTTGAACATCTATTTACCTATATTTTGTTGAGACTGTTTATTCTGCTTTTTGCCAAAATTGGATGTGAAGATAGAAAATCCCTTGGAAAATTTGGAAAAAGGAGGGCTGAAAAATCTTAAGAGATTCCATGGATCAGCTTGCCCCTCTCATCACGTTTTTTGATCACCTCTGCAGCAGGGGGGCCAAACACTAAATCTCTATCCATGGGTAAATTTAAAATCTAATTTTTAACATCATCTGTGAGGTTCTGAGAATGCAGCCTAGAAAACCTCCTCAAAATAGTGTCAGTGCCCATATCCCTAGAAGAAGTATCATCAGAGTCATACAAACACTGCAAACAATGAATAGTGACCTGTGCACTAGAAAAAACTAAGTTATTTAAAGCAGATTTGTCTTACAAGAAGAAACTGCAGGAAAAAAAACATTCCTCACACTTCCACAGTTAGAACAATTTTTAATATATAAGCATGACAACTGAAAATTCTGAATATCAAAGCTGCAGAAGTATATATCCCCCCCATACATATCAATAAATTTTCCATCCTTATCAAAAAGAATAGGATTGGAATTGATTAGATGCTTAGCTGAAAAAAATGTTTTCATTTACTTTGCACCAGTTTTAAAATGACAGGGAAAAATGAGTGCTCCGTTTAAAAGTATGTTGTTGTCTCATAACAGTCTGTAAAAACGCAAAACTCCTAGCCTTAAAATAACATTCCAGAAGAGGAGAGTGATAAAATAGCAATGCAAATAAGAAAATGAAAGATTTTTTTTTTCCAAAGGGAACTTATCTGACCAGCAAAGGAACAGCACAAGCCGACCATTGATCCTCAAAAGCCTCAGAGGAGTGTACTCTTCGGCTGCAGTAAAGGAGAGCTTTGTACCCAAACTTGTCCTTTAGTAAGCTCAGCTTGAGCAGCTTGGCACGTTGGGTGCATGCATGGTAAGTGCTCTGAAGCTCTGGAAGCTGGCCAGCTGCTATATTCTTGGCAGGATGTAAGGCTACTTCAACAGTGATCAAGATAATGAGCTTCACCACTTTTAGCCTGTCTTGCAAGTTGATATAGTGTTCTATGACACTTTTAAATGGGGATTTCTCTTTTTCCCAAGTTTGTCTAGTAAAATCTAACAGTCCACATGGGTGTCTGCCATGTAACAACTCTGCACTTATCTAATTGCCAGCAGGAGGTATGTTATTAACCAACCCCAGTTTGACATCATCCAAAATAACTTTTTTCAAGATTGACTTTAATGTTTGGCTAAAATGTCCTAGTAACCCATCTGTCTGGGGTAGTACAATGAGGTTTTTAATTGCTTGACCATGAAGCACTGGCACAGCTGATGTGTTATTGTAGACACAAATAGAATGCCTGGTCAGTTTGTATTTCCTTTGCTGTCCCTGGTTTAGAAAGCAATAGTAGTAACTCCCTGGCTGTAGAGATGGCATCAGTCTTATGTAGGGGAGTAGCTTCAAGGTACTTAATTGCATAGTTCAGAACGGACAAAATGCAGTGAAACTCACTGCTGAATTTTGCCAGTGGTCCAGCAATATCCATTCTAATATGTTTAGATATCACTTCCGTTACAGGCATTAGACTCAAAGGATTTTTGAAGTATAGGTGATAGGCTGTCTTCTAGCAATCAGGGTATCTAACACAGAAGTTCTCAACTTCTCTTATTTCAGAAGAGTAAAACCTTAGTAGGATCCATGTTGTAGTCTTATCTATTCCTAGGTTACCTTCTAATATATGACTATGTGCTAACTAAATCACTAGTTTTGTGAAAGGTTTAGGTGCTAATAGTTAACATACTACAGCCTCTCTGATTTCCCTTACTCTGTACAAGAAATTGTTTTGTAGCTAGAAGTATAGGTAGAAGTGGGAACAGTTTGTTGGGTCTACTACAAGTGCTCCAGTGCTATTTGCTTATGACACACCTGCTTGTTGGCACTTGCTCAGAAAGGCATGTGCTCTAATTCCCACTAAACTGATCTCCTGCATCTACTTATCCTCCCCAACACCCTATCCTAAAAAATGTATATCGCTACTAGAACCCTAATTCTAACCCTAAAATACCCTTTTGATCCTTAATTCTAAAACTCCCTTTTCTGTCCCTAATCCTAAAACTCCCTTCTCACTCCCTGATCCTAAAATTCCATTTTTGTTCCCTAAACCCAACCCCCATCTCCCTAAACATATAAGAACCTTCCTGACTGGTGTTCTAATTTTCACTCTGAATCCCTCATCATGGTCACCACATTTACCTCACTCAAACTTGAATAGTGTGTTTGGCTAAGCTAGGGCAGCTGTTTGCTTGATCTCATATTTGAGTATGAGCATGAGCAGCAGCCTACCCATGCTACAAGACACTTGAGTCACTGGCTTCAAGATAGTAGTCTTAGAGCAATTAGGGTGTGAGTGCTTGTAGAACACTCCATTCTGTTCAACTTCTTCCACTACAATTTCAGCTATAGTTTCCCTTCCTCGGTTCAGTGTCTTTCTCCCACTGTATCATTTCAAAGGTAATCCAACTTACTTGGTGGTCATCCATCCCTGAATTTTCCTCAGGATCATTCTGTCATTTGAAAAAAAGGCACTACCTCCTGTCCTGCTTATACAGACACTGAGGTCTCAGTGTCTAACTTTTCACTTGAGAAAGGAAGCTTGCACTGGCATTCATTAGTGTAATTTATTATCTCTACTTTCCAGATTTCTTGAAGTTCTCTTTTTCTCCTAAACTTGAGGCATAGAACTTTCTTCCTTTATTTAGTGTTCCTGTATTTTGACACAACATGACTATCATTAGGACTCTGCTCAGAGTTAGTTTGTTTCTCAGTATGCATTAACCTTTCATTCTTTTCTACTTTTGGTTGTTCTCCACCAGTCCCAGTGCGAGTGAGCAACACCTGTTGGCTTTCTTTTCCTTCTTTAGGCTGCTGTCTCTCTGCCAAGGGTAACTCAGAACAAAATGTATCTTCAGCTTTACTTTTTTCCTTATTAATGTATACTTGTTGCCTGGAGTCTTCCTTTACCTGAGTTTTCTTTTTCAAACTGACAGAAATGGCATTTGAACTCTGACCAAGCACTGTTTCTTCCTGTTTTATTGGTCTAGTGAATTATTTCTTATTAATAAGTTATCCCTCTTCAACATCCACCTGCTGCTTATAATTCTTCATTTCTGGAACTTTCTGATTTAGCTTAACTGAAAGTCTAGATGCCTGTTCAGGTTGTGTATTTTCATTCTTTCTCACTTCATTTATTTTGACTACTCTCTTTCAGTGAGTGATTCCTTTCCTTCACTTCTAGTCACTTCTATTCCCTGCTTTCCAACATTTTCAGTCCACAATATTTTATTATGTAACCCCTTTTCCTTCTACTGCTTCACCATAGATGTGTGCTGATATATCTCCTTAAATGGCTTTTGGAAATGTGCAGGCTTTTCTTCTTTTTAAAACCATGGCCAAATGTTAGTACCTTTGGGGCTTTCTAACACTATTCTTAAGTATTTGTTTGACTCATGTATTCTTATGAGTGTATCTGAAGGCTGCTACCCAATTTTCCAGATTAGACAGAGGAGTATATGTACACATCTTCATTTGCTGGCACCCTTTTTCAAACTAAAAGGTGGTCTATTTTGCCATCATTCAAGACTGCGGTTCATTAACTTTGAAGTAGCAAAAATAACAAAAGGCCAGCTCTACCATTTTTGCAGACAGTTGTTAGCATATTGTGGGCATATTTTCAGCTGTATGCTTTTTCACTGATTACAGTTTTCACGTGTAACAATATTACCATTAATACTACAACATTTAACCATGTAGCTCCCAACCCACTCTTTAAACAAATCAGATCTACAATTGCTACTTTCGATTTTTATCAGGATTTGATGCATGTTTTACTATAGATCAGTTTAAGCATAGAAACATTGCATAAGACCCTACCAGTATAACATTTTCAAAATCCTTAGGGTCAGTTTGAAACATCCGTTTCCACAAAGTCCTTTTAAATGTATCAATGGCTTACATTTCTGTCATTTTACCTTTAGTATGTTGATCTTACAATTTTACTGAAAAACAAAATAGAGAAGAAACCACACAGTAGCACAGAACGAAATGATAAAGCGCTTTTCGTTTATTCCAATAAACAAACTTCTTCAGATCAAGAAAAACAAAAAGTCACAGCTTAAATACTCTCTGGACTAATACTTACAAAGTCAATTAACTACTTAAAGTGAAAGCTGACTTACAAGACATGCCCTATTTGCAAACAGAACTAGACTAAAAACTGCTTTTAAAGTAAAAGCTAAAAATCCAAATAGTCAGACTAAAAGTACAACTAGCGTTGTTTATAAAAAATGTGTAAATCTAGCCAACTACTAAGCTAGTGAGGCAAAGAAATAATAATTACAAGTGCATAAAAACTCCGCTGGTGTTTGTAAAACTGAGTTAATACAAAAACCTATATTAGTGCACTAAACTGTGTATGTTGAAGCACATCAAGTGTGCTGAACATAATTGGTAGTAAGTAAAGTATCAAGATAAAACTACAAATTCTCAGCAAAAAATACTCAGCAAAAACTACACATAAGGTCACAGAACCAAGGTGCTCAAAAGCATTAGAATAGCTGCGTCATGCTAGTGTGGAAGGTAACCTGACACAGCCTACCTATTAAGGCTCCTAAGTTTAAGAACACTACTTAAAGAACAGTTCTCATTCAGACCTGGTGAACTGTATGCGTTGAGTCTAATTTGCCGAAACAGCTCTCGCTCTTCTAACTTAAGTGGGAGAGGAGCACCCCTGAAGTCCTGTATGATCTGGTCAATAATCAAAAATTTAAACATATGGTTGGGATAAACTGAAATGTGTTTTGCTAGTGCATTATCAAGTTTCTGCTTCCTGATCGCATAAGTATGTTCATAAATGCGGTCGCCGTCGTTCTGTTTTGCCCACGAAAGCTGTACAGGTTTGGCACATAGCTAAGTAGATCACCATTCTTGAATTACAGTTAGCTCTTAGGTTCAACTTGTATTCGTGATCGTGAACTTTAAATCTATTGGATTCCAAGATGTATTGACAAAAATTGCACGCCTGGCATTTAAACATGCCAGCTATCATTGGTTTTTTAATGTTATGTCATTCAAGGAGGGCTTTGAGGTTTTTTGCCTTTCTATAAACAACCAATGGGTGATTACCAAGTTTTTGGTGTACTGTGTTGTCCTTTTTGAGTAAGTCCCAATTTTTACGTAGTGCCCGAACACACTCACTACTATTGAGACTGTATGTTGTTATGAATGTGACACCAAAACATTCAGAAGGATGCCTACTTGTGTGGACATTTACTAAGTCTGTGTTCGAAGATTCAGTGTCATTCATAAGAACCAATTCTCTATTCAAGATTGGTTTATAATAATGACACTGACGCTTAGACGACACTTCTTCTATAATAGTGTCTAACATTACATGTGGGTAACCCCGGTGTAAAAACATATTCCTTAGGTGTCCACATTCATTAGCAAAATCACTATCCAATGTGATAATGCGGGCTGCCCTCACTAGCTGACCTTTGACGATCGCCCGCTTCTGATGAAAAGGATGACAACTTGTGTAGTGCAGGAATGAGTTGGAGTATGTTACTTTCCTATATATATTAGCTGTATATTTGTGAAAGCTAGTGTCTTTAGAAAGTAAAATGTCCAAGTACGGGATGACTTCAGTATGGAAACTAGCAGTGAATTTCAAAAACTGTGTAGTTGAATTAAAATAGTCCACTAACGCTTCACTCGTGGGCAAGTCACCGTCCAGGAGGATAAAAATATCGTCCAAGTAACGGGTGTAAAAAATCACCTGGTCTTTAAATGGGCAGTTAGTGGACATGTGATCATGTTCCCATTGTGCCATGACTAGATTGGCAACACTGGCCCCACAAGGGGAGCCCATGGCTACTCCAGTTTTTTGCAAATAAAAGTTGTTGTCAAATGTAAAAAAATTGTTAGACAAGACTAGGTCCAACAATTCGTGAACCAGAACCAACTCATTCCCACTGCTACCATTAGATCTAAGCACTTGTTCTACCCAGTCCACTGCTATGTCTTGGGGAATGCAGGTGTACAAATCTTTAACATCAATAGTAAGAAAATTGTACCTTGCGTTGAAATCTAACTTGTTAATTTTACCAAGGAATGACCAAGAATCTTTGCAGATCTGTGGAAAGTTGACCAAGTATTTCTGTAAAATGTTGTCAATGATTTTTGCACATGGATAGGTAGGAGAACCACGGCCATCTACAAGTGGTCTCATGGGTGGGTTGTGGACATCCTTGTGGATTTTAGGGATACAAAACAAGCACAGGAAACGAGGGTAAGTTGTTGATAAGTAATTGTATGTGTGTTGTGTTACCCTACCCTCGATGAACATTTCCTCAATGTGGTCTTTGATTATGGTATACGCTTTATTTATTTCAGAATGCGAGCTGGTAGAATATGAAGAACTGTCCAACAGGCTAAACATCCTATCTTGATAGTCAACTTCATCAAACACAACAAGACCCCCTCCCTTGTCCGGTTTACAGAATCTAATATTCTGAAATTTAATCCAGTCGAGGCATTCCATTTCTTTTTTATTATTAAAATAAGCACTCGGTGTTGAATGGTGTGGTGTTTTGTTGAAGTTTTGACAAATGTCTAATTCGCAAACCAGTTCAAAAATTTGTAAAAGGGGATGGAGTGGGGGGTTGTAGGTACTAGGAATCCTAAAATTATTGTCGTCAAGGGGGTAAGAGCCTCCAAACAGCAAGTTCAAGTTAAGCTTCCTAACGTATAATTTTAGATCTATAATTGATTTGACCAGATCTGCTTTCTGAGCTGGTACGTAAGTGTACCCTTTGGACAATAACTCGACTAGTTCAGGTGTAATATTTGCAGTAGAAAAGTTGTATACATTAAAATCACCTTGTTTGTTTATGAGTATAACAGGAGTGTTAGCAGTACTTTCATTACAAACAGCAGACATGTTGTGTGTATTTGTCTCAGTTGTTAAACAAGGGTCACATTGCCCATTAGTAAACCCTGGTGTAGTAACAATGTCAACTTCAAGGCAGTCTCTCAATGGACTGTTGGCGATGGCTTGATGGATCGCTACTGTCTCTGCTTCTGCTTGTTCCTCTGGTGGGAAAAAGCCGCCTGTTGTTTTGGCTTTGTCCCTAAAAAATTAGCGTTGTTGGAGCTAAGATTGTAATGCCCAGTTTTTTTATTGTTGTTGTTACAAGAGTGGTCTAATAGGTCATAATCTGAGTCAGATGGAGCATTAGAACAGTCAGCGGATGGACCCAGAGGACGACCTGCCTGAGCAGAGTTCACATTTGTAGATGGTTCACCATTATTGGGTTGAACGGGTTTGACATTCCTTTTTGGGGGCTGCCAAACTTGTGCTGGTGGAGGTTTAGGATAAGCTGTCTCGTCCTTGTAAGCCTTCAAGTCTCTGTCAGTTTTCCTAGTTTTATTGTTTTTCAGTTTACCAAGGTACTGCTCAATACTAGAAAAAATCCTGTTATATTCATATTTATAGCGAACAAACTCTGAGTCCAATTTAATAGTTTCATCAAGTTCTGACACTTGTCTGCTCAGAGCTTCAACCAGTATTGCATAATGTTTGATCATTAAGTTAAGTAACTCAAAGCCTTGCCGATCAAAAAGTACAAGAAGGTCCTTATGGAACTGTGAATTGACTACCAGACCAGTTGGGTATTGATGGTGGCGAAGGCCTTCGGGAACTATCTTGAGTTTCAAACATTCTTGAAAGTACGATATCTCTAATTGGGTCTTTTTTAATTTCACTAAAATGTTGTCAAAGTTTTTAAGATTAGTAAAAATGTTGACCTGCTCACCTTGGTACACTCCAGTCGTTGAAGGTAATTGATCTAATGCTGTAGAAAAGGTGAAGTTGTCAGTCAACCAGTTGTTAATGTCCGGGATTCGGGTAACCCCTGTGTCACTTACACAAATCACAGACTCCGAACAAAAGTTAGAAGATGTATCACGCTGCTGGTTAAGAACTATAGGTAGTTCCAGGGCTGGAATACTCCTCTGCCCACAGTCAATGTTGAACTGGTCTGTAGACTGTAAATTATCAGACCCAATGACTCCACTCGCTAATAGTCGTGCCTCATCACTGAAAGGCCGCGGGTTACTAGACACTGCAGCCAAAGGTTGAAGCACTTCTCCATTCGGAGCTAACGGTACCGCCGTACCAGTTAAAGTAGATGTATTTAGAGGAGGAGTCTTAGTAGTATTAATTTGCCATTCAAGATTCTCCATACGGCCAAAAAGCGAGTCTAGTCGTGCTATCAAAGTGGTCAGGACTTGGTTGTTGTTACTGGATTCGGTAACACCTCCAGCTGGTTGGTCATTGCTGATAGCAGCATTCCTAAAAGCTTCAGGAATACCATCCAAAGATGTGCTTAAACTGTGGGAATCTTTCTCCGATGCCATGAAACAAACTGGTTGGGAAGGTGGCCTAATGGTTAAGGTGTTTGCCTTACAAGCACAAGATGCAGGGTTTGAATCTCACAGGGGATAATTGGCTAGGCTTAAAATGGCTCACAAGGGCAGTTAGCTTAGTACTAATCTATGAATCTATGAATCTATGAATTGTAAACTGAACAGGCAAAACAGACTACTGAAAAACAAAATAGAGAAGAAACCACACAGTAGCACAGAACGAAATGATAAAGCGCTTTTCGTTTATTCCAATAAACAAACTTCTTCAGATCAAGAAAAACAAAAAGTCACAGCTTAAATACTCTCTGGGCTAATACTTACAAAGTCAATTAACTACTTAAAGTGAAAGCTGACTTACAAGACACGCCCTATTTGCAAACAGAACTAGACTAAAAACTGCTTTTAAAGTAAAAGCTAAAAATCCAAATAGTCAGACTAAAAGTACAACTAGCGTTGTCTATAAAAATGTGTAAATCTAGCCAACTACTAAGCTAGTGAGGCAAAGAAATAATAATTACAAGTGCATAAAAACACCGCTGGTGTTTGTAAAACTGAGTTAATACAAAAACCTATATTAGTGCACTAAACTGTGTATGTTGAAGCACATCAAGTGTACTGAACATAATTGGTAGTAAGTAAAGTATCAAGATAAAACTACAAATTCTCAGCAAAAAATACTCAGCAAAAAATACACATAAGGTCACAGAACCAAGGTGCTCAAAAGCATTAGAATGGCTGCGTCGTGCTAGTGTGGAAGGTAACCTGACACAGCCTACCTATTAAGGCTCCTAAGTTTAAGAACACTACTTAAAGAACAGTTCTCATTCAGACCTGGTGAACTGTATGCGTTGAGTCTAATTTGCCAAAGCAGCTCTTGCTCTTCTAACTTAAGTGGGAGAGGAGCACCCCTGAAGTCCTGTATGATCTGGTCAATAACCAAAAATTTAAACATATGGTTGGGATAAACTGAAATGTGTTTTGCTAGTGCATTATCAAGTTTCTGCTTCCTGATCGCATAAGTATGTTCATAAATGCGGTCACGTAGGCGTCGTTCTGTTTTGCCCACGTAGAAAGCTGTACAGGTTTGGCACATAGCTAAGTAGATCACCATTCTTGAATTACAGTTAGCTCTTAGGTTCAACTTGTATTCGTGATCGTGAACTTTAAATCTATTGGATTCCAAGATGTATTGACAAAAATTACACGCCTGGCATTTAAACATGCCAGCTGTCATTGGTTTTTTAATGTTATGTCGTTCAAGGAGGGCTTTGAGGTTTTTTGCCTTTCTATAAACAACCAATGGGTGATTACCAAGTTTTTGGTGTACTGTGTTGTCCTTTTTGAGTAAGTCCCAATTTTTATGTAGTGCCCGAACACAGTCACTACTATTGAGACTGTATGTTGTTATGAATGTGACACCAAAACATTCAGAAGGATGCCTACTTGTGTGGACATTTACTAAGTCTGTGTTCGAAGATTTAGTGTCATTCATAAGAACCAATTCTCTATTCAAGATTGGTTTATAATAATGACACTGACGCTTAGACGACACTTCTTCTATAATAGTGTCTAACATTACATGTGGGTAACCCCGGTGTAAAAACATATTCCTTAGGTGTCCACATTCATTAGCAAAATCACTATCCAATGTGATAATGCGGGCTGCCCTCACTATCTGACCTTTGACGATCGCCCGCTTCTGATGAAAAGGATGACAACTTGTGTAGTGCAGGAATGAGTTGGAGTAAGTTACTTTCCTATATATATTAGCTGTATATTTGTGAAAGCTAGTGTCTTTAGAAAGTAAAATGTCCAAGTACGGGATGACTTCAGTATGGAAACTAGCAGTGAATTTCAAAAACTGTGTAGTTGAATTAAAATAGTCCACTAACGCTTCACTCGTGGGCAAGTCACCGTCCAGGAGGATAAAAATATCGTCCAAGTAACGGGTGTAAAAAATCACCTGGTCTTTAAATGGGCAGTTAGTGGACATGTGATCGTGTTCCCATTGTGCCATGACTAGATTGGCAACACTGGCCCCACAAGGGGAGCCCATGGCTACTCCAGTTTTTTGCAAATAAAAGTTGTTGTCAAATGTAAAAAAATTGTTAGACAAGACTAGGTCCAACAATTCGTGAACCAGAACCAACTCATTCTCACTACTACCATTAGATCTAAGCACTTGTTCTACCCAGTCCACTGCTATGTCTTGGGGAATGCAGGTGTACAAATCTTTAACATCAATAGTAAGAAAATTGTACCTTGCGTTGAAATTTAACTTGTTAATTTTACCAAGGAATGACCAAGAATCTTTGCAGATCTGTGGAAAGTTGACCAAGTATTTCTGTAAAATGTTGTCAATGATTTTAGCACATGGATAGGTAAGAGAACCACGGCCATCTACAAGTGGTCTCATGGGTGGGTTGTGGACATCTTTGTGGATTTTAGGGATACAAAACAAGCACGGGAAACGAGGGTAAGTTGTTGATAAGTAATTGTATGTGTGTTGTGTTACCCTACCCTCGATGAACATTTCTTCAATGTGGTCTTTGATTATGGTGTACGCTTTATTTATTTCAGAATGCGAGCTGGTAGAATATGAAGAACTGTCCAACAGGCTAAACATCCTATCTTGATAGTCAACTTCATCAGACACAACAAGACCCCCTCCCTTGTCCGGTTTACAGAATCTAATATTCTGAAATTTAATCCAGTCGAGGCATTCCATTTCTTTTTTATTATTAAAATAAGCACTCGATGTTGAATGGTGTGGTGTTTTGTTGAAGTTTTGACAAATGTCTAATTCGCAAACCAGTTCAAAAATTTGTAAAAGGGGATGGAGTGGGGGGTTGTAGGTACTAGGAATCCTAAAATTATTGTCGTCAAGGGGGTAAGAGCCTCCAAACAGCAAGTTCAAGTTAAGCTTCCTAACGTATAATTTTAGATCTATAATTGATTTGACCAGATCTGCTTTCTGAGCTGGTACGTAAGTGTACCCTTTGGACAATAACTCGACTAATTCAGGTGTAATATTTGCAGTAGAAAAGTTGTATACATTAAAATCACCTTGTTTGTTTATGAGTATAACAGGAGTGTTAGCAGTACTTTCATTACAAACAGCAGACATGTTATGTGTATTTGTCTCAGTTGTTAAACAAGGGTCACATTGCCCATCAGTAAACCCTGGTGTAGTAACAATGTCAACTTCAAGGCAGTCTCTCAATGGACTGTTGGCGATGGCTTGATGGATCGCTACTGTCTCTGCTTCTGCTTGTTCCTCTGGTGGGAAAAAGCCGCCTGTTGTTTTGGCTTTGCCCCTAAAAAATTAGCGTTGTTGGACCTAAGATTGTAATGCCCAGTTTTTTTATTGTTGTTGTTACAAGAGTGGTCTAATAGGTCATAATCTGAGTCAGATGGAGCATTAGAACAGTCAACGGATGGACCCAGAGGAAGACCTGCCTGAGCAGAGTTCACATTTGTAGATGGTTCACCATTATTGGGTTGAACGGGTTTGACATTCCTTTTTGGGGGCTGCCAAACTTGTGCTGGTGGAGGTTTAGGATAAGCTGTCTCGTCCTTGTAAGCCTTCAAGTCTCTGTCAATTTTCCTAGTTTTATTGTTTTTCAGTTTACCAAGGTACTGCTCAATACTAGAAAAAATCCTGTTATATTCATATTTATAGCGAACAAACTCTGAGTCCAACTTAATAGTTTCATCAAGTTCTGACACTTGTCTGCTCAGAGCTTCAACCAGTATTGCATAATGTTTGATCATTAAGTTAAGTAACTCAAAGCCTTGCCGATCAAAAAGTACAAGAAGGTCCTTATGGAACTGTGAATTGACTACCAGACCAGTTGGGTATTGATGGTGGCGAAGGCCTTTGGGAACTATCTTGAGTTTCAAACATTCTTGAAAGTACGATATCTCTAATTGGGTCTTTTTTAATTTCACTAAAATGTTGTCAAAGTTTTTAAGATTAGTAAAAATGTTGACCTGCTCACCTTGGTACACTCCAGTCGTTGAAGGTAATTGATCTAATGCTGTAGAAAAGGTGAAGTTGTCAGTCAACCAGTTGTTAATGTCTGGGATTCGGGTAACCCCTGTGTCGCTTACACGAATCACAGACTCCGAACGAAAGTTAGAAGATGCATCACGCTGCTGGTTAAGAACTATAGGTAGTTCCAGGGCTGGAATACTCCTCTGCCCACAGTCAATGTTGAACTGGTCTGTAGACTGTAAATTATCAGACCCAATGACTCCACTCGCTAATAGTCGTGCCTCATCACTGAAAGGCCGCGGGTTACTAGACACTGCAGCCAAAGGTTGAACCACTTCTCCATTCAGAGCTAACGGTACCGCCGTACCAGTTAAAGTAGATGTATTTAGAGGAGGAGTCTTAGTAGTATTAATTTGCCGTTCAAGATTCTCCATACGGCCAAAAAGCGAGTCTAGTCGTGCCATCAAAGTGGTCAGGACTTGGTTGTTGTTACTGGATTCGGTAACACCTCCAGCTGGTTGGTCATTGCTGATAGCAGCATTCCTAAAAGCTTCAGGAATATCATCCAAAGATGTGCTTAAACTGTGGGAATCTTTCTCCGATGCCATGAAACAAACTTGTAAACTGAACAGGCAAAACAGACTACTGAAAAACAAAATAGAGAAGAAACCAAACAGTAGCACAGAACGAAATGATAAAGCGCTTTTCGTTTATTCCAATAAACAAACTTCTTCAGATCAAGAAAAACAAAAAGTCACAGCTTAAATACTCTCTGGGCTAATACTTACAAAGTCAATTAACTACTTAAAGTAAAAGCTGACTTACAAGACATGCCCTATTTGCAAACAGAACTAGACTAAAAACTGCTTTTAAAGTAAAAGCTAAAAATCCAAATAGTCAGACTAAAAGTACAACTAGCATTGTCTATAAAAATGTGTAAATCTAGCCAACTACTAAGCTAGTGAGGCAAAGAAATAATAATTACAAGTGCATAAAAACTCTGCTGGTGTTTGTAAAACTGAGTTAATACAAAAACCTATATTAGTGCACTAAACTGTGTATGTTGAAGCACATCAAGTGTACTGAACATAATTGGTAGTAAGTAAAGTATCAAGATAAAACTACAAATTCTCAGCAAAAAATACACATAAGGTCACAGAACCAAGGTGCTCAAAAGCATTGGAATAGCTGCGTCATGCTAGTGTGGAAGGTAACCTGACACAGCCTACCTATTAAGGCTCCTAAGTTTAAGAACACTACTTAAAGAACAGTTCTCATTCAGACCTGGTGAACTGTATGTGTTGAGTCTAATTTGCCAAAACAGCTCTCGCTCTTCTAACTTAAGTGGGAGAGGAGCACCCCTGAAGTCCTGTATGATCTGGTCAATAATCAAAAATTTAAACATATGGTTGGGATAAACTGAAATGTGTTTTGCTAGTGCATTATCAAGTTTCTGCTTCCTGATCGCATAAGTATGTTCATAAATGCAGTCACGTAGGCGTCGTTCTGTTTTGCCCACGTAGAAAGCTGTACAGGTTTGGCACATAGCTAAGTAGATCACCATTCTTGAATTACAGTTAGCTCTTAGGTTCAACTTGTATTCGTGATCGTGAACTTTAAATCTATTGGATTCCAAGATGTATTGACAAAAATTACACGCCTGGCATTTAAACATGCCAGCTGTCATTGGTTTTTTAATGTTATGTCGTTCAAGGAGGGCTTTGAGGTTTTTTTGCCTTTCTATAAACAACCAATGGGTGATTACCAAGTTTTTGGTGTACTGTGTTGTCCTTTTTGAGTAAGTCCCAATTTTTACGTAGTGCCCGAACACAGTCACTACTATTGAGACTGTATGTTGTTATGAATGTGACACCAAAACATTCAGAAGGATGCCTACTTGTGTGGACATTTACTAAGTCTGTGTTCGAAGATTCAGTGTCATTCATAAGAACCAATTCTCTATTCAAGATTGGTTTATAATAATGACACTGACGCTTAGACGACACTTCTTCTATAATAGTGTCTAACATTACATGTGGGTAACCCCGGTGTAAAAACATATTCCTTAGGTGTCCACATTCATTAGCAAAATCACTATCCAATGTGATAATGCGGGCTGCCCTCACTATCTGACCTTTGACGATCGCCCGCTTCTGATGAAAAGGATGACAACTTGTGTAGTGCAGGAATGAGTTGGAGTAAGTTACTTTCCTATATATATTAGCTGTATATTTGTGAAAGCTAGTGTCTTTAGAAAGTAAAATGTCCAAGTACGGGATGACTTCAATATGGAAACTAGCAGTGAATTTCAAAAACTGTGTAGTTGAATTAAAATAGTCCACTAACGCTTCACTCGTGGGCAAGTCACCGTCCAGGAGGATAAAAATATCGTCCAAGTAACGGGTGTAAAAAATCATTTGGTCTTTAAATGGGCAGTTAGTGGACATGTGATCGTGTTCCCATTGTGCCATGACTAGATTGGCAACACTGGCCCCACAAGGGGAGCCCATGGCTACTCCAGTTTTTTGCAAATAAAAGTTGTTGTCAAATGTAAAAAAATTGTTAGACAAGACTAGGTCCAACAATTCGTGAACCAGAACCAACTCATCCCCACTACTACCATTAGATCTAAGCACTTGTTCTACCCAGTCCACTGCTATGTCTTGGGGAATGCAGGTGTACAAATCTTTAACATCAATAGTAAGAAAATTGTACCTTGCGTTGAAATTTAACTTGTTAATTTTACCAAGGAATGACCAAGAATCTTTGCAGATCTGTGGAAAGTTGACCAAGTATTTCTGTAAAATGTTGTCAATGATTTTAGCACATGAATAGGTAGGAGAACCACGGCCATCTACAAGTGGTCTCATGGGTGGGTTGTGGACATCCTTGTGGATTTTAGGGATACAAAACAAGCACGGGAAATGAGGGTAAGTTGTTGATAAGTAATTGTATGTGTGTTGTGTTACCCTACCCTCGATGAACATTTCTTCAATGTGGTCTTTGATTATGGTGTACGCTTTATTTATTTCAGAATGCGAGCTGGTAGAATATGAAGAACTGTCCAACAGGCTAAACATCCTATCTTGATAGTCAACTTCATCAGACACAACAAGACCCCCTCCCTTGTCCGGTTTACAGAATCTAATATTCTGAAATTTAATCCAGTCGAGGCATTCCATTTCTTTTTTATTATTAAAATAAGCACTCGATGTTGAATGGTGTGGTGTTTTGTTGAAGTTTTGACAAATGTCTAATTCGCAAACCAGTTCAAAAATTTGTAAAAGGGGATGGAGTGGGGGGTTGTAGGTACTAGGAATCCTAAAATTATTGTCGTCAAGGGGGTAAGAGCCTCCAAACAGCAAGTTCAAGTTAAGCTTCCTAACGTATAATTTTAGATCCATAATTGATTTGACCAGATCTGCTTTCTGAGCTGGTACGTAAGTGTACCCTTTGGACAATAACTCGACTAGTTCAGGTGTAATATTTGCAGTAGAAAAGTTGCATACATTAAAATCACCTTGTTTGTTTATGAGTATAACAGGAGTGTTAGCAGTACTTTCATTACAAACAGCAGACATGTTATGTGTATTTGTCTCAGTTGTTAAACAAGGGTCACATTGCCCATCAGTAAACCCTGGTGTAGTAACAATGTCAACTTCAAGGCAGTCTCTCAATGGACTGTTGGCGATGGCTTGATGGATCGCTACTGTCTCTGCTTCTGCTTGTTCCTCTGGTGGGAAAAAGCCGCCTGTTGTTTTGGCTTTGCCCCTAAAAAATTAGCGTTGTTGGACCTAAGATTGTAATGCCCAGTTTTTTTATTGTTGTTGTTACAAGAGTGGTCTAATAGGTCATAATCTGAGTCAGATGGAGCATTAGAACAGTCAACGGATGGACCCAGAGGACGACCTGCCTGAGCAGAGTTCACATTTGTAGATGGTTCACCATTATTGGGTTGAACGGGTTTGACATTCATTTTTGGGGGCTGCCAAACTTGTGCTGGTGGAGGTTTAGGATAAGCTGTCTCATCCTTGTAAGCCTTCAAGTCTCTGTCAATTTTCCTAGTTTTATTGTTTTTCAGTTTACCAAGGTACTGCTCAATACTAGAAAAAATCCTGTTATATTCATATTTATAGCGAACAAACTCTGAGTCCAACTTAATAGTTTCATCAAGTTCTGACACTTGTCTGCTCAGAGCTTCAACCAGTATTGCATAATGTTTGATCATTAAGTTAAGTAACTCAAAGCCTTGCCGATCAAAAAGTACAAGAAGGTCCTTATGGAACTGTGAATTGACTACCAGACCAGTTGGGTATTGATGGTGGCGAAGGCCTTTGGGAACTATCTTGAGTTTCAAACATTCTTGGAAGTACGATATCTCTAATTGGGTCTTTTTTAATTTCACTAAAATGTTGTCAAAGTTTTTAAGATTAGTAAAAATGTTGACCTGCTCACCTTGGTACACTCCAGTCGTTGAAGGTAATTGATCTAATGCTGTAGAAAAGGTGAAGTTGTCAGTCAACCAGTTGTTAATGTCCGGGATTCGGGTAACCCCTGTGTCGCTTACACGAATCACAGACTCCGAACGAAAGTTAGAAGATGTATCACGCTGCTGGTTAAGAACTATAGGTAGTTCCAGGGCTGGAATACTCCTCTGCCCACAGTCAATGTTGAACTGGTCTGTAGACTGTAAATTATCAGACCCAATGACTCCACTCGCTAATAGTCGTGCCTCATCACTGAAAGGCCGCGGGTTACTAGACACTGCAGCCAAAGGTTGAAGCACTTCTCCATTCAGAGCTAACGGTACCGCCGTACCAGTTAAAGTAGATGTATTTAGAGGAGGAGTCTTAGTAGTATTCATTTGCCGTTCAAGATTCTCCATACGGCCAAAAAGCGAGTCTAGTCGTGCCATCAAAGTGGTCAGGACTTGGTTGTTGTTACTGGATTCGGTAACACCTCCAGCTGGTTGGTCATTGCTGATAGCAGCATTCCTAAAAGCTTCAGGAATATCATCCAAAGATGTGCTTAAACTGTGGGAATCTTTCTCCGATGCCATGAAACAAAATAGAGAAGAAACCACACAGTAGCACAGAACGAAATGATAAAGCGCTTTTCGTTTATTCCAATAAACAAACTTCTTCAGATCAAGAAAAACAAAAAGTCACAGCTTAAATACTCTCTGGGCTAATACTTACAAAGTCAATTGACTACTTAAAGTAAAAGCTGACTTACAAGACACGCCCTATTTGCAAACACAACTAAACTAAAAACTGCTTTTAAAGTAAAAGCTAAAAATCCAAATAGTCAGACTAAAAGTACAACTAGCGTTGTCTATAAAAATGTGTAAATCTAGCCAACTACTAAGCTAGTGAGGCAAAGAAATAATAATTACAAGTGCATAAAAACACCGCTGGTGTTTGTAAAACTGAGTTAATACAAAAACCTATATTAGTGCACTAAACTGTGTATGTTGAAGCACATCAAGTGTACTGAACATAATTGGTAGTAAGTAAAGTATCAAGATAAAACTACAAATTCTCAGCAAAAAATACTCAGCAAAAAATACTCAGCAAAAAATACACATAAGGTCACAGAACCAAGGTGCTCAAAAGCATTAGAATGGCTGCGTCGTGCTAGTGTGGAAGGTAACCTGACACAGCCTACCTATTAAGGCTCCTAAGTTTAAGAACACTACTTAAAGAACAGTTCTCATTCAGACCTGGTGAACTGTGTGCGTTGAGTCTAATTTGCCAAAGCAGTTCTCGCTCTTCTAACTTAAGTGGGAGAGGAGCACCCCTGAAGTCCTGTATGATCTGGTCAATAATCAAAAATTTAAACATATGGTTGGGATAAACTGAAATGTGTTTTGCTAGTGCATTATCAAGTTTCTGCTTCCTGATCGCATAAGTATGTTCATAAATGCGGTCACGTAGGCGTCGTTCTGTTTTGCCCACGTAGAAAGCTGTACAGGTTTGGCACATAGCTAGGTAGATCACCATTCTTGAATTACAGTTAGCTCTTAGGTTCAACTTGTATTCGTGATCGTGAACTTTAAATCTATTGGATTCCAAGATGTATTGACAAAAATTACACGCCTGGCATTTAAACATGCCAGCTGTCATTGGTTTTTTAATGTTATGTCGTTCAAGGAGGGCTTTGAGGTTTTTGCCTTTCTATAAACAACCAATGGGTGATTACCAAGTTTTTGGTGTACTGTGTTGTCCTTTTTGAGTAAGTCCCAATTTTTACGTAGTGCCTGAACACAGTCACTACTATTGAGACTGTATGTTGTTATGAATGTGACACCAAAACATTCAGAAGGATGCCTACTTGTGTGGACATTTACTAAGTCTGTGTTCGAAGATTCAGTGTCATTCATAAGAACCAATTCTCTATTCAAGATTGGTTTATAAAAATGACATTGACGCTTAGATGACACTTCTTCTATAATAGTGTCTAACATTTCATGTGGGTAACCCTGGTGTAAAAACATATTCCTTAGGTGTCCACATTCATTAGCAAAATCACTATCCAATGTGATAATGCGGGCTGCCCTCACTAGCTGACCTTTGACGATCGCCCGCTTCTGATGAAAAGGATGACAACTTGTGAAGTGCAGGAATGAGTTGGAGTATGTTACTTTCCTATATATATTAGCTGTATATTTGTAAAAGCTAGTGTCTTTAGAAAGTAAAATGTCCAAGTACGGGATGACTTCAGTATGGAAACTAGCAGTGAATTTCAAAAACTGTGTAGTTGAATTAAAACAGTCCACTAACGCTTCACTCGTGGGCAAGTCACCGTCCAGGAGGATGAAATATCGTCCAAGTAACGGGTGTAAAAATCACCTTATACTGAGGGCCTTACATTTTCATGAATGTCTTTAAAAGGGTCCCTTTTACAAACCTGAAATCTCACTTACCCAAAACCCAAAAGACCGAGATGAAAATCTCGACATCCAAGAAGACCGACCATCTGGAACACTGACAAATCACTAACAATAATTAACCCCTTAGCCAGCATGCTGACCTTTGCCCCTTATCTCCATGGTAGTGTGATTCTGAAGTTGGTATATTTAGTAAGGGCAGTGAGGGGGTTGAAGCTCCCCACTTGGGTGGGTGTTTTTGTGCTTCGGTGTTCGTGTGTTTGTGAGTTTGTGAGTTTTGCAATCAGTTACTTACAGTTAGTGTTTTGTCAGTGTTCTGGGAGGTCAGTCTTCCTGGATGTCAGGTTTTTCGTCTCGGTCTTTTGGAGTTTGGATAAGTGGGATTTTGTGTTTCTAAAGAGGATCCCTTTAAAGACACCCTAGCACACTAAGCTAAGATAATCTTGGCCCAGTCTCTCCTGTCTCATCGGTCCTGGAGAAGATACTGCTCAAAGGCTATCAGAAATGCCTCAAGGTCTTCCTCACTGGTCATTCTTTTCAGTAATGAATTGTCTTTGGCACTGACATAGCTATGGTGATGGACACCATATCCTCAGTGGCAGTGGTTATGGTTTTCAAAAGTTAATTCATTGTGGTTCTCTTGACATTTGTGCAGGTATGAAATAGGTGCACTCCAATCAGTGGCAACACAGCTCATACCACAGGACTGACCAATTAGTGGAACCACAGGAATGCTTTCTCTTCAGATGGACAAACTGGCACAAAATGGAATGACTTTGTGTAGGCAACAAAAGGAAATCATGATTTTTGACACAACTAGTGGTATCAAAAATGTCTCCTGCAATCCACTAATGTAATACATCAGTACAGCAAAGTCCACAAGTTCATAAAATAAATATGGTTTTATTGTAAAGTCAAATGAAAGTCGGTGGTACAGACTCTTCTCATACAATCAAATGCACCAAAGAAAATAACTTTCAGTAGCAGTAACCTAAGGAAAACACACAAAATACCATCTTTCTTCTAATATGACTTAAGATGTACAACAAGATTATTCTAAAACAAAAGCCATTTAATATTCTTCCTAAAGCCATAGCATGTATGTAGTTTAAGGATCTATGTACGTATTCAGGACAAACCTCATCTTCAAAATCTTCTTGGTTTTCTTATTCACAGGTCTAGAAGGTGGCTTCCAAATACAAATCTGACAGCTTTGTGCTTGCCTAACAAAATAAAAATCACAAAACATTGGAAACATACAAACCATAGCATATTTGAGTGCAAATCATATAAACAGCTTCCTTGTATACATACGGCTATATCTCCCACCCTTTAATATTTATACATAAAAACAATGAGATCACATTATCCCAGAGAAGAAGAAAACTCCCACGATAGCTCAATTTGTGAACATTAATGCAACATGTCCAAAAATCATACACTAGAGTTAATCATTAGCATAGCAGTATTAAGCCTGGCACCCACAGAAGGCATGTTTGTGCTTGTTTGCTCAAAGCTGCAATGAGGTAAGCTTTCTGCCCTTGCTCTGATGTTTTACAAAAACTGCTGTGAGACTACAAAAGATAAGTGTTTCTGCACTTCTGATTAACTAACACAATATTTGCTGCATATCTGTTTAAACCGTGGAACTGTTTTTTAGGTTTAGTGAATTTAGTTCTTACCTCGGTTCTGATCTTTGCCTCCTTTTTGTTTCTCTGTTTGTTCTGTTCATTTTACATGTTGCTGCACTGGCAAAATATTAGCATAGAGCTGAATCTAGTATTGTTTGTGACCTTTGGAGCTTGTAGTACAGTTCATCTTTTGTCTAGAGAGGCCTAGCTGTTTCTTCATGGGAGGTGGTTTCAGTTTGGTTTGATCTGGCTATAGTTACTGCTACAGGGCTCTGTTTTTTGATTTGATAATTTGGCTGGTTTCTGTTTCTCTGCCTTAAATAGCCAGTGTTTAAACAAGTTTGTGCTTGTTTGCTCAAAGCTGCAGTGAGTTGGGCCTTCTGCCCTTGCTCTGATGTTTTACAAAAACTGCTGTGAGACTACAAAAGATAAGTGCCTATTTTCAACTGTTTTCTGCACTTCTGATTAACTAAAAGACTATTTGCTGCATATCTGTTTAAACTGTCCAACTGTTTTTTAGGCTTAGTGAATTCAGTCCTTACCTCTGTTCTGATCTTGTATCCCCATCCCCCTGCACAACTGTTGTTGTGGTCTTAAAGCTTGGTGGCTTTTGAGTTGCCCCCTCTAATATAAATTTGACATTGGACACTCCACCCAGTCCCATTGCATCAGCTCATTCTACTGAGTCCAATCAGATCAGTTCTGTAGGCCCACCACTTTAGTTTCTTAACCTTGAATTATCTTCTGTCTCCTCACTTTCTGCTTGAAAAAAATATACATATTGTGTCTCTTCCTACTTCATTTTGCTGCTTGTCCTTAGGTGTTCAACTGCATTTAGTTTGCTACATTTGTTACTGCTTGTCGGTAGCCTTATTAAATTGATGACAGTGTTCTACTGAATTTCTGCTTTTTTTGAGCTGTTTTTTACTGTTGTGATTGTGAGCTAATTTATCACATTTGAATTGTTTTAAAGCAATTTACTGATTAACTGCATTTCATTACAGTTTAATTGTATTTCATTGTTATTTATTGCAATTCATTACTGATTAACTGCATTTTACTGCATTTCATTACTGTTTAACTGTATGTTTTCATACTGTAAGTTCTGTTTTTGTCTGTAAGTGGTTAATCTGTGTTTTTTGTGAGTTTTACTGTGTTCTTAACTCTTAAATCGAGTAGCATAGTCTGGATACAGGTTTGCTGCATCCACAACTGCTTTCTTTTTGCCTTCTGTGTTTCTGGCAGCCATCTTGTGTTTGCCTTCTGTGTTTCTGGCAGCCATCTTGTGTTGGTAGGGACCTATCTCCTCTGCTAGTGAGAGTAACATGGCTGCCAGGACCTTGTCTGGCACAAGCTGATTGGTAAGGATAGAAGGGATTAGCAGGATTGACTAGATTTCTGTATTACTAGAATCCTTTATTTTTTTAGGAATTTAAACCCCATTTTTGAGTTGGTTTGGGCTTGTTTGCATGTCACGCATCATGGCTGCACTCTTTTTATCCATTTGTGAGGTATTCCAGCTACACATTTTCCCTTAGCAGCACTTGTGTGATCACCTAGTAGTACTACTCTTAGACCTTCTACCCTTTACCCACTTAGCTCTCTCTGGCCTCTCTCCCTCAGATTCTGACAAATATGGATTGACAATTTCCTACAGTTTCTCCTGCCAGTCTGGTTGATATGAGCATCCTGAGACAGTGTAACAACTGCCTCATGTACACAGACAACCCTCTACTACTACCACCTAGGAACACAATTTGGGAGTGATGCAATTAGATTAAGAACCTGGGGTTTATGCTGTCTCCTTCACAAGCCAGTATATCTAGCACTGAGAAGGTTGTAAAGCCAAACATCACACCTCAAACAACACCCACACCTACACAACACACAAGCACTTATGCGGAGGTCCTCAGCAAAAACATACCCAAACAAGAGAGACCTCCGAGGCAAAAACACATGTGAACTCCACTGCCCACACATCACACACAGTCCACACACCTGTGCCTCACAACCACTAAGGCCTAAACATAAACACAACATATTAGTCATAGGAGACTACATCGTGAGGCACACAAATATGACCCTCACCAGGCTAGATAAGGAGAAAGTCACAGTTAGTTGTTTCTCAGGTGCCAGAATCCACCATATCACCCATGCACTCAAGTCTCTCAACAACAGGTACTATTATGACTCGGTCATAGTCCATGTTGGCATGAATGACTTGAGATGTATGTCCCTGGACTATATGAAGAGAAACATGATTGAGCTCACTGAATATGTGTCCCAAGCAGGTATGTCTTAAGAAGCATTCTACCATCACCCAGAATGATGCCTCAATACAAACAGAAAATGATTGACTTTAACAATTGGCTTAGTTTCTGGTGTCATTCCAAGGAGATATAGTACCTGACAGCCTGAAAAGACATGATTGACAAACCACAATGCTTTGCCAGAGATGGCCAGCATCTGTCTCCCTTCAGCTTCAGGCTTCTGACAAAGGCTCTTGTCTCCCCCATACTGTCTTTTTTAGGCAATGCCATGAGGCCAAAACTACCAACATGAAAATTTCATCAAAACGCAAATTAAAGGTCATGCTGCTAAACGCTTGGAGTCTAAACATGAAACTGCATTCAATGAAAGCTTTCTTAACCCTGGAAGATGCTAACATTTGTGCAGTCACAGAAACCTGGTTCAAAGCTGCAGAAAGCACCCCAGCCATACCAGGTTACTCATCCTATCATACATTCAGACCCCAAACCATGGGCAGCAAAGCAAATGGAGGTGGAGTTGCAATATATATAAAGACATACACAGCTCCAGGCTGGACAAACATTATGATGCACAGGAGACACTCCAGGTGCAGTTAACCATTGACAAGACCCCTATTCAAATCATAGCTAGCTACAGGCCCCCATATTTGACTCAGGATGCCCAGTCCATCTATCTGTACCACTTTGAATCTATCAAGATTCAACCGTTTACCCTGATCTTGGGTAACTTTAACTATCTAACCATAGATTGAAAGAATGACTCATGCCAAAACACAAATGCCCAGAGATTCCTTGCTTTTGTCATTGCAATTGCCTTGGACCAGCTGATCAACACCCCCACAAGAGGTGAAAATATCTTGGACTTGGTATTAACCAACATGAGTAGCCACTGCAGCATCCCCACAGCTTCATCCTCCCTGGTAAAATCTGACCACAAAGAGATCACTTTCGAAGTCACCATCTCCCCCTGACCCCCTCTAGCTAGGGTCAAACAAAAAAAAATTTCCAAAGCTGATTACAACTTCCAGAGGGAAGGCATAAACAGCTTCACAGCCCTCTCCCCTCCATAGGAACTGACACATACGTCCAAACCTACATCAAAGTACTATATGAGCATGTATATAACTGCATGGAATCAGGAATACCTTACATGACAAAGTCCTCCTCCTCAAGGAAGAGTAAACCTGTCTGGTGGACATCTGCAATAAATAAATTCTATAATAAAAGAAAATATTGCTGTCCAGGACCAAGAATGAGCAGGTGCCTAATTGGAAGCAATCTCTCCTTAGCCTGAACAGGCAAATAAGAGCACTAGTGAAATCCTCCAAAGTAAACTTCACATCCAAACTGGCCACATCTACTAAAGGCTGTCATATGGCCTTCTTCACATATGTCTGCAATCTCAAAGGAAGCACTCAGATCTGCTCAGAACTGGTGGTCAAGGACACCACATACACAAAACGCCATAGATATAGCCAAATTGCTGGGAGACAGGTTCAGTGAAAACATCTTCCCTTTGTTCACCCCATCAGTAAATCAGGACATCCCCAGCACCTGCCCCCCCCTTGTCTCTAGGGAACAAGTCATCACTGCCCTCTCAAAGGCAAAAAGTACAGCTTCCATGGGACCCGATGACATACCAGGCTGCATCCTTCATGAACTCAGGCAGAAACTTGCAGCACCATTAGACACCCTATTCAACCAAAGCCTGAGTACCAGCTTCATCTCAGCCGAGTGGAGTTCAGCCACTGTCATCCCTTTGCACAAATGTGTAGCATCCACCGATCCAGGAAATTATAGATCCATCAGCCTAACTAACCTGAACTGCAAGGCTATGGAGCGGATTATCATGGACGTCATTAACAAGGACATTGGCAACCTCTAAACACTCAATTCCACACAGTTTGAGTTTGTCAAGGGGAGGTCATGCCTGTTAAATTTGGTCAACTTCTTTGAGAGAGTCACCAAAGCCATGGACGAGGGGAAAATAGTGCACACTGCCTACCTTGACTTGGCCAAAGCCTTTGATACTATTCCCCACTTGGGTATAATAGATAAACTCTCTCAACTAGGCATCAGTCCGTATATTACCAGATGGGTAGCAAACTGGCTCACTGATAGAATCCACCTAGTCAAAATAGGGGAAGCCACCTCAAGCAGTAGACCTCTAATGAGTGGTGTACTTCAGGGATTGGTTTTGGGGCCTCTGTTGTTTGAGATATACTTTTCTGAGATGCAGTCCAAAACCAGTGTGCTATGGATGACCAAGTTTGCAGACGACTGCAAGCTGGGCATGGTCATCAATTCCCCTAGTGATGTGGACATCCTCCAAGAGGGTCTCACCTAAACAAATGACTGGTGCCAGAAACATGGCCTCAAACTGAATGCCAAAAAATGCATCATCATCCCCTTTGGGGAGAGTGATGTCCCCACAAATTATCACATTAAAAACAAAGTCCTAAGCATGCAATCAGTCATGAGGGACTTGGGCACCTAGGTTGATAGCAAACTGACTTTTGACTACCATATTGCCTCCGTTGTATGGAAAGCTTTCTACATGGCCCACCTCATTAGTAAAGGTATCACATCAAGTGACAAGGAAGTCATAACATCCCTGTATTCTTCCCTTATAAGACCCATTATTGAGTACAATGCCCCTTTCAGCATGCACCTCACAAAGCACATGCAGCAGCTGGAGAGAACACAAAGGTTCCTCAGTAGGAGAATCCTTAGCCTCAAACATCTACCCTACACAGATAAGCTAAAGGCCCTGTCCCTCTACTCAGTCTCATACGGACTCCCCAGAGGTGACCTCTGTCTGGCATACAAAGCAATCTCAGATGCTGCCTTGATGGGACTGCTGCATATCCGTAAGTCAGGTTCCCCTCAAGTAACTCACACGTGTGACCTCAACCTGGTCTGTGACATCAATAGGATTTGTTGGTGGGACATATTTGTGTCCCAGAGACTCCTCATTCTGTGGAATAGACTCCCTCACCACGTCAAGCAGAATACCTCATTAACCCTTTTTAAGGTCTACCTGGATAACTGGATGAGGAACAGAAAATATACCCCCTGGGATTCCACCTGTGTCATTGCTGGACAGGGGCATTGGGTGCTGACTTGTCAGAACATGGGCTAAATTCTTGGCTAGGCTTGTAAGGGCCTCAAGGCCAATAGCCTAGTAACTTCCCATGATCCTATGAAAGCAAATAGAAGATATTTACACAAAATACTTGGCCAAATAAACTAATAAACTCCACCCCCTCTTTTATTTTTTCTTTCTCTTTTTCACTTCTTAATTCTCATTTTGTATTCTTTGTAAACATAGTATACCTCATGGAGAATTAATATCTTTGCCAATTTCTTGAAAAGATGTGGTTGATTCAATTGAGTATTTTTAAATTTCTGAATAGAGGCCAGTACCAAATTGGTGCCTAAACACTGGCAAAATTATTTCCAGTTGCGCAGGACAACACTCCATGGATGGAGTAATCCACAGAATTTTGTATAGATTCTCTGTCCAGTGTATTTGAGAGCCGCAGTTTATGCCATACTGTTTCAAAAGACAAGTATCTGCCATGAGTATGTGTTGTGGAAGTCTAGAATTATAATCTTTCTTCGAAATTATTATGAAATACTAAAAATATTGCCCAAAGTCATCCTGGGATATTTCAATAAACAGTTTATCCAGCTCATATATGCAGTGTCCTGGAATGGATCAGGATGTGGACAGGAAAGCAAAAATGTGTAATGAGTGCCAAACTAACAGTAAATCATTACCAAATGGAGCTTTGCACTCATTGGACTGGTCTAGTTTGTCTGCATGTACATTACCCAGGTCTATTCTTTTGAAATATATTTTTAGTTTTGATAAATGCTCATTCAAAAAAGATGGATGTGCATGTAGTGGAATCTGCTAGGTCACATGTAGGTATCAAGAAACATTGCAGAAACATGACTTTTGAGTAATAGATGTTGCTTCATTAGTGTAGAATTTAACTTTAAGAAGGGAAATGGAGTTAGTAATGTAACATCCGACTGTTTCACAGTTCATCTAGTGCCTCGCAGAGAAGACCAAGCATATAATGAAGGTAGTGATGTAGAAAATGAAAGACAAGACTGTAAAAATAAACCTCTCACATTTTATTTTGTTTCATTACAGAATTACTGCTCATGTCTGTTTCCTGAAAAAAATGTGTATTTTGCAAAAGCTGAACTCCATATTTAACTTATTTCTTTAAGATGTGAGAACAAAAATTTAAATAAATTAGCAAAGCTAGAAGCAGACCAGAGAGTAAGTCTGTGATATTTGTTATCAGTGTATCAAGGTGTGCATTTACCTGTTTGTCAAATACCAATTTGTACCATTTAATGTACATTGTTATTATTCAAAAATATAGTAAGCTAATTTATATAATGCTCTTCCCAGTCTAGATTTAATCAGTTTATGTTGTGTAGAATGTGTTAATATGGATTTTGATTTTCTTGTGCCAGATAGACTGAAGATGTGAAGATATGTTTTTGTGACAAGTTTATTTTTGCATGCCCTCAAAGGATGATTTGAATAATTAACCAATTTTGCACAACATCAGCGGCAGAATTACTTTAGACTTCATGGCTACTAGTCCAGGGGTAAGCTATGCTGTTTTGTTTGCCAATCTAAAATAAATAAGTAAATAAATATCTGTCTACTGATATGGTTACCAGGTCAGTTGCCATACATTTGAGTAAGGTAGGGTAACAACCACGTGGTATCGTTTAACGAAGCTTCAGTTTTATATAGAATCTTCTGGATTTTATTGAGTAGGTGATGCTACAGTATGAGTTCATTTATTATTAATGCAAGAGAGGTTTATGCAGCAGTAGTTGAATCATTATTGTCGTTCACTTTTTTTGCGTGGTTGGCTGTGTAGGACCTGGCTTTAGTTGAATGTCACCACAAATTATTATACATGCATGTCTGTAGGTATTAATGGCAGCTGTCTTTAAAGTGAAGATATTTTTTATTGGTCTGCAACTACATGAGGTGAGTATAGCTGTAGACTGTAGCAAATTAGATGTAGAGTGTGTGTGGTGTAAATATATTTAAAATGTAACAGGGTAGACATAGTTACTGCTGCCTACAATTTGATGGAGAGGGTGTGCTCAGTGTACATATTGTGGTTGCTACAATTAATGCGTGTGAGGGACTAGTAGTGAGCATGTCAAAATAGTTTTAAATTGTATTGGATTAAGTGGGTGTATGGCTAGTCTATGTGGTTTTGTATAAAAAGGATGAAAAAGTAGGCTGCAATAATAAAAACAGACAGCTTTAGAATAGAATCACTTAGTGTGTAACTGCTAAACAGCAGCAAAAAGAGGTTTAGCAGGTATTACGGAAGTGAAATATAAGCAATAATTAAACTATGTAAAGATCTTAAGAGATTAGCAGCTGAACAAAAATACTCCCTTGAAGAAAACGGGAGAGGATCCTACTGCAGGTAGTGAAAAGCAGCAAGTAAACAGTTCAAAAAGAGTTAGAGGAGAAACACTACTTGGCTAGCAATAGATGAAAAGTAGAATTTGTTTTACCATTAGTGTAGTTATAAATGAAAGGTCTAAGCTGATGTAATTTAAGATAACATCAATAAGATAACTATGATAAACAACCACTTCAATAAAAGGAAAAGATTGGAAGAATGTGTAATAATAACCAAATGAAAATTAGGGTATTAGAGTGTGATAAAAGTAGGGAGGCACAGTGGTGTAGCGGTTAGCATTGTTGCCTTATAGCAAGAGGTCCTCTGGTTTGATTCTCAGCTGGGGTGCCTTCTGTGCGGAGTCTGCAAGTCTTCCCTGTGTTCACATGGGATTCTTCCGAATGCTGCGGTTTCCTCCCACATTCCCAAGACATGTTGCAGGTGGATTGGACATTCTAAATTGGCCCTAAGTGTGAGTGTGTGTGCCTATTGCATCTGTACAGTAACCAAAAATATGTCATTAGCTTCACACAGAAACAAAGCAGTAGGAGCCAGAAGTGATACTGATTGCAGAATCACATCACTGAAATATCATGTGACATTACCACTATCATATCATGTGATATTATCACTAATATCATATCATGTGATATTACCACTAATATCATACCACTAAGCTGAGTGCACTGCAAGATAACAGCTGCAGACTGGTTAACAATAACTATGTACACTAGAAATGACTGAGAAGCCCTGTGTGAATCCTAACACTGTTCATACCTGTGTTATTGGGTGTTTGAACACAGCCTGGACAGTATTTCTGGGACTTCAAACCATCTCAGGCTTGCCCAAATCAGCTTTCTTGAAACCTTGTCATATGCTTTCTCCAAGTCTACCAATACCCAGCTGAACTCATTCCTCATCTGTAATGTCTTCTCAAATATCTGTCTCACTGCAAACATTGGGTCAGTTGTGCTGCATCCTGATCTGAATCGTAACTGCTCATCTCCCATCTTACTTTCAATAACTGTGCATATTTGTTTATCAGATACCCTCTTCAGAACTTTCATGCAGTGTGACAGGAGTTTGATACTGCTCATAGTTGTAAATGTCCCCTTCATTCCTGTACACTAGTACTAGAATGTTTGTTCTCCAGTCATCTGGACCTGATGCTTTCCCTGACTTCATTTTCTTTAGTGATGTTCTTACTTCTTCTAGGGTGGGCTTCTCTTCTTCTACTGCTTTCATTGTAGGCTGTGTCTGGGGCAGTACAGCTTCTGTGGGGTTTTCTTCATTCAGAAGCTGTTGGAAGTATTCATTCCATCTGCCTTTAATGTATTGTGGACAAGCTGTTGCTGACATCCCTTGTGAGGGGTGTCTGATGACTATCTTCTCTTTTTCTCTCTTTGCTTTGCAACCTGATAGAGATTCCTTATGCCATCTACTGAGTCACTTTCCGGAAGCTTGTAGAATGCCTCTGATGTCTTGTTCTTAGCCATTGCAACTGCTCTCTTATCCTCTTTGTTAGACAAATTGTACTCCTTCTTTTCCTGGTCCATCTTTTCTTCCTTCCTCTTTTTCCTGCACTCCTTATTACTTTTGATGACTTCTTGGATTTATGTACTCCACGATCAGCTTTCTTCATGTATCTTATGTACATACCTTGCTTGACCGTATATCTGTTCTATAGTCCTCACACATGCTGTTTTAAGGTGCTGCCATTCTTCTTCAACTCCGCCTATTTTCTCTTCTTCCTGAGGTGCTAGAGCTCTGAGAACTTCCTTGAACTCTTCTGCTTTCTCTCCAATCAACTTCCAGGTCTTCAGCCTGGTCTTTGTTGACCTTAGAACCGTCTCTGACCACTGCTTGCAGATGATTGTGGCAAAAAGTGGTTTATGCAGTGAGCTGACTGTTGGGGATGACTTTGCAAACACTGATTCTAAAAATAATAAAAAATACCACCACCAAAAAAAAAAAGAAGCTAAATGTCCAACTATTTTATTGATTTAGTGTTTTCGACTTGAAATGGTCTTCATCAGAATAAATACTAAAAATGGTTACAGCTTTAAATACTCCCCTAAAAAGTACCCATCAGATTACAAAGCATAAAAAATTAATCAGTCAAGTTCTTAAAGCAGTATCTAAAAATTAAGACCAAAAACAAGCAAAACTTAAATGAACACTATTATAATGCTGCTTTCTGTTGAGTGCAACTTTATAATTTACATTACTCTTCAATCCTGATGTCCTGTATGCACAAAGCTTAATTTCCCATGTTAACTCTCTATATTCTAGTTCTCCCTCTTTGTCACCAGTAAAATGTGGTGAAAAATAGTCAATCAAACAAAAATTTTTTTTTTAAAACTCTTACATTCAGCAGCATATTTAGCTAATTCATTGTCTGTGTTTTTCATCTTAATTGCATATTGATATTTGTAAATCTTTTTTCTGAGCTCCCTGTTGGTTTTCCCCTCAGTAAAATGCTTCGTAAGATGAGCAGTTGGTTACATAAACCAAGTACCTAGAACCACGTGTAATGACACCTTGTACAGAATAAGTTTTTTTCACTTCTGCTATCTATAAAATAGGGGCCTTCCAAAATGTACCTACACATGGAGCAATGCAAACATTTGTAAGTGCCGCCTTCTTTGTACTCATGGGTATCGTTTGGTCTTTCTAAATATGTCTTTGCATTACAAGCCTTTTTATTGATAAAATTGGGTTTCTCACCTAGTATCTTCTTGATTTCTTCACTAACTTCCAATATTCTCCAATTATTTTGAATTACTCCCTTTATATCATCACTGTCTAATGAGAATACCAAAGGCATAGAAAGTGACCAATCATTTTAAATATTGTTAGTTGCCCTATTAGTGTCCTTTGTAATGAAACCTTGAGCGACTATCTTTTTAATAACTTCACTGGGGTATTCCCTATGAATAAATCTATCATCTAGCATTTTAATGAAAGTGTCCAAACATTCAGTATCTGTGGTCTGTCACCTCAATCTCACCAACTGTCCCTTAATGATATTGTATTTCATATAAATGAGGTGCATACTGGAACAATGCAAAATAGTGTTGCTTGACCCATTTTTATAACTGATGACTGAATTCAATTTACTGTTACTACCTCTTCTAACTTCCAAATCTAAAAAAAAAAAATATTGGCCTTGTTGTATTTGAATGAAAATTTTAAAAAGTCAGTACTGTCATTTATTGCTTTTAAAAATAATTCCAAATTAGTTCCCTCTTCCTTCCATATAAAAAAACAAATTATCTATGAAAGAAGAATTGGAATACAAATAGTGATAACCACTTAATTTGGTAGGATTGGAGTGGACAGCATTCATGTTAAGGAAGAACGATGAATATGAACTAGGGGAAACCAAGTTTTTAATAGAATGCATTGATCAAGTGTTATAAAAAAAATTCCTTTGAAGGCTTGTATTATCATCAAAGGAGAGGTGTAGCGATGGGAGCTTGCATGGCTCCCAATTATGCCAATTTATTTATGGCATATTGGGAGAGTCATATTTTTTTGCAAATTAAGTGATTATCAAAAATGTTACATGATAGATTTATTCATAAGGGATACCCCAGATAAAGTTATTTAAAAAGATAGTAGGTCAAGATACTGTTACAGCTAGTGAAGTAATCACAGAAATAGTAGGTGAGAAACCCAATTTTAACAATAAAAAGGCATGTAATATAAAGACAGTGATGCTGTAAAGGGAATAATTCAAAATAATTGGAGAATATTGGAAGTTAGTAAAGAAACCAAGAAGATACTAGGTGAGAAACCGAAATGTATCAATAAAAAGACTTGTAATGCAAAGACATACTTAGAAAGACCAAAAGATACCCATGAGTACAAAGAAGGTGGCACTCACAAATGTTTGCATTGCTCCATGTGTAGGTACATTTTGGAAGGCCCCTATTTTATAGATAGCAGAAGTGAAAAAAACTTATTCCGTACAAGGTGTCTTTACATGCGGTTCTAGGTACATGGTTTATGTAGCCAATTGCTCATCTTGTGAAGTATTTTACAGAGGGAAAACCAATAGGGAGCTCAGGTAAAGGATTTATGAACATCAGTATGCAATTAAGATGAAAAACACGGACAATGCATTAGCTAAACATGTTGCTGAATGTAAGAGTTTTAATTTTTTTTTATTTTTGTGTGATTGACTATTTTCCACCACATTTCACTGGTGACAAAGAGGAAAAACATGAATGCAGAGAGTTAAAATGGCAAATCAAGCTTTATGCAGACAGTACACCAGGAAAGAATAGTAATGTAAACTATGAAGTGGTACTCAACAGAAAGCAGCATTATGACTGGGAGAAAAGATCCACAAAGCATTATACAGTTCAGATACAAATTATACTAAAGTATAAAAGATACATTGTATAAAACAGTTGCAAATAAGCACATTCAATATCACACATAGTTAAAATTCATTGTGAGTGAAGTTAAGGGTTATACAGTTTCATTTGAGCAAACACTCTTATGTATTAGGTGAAGAAACAGTTTACATACAAACATTTAAGTAAATGCGGATACACTTTACATGCACACATTTAAAGTAGGATGCTATTTACAATATTTATAAAGTTGAGTCGTGTGAGAGTAGATATAGGAGTTGTAGAGAGCTTAGATAAACTCATAGCTAAATAACTATGAGAGTTATAGAGAGCTTAAGAACCAGAGAGACTGTCTCTTGCTAAACCATATGTTGTCTACCATCAAGACATTTGCCAAACAGAAGTCTAGAATGACATCTCCTTCTTTATTCCTGCTGTACCACCCATGTGGGCCCAATCAGTCCTCAGATCCTATTCTGTCTGTCTTGATATGAGCATTTAGGTTCCCCATTATCAACACCACCTCAAGCTGTCCTGCTTTATCTGGTAGGTATTGCTATCTGAATGCACTCTTTAACTCACTGTTACAACCCTGCTGTGGACATAGGCTGAGATTATGAATAAGGTCCTATACTTACAATGAAATCTGATTGTTATGAGTCTATTACTAATTCTGATGACATCCCTCACTGTCTTCTGAAAACTCGCCCTTACCACAATTCCCACACGATTTCTAGTCTGTCCTCCCCTGAGTAGTAGACTCTGGATCCCAAGCCAAGTGCATTTACTGCACTGCCCCTCCATCTCATTTCCTGGATATAGAGATGTCTAGCCTCCTTATCATCATATCATCCACATTCAAGTTGCATCCTGTCAGTGAACCTGTATTGAGGATAACAGTCCTTAGTTCATGTTTAGCATATAGATTGGTTTTACGTCCAGTTTTCCCTCAACAGAGCTATGACCAGTATGGTAGTTATAGCTTCAACATCACTGACAGTAACATTTTTCACAAGCAGCTGTATTGTGCTCCTGAGATTACAAACATCACTAAAAATGTTTTGTGATTGTCTTCAGCTTGGATGGTGAATTTTCACCTCAATCTTGGGTTTAGTAGATTTAATTAAGCACCTTGGCATTACTCTTCTTACTTTTGGCCATATTTTTCTTCCTTTTATTGTCTATATTGTTAATATGATGTTGGACATCACAGTAGTACAGCAGTATCATTGTCACCTCACAGCAAGAGGTTCTCTGGTTCGATTCTTGTCTGGAGTGCCTTCTGTGTGGACTCTGCATGTCCTCCCTGCATTTGTGTGGGTTTTCTCCAGGTACTCTGGTTTCCTCCCACGTTACAAAGACATGCATCTGGAGCGTTTCTCCCCGGGCCTCTGCTGAAAATTGGCTTTGTTCCAAGTCGGACTTTCCTGGTAAATAAATGTTAAATAAATTAATTAATTAATTAATTATAGTTCAATCAATGGCGTTTGTTTATGGGGTTTGCCCTGCACTTGTTTCTCAAGGGAATACCTGCACTTATGAAGCTGTTTATATGCTGGTACAGTTTGGTGGTGTATGTTTACACATATTCAGCAGTTATCTTGGTTTGCTGGGGACTTGAAACTTCTCAATGAATCACTTAGGAGTAGATAGTTTGTGTTAGAGAAGGTTCTAAAGCAACCATGGGCAGAAGGGGCCTCTGGTTTCAATTTTATTTCAAAGGAGATTGCTTTATGGTCAGACTTAACAAGGGGCAATGATATGCTAGGGTTGGTAAGATACCACCGTATTAGTCAGGACAAGGTCTAAGATGCGGTATAGTGAATTCAAGACTGGTTGGGGAATAGTACTGTTTTTGAGACTACAGAGCTAGGTAAAACAGTGAAAAACGTGGAAATGTAAATGTATTATAGTAGGTGTAGTGTCCAATGTGTGGTTGTAGGCAAACACTCACTGGAATAAACTCTGTGAAGCACTGAGGTACAGACATGCAGACATTATATTTGGCAAAGTTAGGATGGCAGATTTCCAATGGGGCCATCCTCCTGGAAGGAAAAAAGTCATGGGCTCAAGAAATATTCTGTTCAAGACCAAGCAAAATATATCAGTGAATGAACGGCAAAACTTAGCATTTACAGATCAATTTAACCTCCAAAAGAAAATGTTCAGTCATACTAATAGAAAAAGAACCTGTACAAACAAATAAGGAACATAGTGAGACTTGTTTTTTACCATGTAAGGGTTACCTATCATGTAATTGTAAACAGAATTTGTTTCCATGGCAAAGAGAAAACAAAAGAAATAAGCCTTTTTTCCTGGCCAGAACCTGTAATGGGTCTTCATAAATCAATATTCTATATATCTAGGAATAGATAGCTAGACAGATACATAGATAGATAGATAGATAGATAGATAGATAGATAGATAGATAGATAGATAGACTGAACTGATTGATTTATGCTCTGTTATGTGTTACAAGTTTCTGAGTTGCCCATACCTTACTTGGATAGAGGGAAGTTTCTCTGTTCACCTGTGAGAGAGGGGAACTTTGAGCAGCCATCTGTCCCTGGAGGAGTGGTTCCAGCCCAGAAGTTAGTAGTTTAAAAAACGCGTTGCATGGTTTTGTGTGCCGGGCAGCACCGGTTAGCTAGGGTTAAATTATTCCTGGCTCCACTAAGTCTCCTTCAGTTTTTCACTTAAAACTAGTCTAACTCTCAACCTAAGCACTCAAAAAGCATCCTACAGTCCAGCACTTGCTCAGACCTCATAGCAAGCACTAATATACCCCGACACTTGACTGCCCAGCAGGGCAAGGCTCTTTATCCACCCCTCACCAACCAAGTGACTAAGCAGCTCACCCTACAATTCAGGCATGACTAAAGAGCAACTTCAGGTGTACTCTCCAGTCCAGCTGGTGAATCTGGGTATCCTCAGGCAATGTTACAACTGCCTCATGTACACAGACAGCCCTCTCCTCCTACCACAAAACACTAACATATGTGAGAGATGCAATTATACAGCCAAACTGGAGGCTAAGGTCTCTCCACCCAAGACTGGAACAGGCAGTCATGAGGAGAAGCTTAACACTTGCACCACACCTCCAGCCTCACATAGCCCTACTAAACCAGCACTGGCAAAAGATACACATAAATACACAAAATCATACTCGGAGGCTCTAAATAAAAACCTGCAAAAGCATCAGAGAGCTCCAAAGCAGACATTCACAAAACCTGCACCTCCCGTCACAAACCAGACAACACATAAAACACAAAATCAATGTGCCGCACAATCACAGCCCTTAAGGCAAAATAACATACCTAACACACTAGTAATAGGTGACTCAATAGTCAGGCACACTGATGCCCCACTCACTAGGCTGGACAAGGAGAAGGTTACTGTTAGCTGCCTGTCGGGAGCCAGAATCCGCCACATAACACAAGCACTCAGGTCACTCCAGAACAAGTACAAATATGACTCTGTCATTGTTCATGTTGGTGTGAACGACCTGAGCCGTACCTCCCTGGACTGCATGAAAAGAGACATAGAAGAGCACTCTGATCATGTAGTCCAGGCGGGTATGACCCTAACCCTGAGTAGTATCCTGCCACACCAAGAATGATACCTCAGTATAAAGAAAAAATGATCAATTTCAATAATTGGCTAAGCTTCTGGTGTCATTCAAAGGGGATCCAGTGTCTGTCAGCCTGGGATGACATGCTCGACAGGCCACGTTGCTTCGCAAGAGACGGCTTGCACCTGTCACCCCTTGGCTTTCGAATACTGGCCAAGGCTCTTGCTGCCCTCATAGTGCCTTTTTTAGGCAAGGCTCAAAATTCAAACCCACCTCCGTAAACAACACAAGTAAAAAACCGAGGGTTATGCTACTCAACGCCAGGAGTTTAAATCTCAAAATGCATGCGCTCGAAGCACTCCTATGTATGGAGAACATCGACATCTGTGCAGTAACTGAAACCTGGTTCAAGGATCCAGAGAGCACTCCAGCACTACTGGGCTACAACTCATACCACACATTTCGGCCACAGAACACGGACCGAAACACAAAAGGAGGGGGTGCATCCATATTCATCAAGGATACCCACACCTCCAGGTTAGTGGCGCAGCATGATATCTCTGAGATCATCCATGTGCAACTAACATCAGGCAAATCTGCAATGCAAATTGTGGCCTGCTACAGATCACCCTCCATGACCCAGGACCACCACTCCGCCTTTCTGGAGACACTGGAAAACATGAAGGTCCTACCGAACACCCTGATCTTGGGAGATTTCAATTACCCTACCATTAACTGGGAAAACTACTTGAGTACAAACTCCCAGGCTCAGCGCTTCGTGGAATTTATCAACTCAAATGCCCTGAATCAGTTGGTAAACTCCCCTACCAGAGGCCACAACATATTGGACCTGGTCATCACCAACATGGGCGACAGTTGCTCCGTACCGGAGGTCAACCCGTCACTGGTTAGATCAGACCATAAACTAATCACTCTGGATGTCCACACCACACCACCACCCCCAACCAAGGTAATCACAGTGAAAAACTTTTCTAAAGCAAACTTCACTTTACTTAACTCAGAGGTGGTAGGTTTCACAGCCCCCATGCTAAAGGATAACACTTCCCAAGATGCAGAATCCTTTGCAATTGCACTCTCTGAGCACCTACAAGGATGCATGGATCGTGCCATCCCTAGCAAAACCAAGACTCATTCCCCTAAGAGAAGGAAACCAGTCTGGTGGACCCCTGCCATAAACAGGTTATACAACAAAAGGAGGAAACTAGTTCAGAAAAAAAGCAAATCCCAAGAAGGAAAGACATCCCTGATCAGTATCAGTAAGAAATTAAGGTCCCTCATAAAATCATCCAGGGCTAACTTTGAAAGAAAAATAGCCAAGGACTCGAATGATAACCACAAAGCCTTCTTTAGCTATGTCAAAAATCTAAGTGGCAACTCGCAGATATGCTCTGAGATAGTGCAAAATAGCACAAAATATACTGAACCTACTGATATTGCCAACGTACTGTCAGATAGATTCAGTGCAAA
Organism: Protopterus annectens; assembly: GCF_019279795.1. Taxonomy (NCBI): domain Eukaryota; kingdom Metazoa; phylum Chordata; order Ceratodontiformes; family Protopteridae; genus Protopterus; species Protopterus annectens. Next base: position 645,860,127 of record NC_056736.1, read on the forward strand.
CTTCACCTCCCTCTCACCTTCAAAAGGGCCCACAACAATACCGGAAAAGTGTAGTGTCCTGGAAATCACAGAAGCACAGGTAAAAACAGCCCTTTCAAAAGCCAAAAACACAGCATCAATGGGGCCAGATGGTGTCCCAGGCTGCGTCTTGCACGAACTACAGAACAAACTAATTCCCCACCTAAACATGCTGTTCAGCCTTAGCCTCTCCACAGGCTATGTGCCCATAGAATGGTGCACAGCAATGGTTATTCCGCTCCACAAAGGAAGAGCCACAACTGACTCTGGTAACTATCGCCCCATAAGCCTGACTAGCCTGGTCTGCAAGGCTATGGAGCGCATCATCATGGAACTCATTAACAAAGACATTGGGAACCTCCAAACACTTGACCCGACCCAGTTCGGCTTTGTTAAGGGCAGATCATGCCTATTAAACCTGGTTGACTTCTTTGAAACAGTTACCAAGGCCATAGACGAGGGGAAGGTGGTTCACACAGCCTACCTTGATCTCGCCAAGGCGTTCAACACCATTCCTCACTCGGGTATTATAGAAAAACTCACCAGCCTGAACATAAACCCCTATGTCACAAGATGGATTGCCAACTGGCTTACAGACAGAACTCACACTGTAAGAATAGCAGGCTACAGGTCTGACTCTAAACCAGTCACAAGTGGTGTCCCACAAGGCTCAGTTCTGGGACCCCTACTGTTAGGCATATATTTCTCAGAAGTACAGGCAAACACAGGAGGACTATGGCTAACCAAGTTTGCCGATGACTGCAAACTGGGAGCCATAATTGACTTTCCAGCTGACACAGACATCCTCCAAAAAGGCCTTACTGAGACAGACACCTGGTGTCAAAGTCATGGCCTCAGGCTAAATGCCAAAAAATGCATAGTCATCCCGTTTGGGAAAAGCAAAACACCCACGAATTACCACATAGGCGGCAGCCCCCTTAATACAGAAGAGGTAATAAGAGATCTGGGGGCCCAGGTAGATAGTAATCTCTCCTTTGACAATCATATTGCCAAAGTAGTTAGTAAATCCTTCTATGTGGCCCATCTAATTACTAAGGGGTTCTCATCTAGAAATAAAGAGGTTATAGTGCCCCTCTACTCGTCACTCATCAGACCCATCATAAGGTACAATGCCCCATTTGGGATGTACCTCACAAAACACTTCCAACAGCTTGAAAGACCACAAAAGCACCTCACCAAGAGGATTACTGGCCTCAAACATATGTCCTATGCAGCCCGACTGAAAAAACTCTGGCTGTACTCAGTGGCATATCGCTTACTCAGAGGTGATCTCTGCCTGACTTACAAAGCCATGTCCAACTCAGAATTGATGGACATGCTCCACCTAAAGAAATCCAAGTCACTGCGAGCCACGCGCTCTAGTGAGCTAAACCTCGCCATAACAATAAATAGAACATGTTGGAGGGATAGATTCCTGTCACAGAGACTCCCCATGCTTTGGAACAAAATTCCTAACTACATTAGGCAGAGCCCCTCACTAACACTCTTCAAGAGAAGCCTTGACGAGTGGATGGGTAACAGAAAGTACACCCCTGGGATCACTTCATTGGCTCTGCTTGACAGAGGCTTAGTTAATTAATCAATGGGGCAGCAAAAGCCGACACACTCTGGTTAGGCTTATAAATGCCCTCGGGCAGATAGCCTAGTACCTACTTATGAACCTATGACTGACAACTAGACACAATTTAGGCATTAAATCAAGGCTAATACAAGACAATGCTTCTTTAGTTATGGATATGATTGTGAGAATAACAAAATGCTGTAGATTACTGCAGTTTTCTATGATAGGCAAGAAAAGGTTAACACAAAATAACAAAAAAGTGAAGCACAGATACAGAAAAACACAAAGACACTAAAGCTATGAGAAATCAGAGGAGGAAGAAATTAAAGCAATGAAGTAAGCTACCTCAAGGTATGTCTGTCCCTATGTCTGCACGTTTATACAACGTATTGACCTTTCAAAATAAATGTCTAAAGAGGATCCAGTAGAAGTCTTAATTTGTTAAAGGGTGACAGTATTAGTGAAACATCCTTAGACATTTAAATTTGTTATTACCAAAGCAGATTATACTGTTTTCAATTGCTGTACCAGGCTATACAGAACAATGACACAGCAAAAAAATTAAATTCAGAACTTAAAAAAGCCCAAAAAATACTGACAATAGTAATGATAATGCACTCATAAATGCTAGAAAACACTAAAAAAATGTATATCATAAGTTACATACAGCTATCAAAATATTAAAATAGCACATTCTGCATTCAGTAACATTCAGTAATATATAAGGTACAAGCTTCTCATACCCCCTCCATACTTCCTACTTTTATGTTTTTAATTGAGATCACACAACCACAAATAAAAGATAGTAAAACATTTTTCATTATAAAAAACAGAACTTTTTCATTCAAGATAAATACAGAGAAGTATATTAAGGCATACCATTTCATAGGGGGGCTACAAGGGGCTTTACTCCTTTGCAAACTGCTAGTGCAACAACAAGTCTCTACTGGACAGTGTGAGGAGGAAATGAGGCTGTTTGGTCCATTAAAAGGACATCATTCCCAGGCTAAGAGGCCAAGCCAGGATTTTAAATGACAAGATCAAGCCACTTACACAATCCTTTGTGTTTGGATTCAGTGCCGGTAGAAGGCTAAAGGTCTGCTAATTTTTACTATTGGCCCCCGTTCTTTGGTTCATCAGCTTGCATTAGTAACTTGAACTTTGTGAACTGCATTTACAATCTCTCTTAAATGAGCGAATCAGCTTTCACTGTTTCATACTGTGACTGCTGCATTTATGATACCTTGTCTCTTTGTTAAAATGTGAAATCAGTGAAATTATGCTGGCCTTGTCAAGCAGGATTTTCTGGATGACAGCTCTAATCTGAAAAGCTACTTCTCAGATACGCTCTCTTTGTCTAAGACAGACCATAGTTCTTGACAGGTAAATTTTTTTGTATGTGAAAACTGACAAATCAGCTAAATGTGTGTCTGAGGAAGTAGGTATCTTAGTTGCTTTTTGTTGTATGAGGGACACATGTTTACAGGAAATATGATTGTGCCCATTTTTCAGTAGATTTGTTTTATTTAGAAAGCATAGAATATAATGAAAAACGTTATAAAAATGGTGGATACATTTAATTTTTTTTCTTGAAATCCAACAGATAAAGTAATTAAACATCTCTACCTTACCATGACATGATGGAAACTTCAGAGGTATTTATTAAAAACAGCACAATACAAGTGAACTCGAGAAAAATCCAACTTAAAAATATCATAAATTATTTCTTAAACAACTGTATGTTAAGAAATACTCAGTTATTCTTTTTCACCATAACTTCCACTCCGTACTCCAGTACTAACCCTTTCTAGCAACCCATTAATTCTAAATTAGCATCTTGTACCAATTTGATTTTCTTTCCCTGTCATTATTCTTCAACCTGAATCCTCCTTCACTTCGTGGGCTAGAGTTGATCTCATAAGTCACCTTGCATGCAGCCATTAGGGTTTTCTAGTAATGGCCCTAACCCTGTCTTATGCTCTCTCTAGGCTAGAGTTGATCTCATAAGTCACCTTGCATGCAGCCATTAGGGTTTTCTAGTAATGGCCCTAACCCTGTCTTATGCTCTCTCTAGGCTAGAGTTGATCTCATAAGTCACCTTGCATGCAGCCATTAGGGTTTTCTAGTAATGGCCCTAACCCTGTCTTATGCTCTCTCTAGGCTAGAGTTGATCTCATAAGTCACCTTGCATGCAGCCATTAGGGTTTTCTAGTAATGGCCCTAACCCTGTCTTATGCTCTCTAGGCTAGAGTTGATCTCATAAGTCACCTTGCATGCAGCCATTAGGGTTTTCTAGTAATGGCCCTAACCCTGTCTTATGCTCTCTCTATCATACACATGCTGTTGAGAGCTATCATTGCCATCTTGTGATTGCCAAGTGTACATCCTCTGGTCTTATGGCCATTGTAGTTGTGTAAGCTTTTCCACACATGGGCGCAATCAGCCAGCCAAAACCATTATCCCCTCCTCCCAGGATGGAAGACCTCCACCTTCCACTGCCCACCCCTTCCAGCACCTGAGCTGTTAATTGATATTGGAGTGTATGGGTCATAGTCAAGGTTTCATCCCGCTGAACCACACAGCCAAGGGAACATCCTGTATTAATGTCTGTCTGACATAAAAAAATCAACCTAATATAATATTGAGCAGGTCTATTCTTCTGTATTGTCCATAGGGCTATAATAAACTAAAGTTCACACATAAGGTACATATGTTTCACTTCCTTCTCCTCCCACGTGCACATGTATCATGTGACGCCCATGCCCTGGCCCAGCAATCAAGGAGTCTCAGTCCTCACCACTAACACCAGAGAGAGAATCTCATATATGAGGAAAGGATAACAAATACACACAGCAAAGTACAATTTCCCTTAAGTGTACACAGAGATCACAGTCAGTCTGGGGCTGGTTGCTCCCTTGCTCTCCAGGTCTCCAATAAGACTCCCCACTGGAACAGCTATAGGATTCAGATCTCAGCCTACCTGGTGAGCTAACCTCCAGTACCCTCTCTGTCCAACCAGTGCTTCGTGTCCCTGCCCAAGTAGCTGACACACACACACACACACACACACACACACACACACACACACGCACACACACACACACACACACACACTTTGAGATAAGTATTTATACAACTTTACAGACACTCCTGGGAAAAGCTGACACAGATTCTCCAGCTGTGCCCCTATATCCAGACTATACGGTAGTAATTCCTGCCACCACCAGCTAATAATTATCAGCTACCCAAAGGCCTTTAAAAGGGTGTCCAATTATTACTGTGCAATATTATTATCCAATAGTAGTGTAACTAAGCAATCAAGGCTTATTGGAAGGGCTTAGTACAGGATCACTTATAAGCATGCAATGTACTCTAGAGCTTAAATTATCTCTACATAAACCAGCCACAGTTGAAAAGGGTTTAAAAATATTTAATAATAAATATTAAAAACACAAGACAATACTACTACACCACAGTGCTATTCAATAGTTCAGAAATCACACAGAAACTTAAAATAATTCAGTAGTACAGTTCTGACATAACAGAAAAACACTTAGTCTAATCTTTTGTAATTCCTAGCTATTGCTAAAAGAAAACATACTTCTAAAGTAACTTACTTACATAGAGCATAAGGCAGTGCTGAGTTGGCTAGTCAGACAAAAATGCTTACAGTTTCTCTCTGAGCAATAGTTTTTAAAATCGCTAACAAACATTTCTGCTAGACCCTCCCAGATTACATCATTTTTGACACTTAGCCTGGGGTTCCCAGGCCAACAGGCTACATTATGTAGCAAGCTAACAGCTGCTTAGGAAGCTACAACAATAAAAGACATTTCACATGTACACTCTAGTAATTATTTCTTAAGTTAAAACAATAGAAATAATGTGCTAACCCAGACAGACTGACTCCGAGCTCTAGTGATCAAAGGATAGATTTGAAATAATTTTAACTTCAAAAGAAAGATTTGAAATGCTTGACTTAGTTTTCCTTACAGCAGATGACAGTGTTGCCACAATCTTGAAGTTCAACATTTTACAGTATTTTCTTTCATTTAAGAAACAAGCCTGTATTTTACATTTATATTTACAAATGCCAGAATTATGTATCAAATTCTATTTGGATAGGCTGGCAGCTTTCACCCATCTCTTCCCAATCTTCACATATCACATCCACAGTAATTTAAAACTCACCTCCTTCATAAGCCCATATATAATTCCCTGAACAATTCTTCTCCAGAAATCTTATACTTTCAGAATTCTTTCTAGAAAAAGCATTTCATTCTCCAGAATACATTATTTTGCTCATAAAGCTCAGAATATTATAATTTTATATAATGTTAACTTTAACATTCAACTGATGCAGTCATACAATTTTTTTCTCAGCCAGCCTGCCAATATTTTTTGCATTATACCCATAATCTTACCATGTGACCACTACACAGCTGAGACATGAACACCTGCTTTCAGATGTTGCCTTACATCTGTTGGTACAGCTCCTGAAATCACCACTTCTGCACTTTCACTAAAATCAGTGACGTGTTGATACTCATCCAGATTTAGTTATGTATGTTCTGTCCTCTCTTTTCTCACATCAAGTAAACATACAGATCCAAAATCAAACCGTGAAAATGGGTTTTCTGTTGTCTACCAATGGGATAGCCAATAAAATGCATAAATCTTGTGTAAAAATTAATCATTGGACTGACCATCCCATACAACATATTTCTGGAATTGATTTATTCTACTCTCAAAAGTAGAAAATACTGGAAAAAAGTCAACATCAAGAGAAGTAAAATGTAAGTATGATAACAGTGAATGCTGAGTATAACCATTTTAATTAGTTACTTCCTCCAAATAACAAGAAATCATTCTATTTTTATTCCTGTGTGCCTGCTCTAAATATCACTCCCAGATAAGCATACTGTCACACTTTACAGATTTACCAGATTTGCTAAGTTTATGTTGACTGTATTTTAAGTGATAATATTCTACCGCTAAGCATCTCTGCCCAGCATCAGTATAACCCTTTGTCTTAGCAGTCTTAATAAAACTGAATTCCTTACATGCCAACTTCCATTTTCCTAATACACTTGCCATTAGGTTTAATTTTCTGTTAAAATAATTTTGACATTAATTGTAAGGGGCATTTAAATTTATCAAAATATATATTTGCTTGAGTTTGATGCTTTAATAATTATGTTATTACGGAATCTAAACATAAAACAAACTTATATTTAACAGACACCTTTGTGTCACCCTTGTCCTAAAGTGCAACTCAAGTCTAGACTGTTTAGTATAATAAAACATATGTTCTGCCACAGCAAAATTGTTTTGCTATGATTAAAAAACAACAGAAAAACTCATAATATCAAGAATTATTTTTAGAAAACTATGTTCACTGCATCAAATGATAAACAAAAATGTAACACTGCTGTTTTCCTTACCTCTTTTATACTTTCTAATAAATAATCTTTCATTATAATTAGCAGATAATTATGTTAATCATCCAGTCACCATCGCAGAATGCCCAGCTTGTCTGGGTGAGTAATTTTACATTGCACCAAGATCACTCAGGCTCTTCAAGTATAACATCTTGGTACATATAAACAAAAGATGGCAAAGTCAAACATTGAAAAAAACAAGTAAATATTTTAACAGTAAAATAGAACCTTGATAATTTAAAATCCATAGTTTATGCTTACCTTGTACTATCAGTCTTTTTTTCTATGTCTTATGAATGGTGAAATGCATAAGATGCCATGTGCAGCAGGAATCCCCTGCTCATTCTGTGAGATTGTCATGCATTTCCTGGCAGGCTGAGAAATATAATCTCTCCAGCGTGTTCTGAATCTGCTTTAGGGCCTCTTCCCAGTGGGCCATGCCTAGAATGACTCCCATGGGAAATGCCCAATTAGGTAACCTAACCAGGTGCTCAACCACCTTACTGACTCCTCCAAACATAAATGAATACCAGCTCTGCTCTCACTTAGTACCACAGTCTTGGTACTTCACCTTTTGTACCCCCAAATGCTCTTAACCTACTCATGAATACATTTCCAAGATACATACAGCATACACTCCTCCACTTGAGGTAATAGCACCTCCATCCTGCACAGAGCAAGACTGTCTTTCCAAGAAAGAACTCTGACCTCTTATTTTGAGAAGATTATTTTCATTCTAGCTGCCTCACACTCAGCTGGGAACTGCAGCAATACATGTTAAAGATTATAGTCACTCTAGGCCAAGCATATCAAACCATCTGTAAATAGCAAAGTTGTAAAGCCTTCACATCCTTAGAATGAATACTACCAACCCCCTACCCCAGATTGATATCCTGTCCAAGGATATTGCAGACAAGAGAGAAGACAGGCACACCCTTGGCAGAAACCTAGGCTCAGCACCAATTTATATGATGTGATATGAAGAATGTGAACACAAGTTCCCCAAATAACGGAAGCAAATGAAACACAGCAACATTCCCAGGAGACACAACAGTTATACCACCTGTCCCAAGACATCTGTGAGTACAATGTCATGTGCCTTTTTCAGGTCCTCAAGGTTCATGTTCACTGTCTTAGCAAAATCTCAAGACCGCACTGCTATCAATGCAATGACAAAGACTTGATATTCTGATTCAGAAGAAACATGAAGTTTTGATATTGCACAAAGACTCCTTTCAGTGTGCTGGTCAAGGCTTTCCTAGGGAGACTGAAAGGCATCATCTTTCCATAACAGGAATTCACCCTCCTGTCCTATTTTCTGAAAATGGAAACAACCTCCAAATTTTCCAGTACAGTGATACTATTTCCACCATTATTTCAACAGTGAAAATATGTCTTCAATTATGAGGCCCAGCAGTATCCAGCACATACATATTTCTGGCCAGATCTCATCATGGTCTTGACACAATGGAAAGCTTTAATGGCTGCAGTAACTTCACCTGCAGAAGTGAACCCATTCCTAACAGCTGATGCTAGTACTGCCTGTATTAGGCTCAGGAGGTCCTCAAAGAGTACTTCCTGCCTTCTAGTAATGTGCCCATCAGAGGTCATAATTACTCTGTCCTTGCTGAGAAAAGCCTAACCAATCTCATAATCCTCCTAAGTTACTGGATAGCTTACAAGAACCTCTTGGAAGCCATTCCAGTGCCATTCTCCATGTCCTTGTCAAACTCCTCCTACCGTCTGCCTTTCGCTTCTGAAACTACGGCAGCTTCTGGCCTATTGCTACCTATAGCTAAGATTCAGAGACTGCCCATACTGCTACTGTGTCGAAAGCCTCTGTATTCACTGGCAGATCCTAGGGGCTCCTTATCAGAAGGATGAGAAACAAAACTGAGAGCCATGGCACTTTGAAAAGTAAACTATGATTCAAACTGAAAATTGTGCATTCCAAAAGTTGCTGTTATATCTTTGTAGGTCAAATTATGCACACACACACACACACACACACACACACACACACACACACACACACACACACACACACACACACACACACACACTCTACAAGTCAGCTCTCATATAGACAGATGCACCTGAAAGTTGCCACACACACATACACACACACACACACACACACACACACACACACACACACACACACACACACACACACACACACTACAAGTCAGCTCTCATATAGACAGATGCACCTGAAAGCTGCCATGAAGGCATTACTTAAGGTATGGAATATGAAAGGAAAATTTAGGCCATCTATCCATGTTGATATCACTAACTGTGGACCATCAAAGAGACCATACGAAGTCACCTTTTTTAAGCATTAGGAAAATAACCACTCAGGCAAATGTAACACAGGAATTTAATATTTCAAATTTTTTGTCCATTATGGTCATGGTGGTGCAGCGGTTAGCATTGTTGCTTCACAGTAAGAAGTTCTCCAGTTCAATTCTCGGCTGGAGCGCCTTTTGTGTGGAGGCTGCATGTCCTCCCCGTGGTTGAGTGACATTTAAAAGACATGCATGTAGATGCGTACATGAATGGGCGTGCCTTGTTTGAAGGCTGGGCATCGGGCTGGCACCTCGGCACCGTAAAAATACACTGCCAATCATTATCAGAGCGGAGTTCTGCTGTGGCAACCCCTAACCAGGAAAAGCCGAAAGACATTACTTTTATTATTTGTCCATTATGTCAATAGACTTCATCAGAAGAGGTTATTTTTCTAGTTTGTATTTTCTCAGCACTAGGTTGTTGTGGTCCTTTTTGCGTAACCATCTTTAAAGTATTTTTGCAAAGACAAATGGAGGCTGCACCCTTCTCCTTCTTGCTACTTCTGTATATTATTTATTTATTTATTTATTTTTACATTTGTTAACCGGGTTAGTCTGTCTGGGTTCTTAGAAGCCCTTTTTCAGCAGAGACCTGAGGAGAAAAGCTCCCAAAAAAAAAAAGTTTAAGTAAACAAATAGTAAGAACAAAGATAAACACAGATCACATTTTAAGTATACATACTTCTGAAGTAATTACATAACATGCAATTAAGGAATATACAGAATGGATGGAAATACAATACAATACATATATGGAAATTTTCACGTAGTATGGCAAGAAACTACGCAGAAATATGGTAAGACTAAGGTCAATACATTGCTGAACCAAGGTACTAGGCATGAAGTAAGTAAATATACAGATAAAGTTATGTGAACTTTGGAAGTTAATACATAAATTAAAGAACAGCAATAAGGGATTATGGGAATTGAGTGTAACATGAGCTAACTAGTATTGAATATGATGGAAAAAAATGTGTAGGTAGTAGAAAGAGAGAGAGCTAGAAGAGATACAGTTAAGTTAGGTTATCCCTGAATGTTTCTTGGGTATTATTTTACAGCATGAACATATCCAATTTGATAGGAAAAAAGGTTTAAGCTGTTTCTTGAAGGCATTTTTGTCTTTTAGTAGTCTAAAGGCTAAAGGGAGTGTGTTCCAATATTTTGCAACTGAATGACAATAGAGTATTTTCCCAAAGGTTTTGTTTGGCTTATGAACTCCAAGAAAGTATTGATTAGTACTTCTTAGTGGGCGTTCAGGAGTATAAAGTGTCAGAGAATTTGCAAGGGATGGGCAGGATTTAGGATTGTTTAGTATATTGTGGACTATAAGGAGTTGGGATTGAGGCAGTAAGTTGGAAAATTCAGGACAGTGTAAAGCCTATAACGAGATGCGGTGATGGGATTTGTAAGGTTGATTTGCAGCAAATCTGGCTACTTTGTTATATGTGGTTTCTAGTTTGGATATTAGGTTACTCTGTAGATGGGTAACAATAGGTGAATCATAGAGTAGGGATGGTAGAAGCAGGGATTGGGCAAGGGGTGGCCTGGATGCACAGGAAATAAAGTTTTTGTGACGGTAAAGCAGACCTAGTTTTTGGTGTTTTTTTTATTGAGCTATGAATGTGATGGTTGAATTTAAGTTCATCATCAATTATTGCTCCAAGGAGTTTTGTTTGGGTGTCAACAGAAATTTTAGTTCCATTAAGGGATGTTGCAGAAAAGTTCTGTTTTGCATGTTCCAGATTTTTAGGTAAGAAAAGTAGTAGCTTAGTTTTGCTTGCATTTAGCAGGAGTTGGTTGGATTGTAGCCAGTTTCAACTGAGTGGAGTGAGTTTTGTGTAAGGGATTGAAGGTTTACTATGTTGTCAGCAGAGCTGATGATGGTAGAGTCATCAGCATACTGAATAAGACTGGATTGGGGGCAGGATGAGAAATACATTGAAGAGGAGAGGGCCCAATATTGATCCTTGTGGGACCCCTGTCCTAACTGCTAGAATAGGGGAGTAGGAAGAGTTCCATCTAACAGCCTGGTGTCTATTAGTGAGGTACACACAGAACCAGGAGGTGGTGGAATTTGAGAAACCTAGGCTGGAGAGTTTATGGTGAAGTATGGTATGAGATACGGTGCTGAATGCTTTTAACAGGTCCAGAAAGGGGGCTGATGCTATTTTGCTATTATCCCTGACTTGAGCAATGTTATTAGTAAAGGATACAAGAGCGGTAGCTGTGCTATGTGTGGGGCAGAAGCCATGTTGAGTTGGTGTGAGTAGTTTTTCTTGTAGCAGGTGATTAAGTACTTGCTTATGGATACACTTTTCCTTTTATCTCCAAGGTTACCATAACTCTGAGTAGGGAGAATACTCCAAAGCATCACAACCTCCAATTTATCATATATTTGTTGTGTTCACACACAGCATTTCACAGATCTAAGGCTCACAATAAGGTCCTTAGAATTTCAAAGGGCACATTGTGCTAGGGCTACCATCATGACAAGCTTCTGTCCAACCATGTCAAGGACAGCGATCTTGACATGACTATATTTGGTAAGCGGGAAAAGCTCTTACAGAAGTAGGGGTTGAAAATGATTCCAAACAGAAGCATTGGCTAGGCATTTCTCAAGTTATACTCATAGCATTCTTGTTTTCCCTGGTCTATCCAGCCTACATCTCAGCCGTCCAACTCAGCTTACCACTAATGGGTAATGATTCGATAGTTTAGCATATTTATTGATCAGTACATTTGGAACATGGCCATAAGTCCAGTGACACATCTGTAGAGTTCCGTAACAATACACTACTCAGCACAACCAAGTGTAATATCTGGACGGTGACCAGAAAGACCACTGCTGGAACTTGGATGCAGTAAAAAACTTTTTATTCCAAATAAAACACGTCTCGAACAGGTTAAGCGCTTTCAGCTGTTACAAACAGCCTTCCTTACAGTTGAACACAATTTCCTACATGCCCTATTATTCTTACTCTCCCATAGTAGTCTGGTTTTCCTATATGCATAGTGTAGTAGATACCTTGATATCTAGGTTATAATATTATGTTGTCATTAGGTACGGTATTTCTATTTTTGTATCATGCGCAGAATTTATGATGCAATAGGGAAGTATGGTTAATGATTAGTAACTCAAATATTGATTAATGTTGTGAACCATATGTAATGGATTTCTCCATATTTTGTAATAAGGATACATTTGTATTTTAATTAGGAACATTTTCATTACATATTTTTAATTTATATAAATGTATTGTTTATACATTTTTAATGTGCTTATAGTAGTTTTAGATAGAATAGAATGTAATAGAGAGGATAGGTTAGGATGAGACATATATGTACTTTATACACGCTACATCATGGTTGTTTGCATATGAATTTTATTTTTGCAGCCAACAAGCATGAAGTGTTTAGACCATGAAAATATATGTGAATTTTTCTGTATAGATGGTAATACACCCTTAAATATTTTGGCGGCATACTGAATGATTATTCAATTAAGTGAGTAGCTGACTGTGTATAAAAGTTAGACCATACAGGCATAACATTGTTCTGAGGAAGGCTGTTTGTAACAGCTGAAAGCGCTTAACCTGTTCGAGACGTGTTTTATTTGGAATAAAAAGTTTTTTACTGCATCCAAGTTCCAGCAGTGGTCTTTCTGGTCACCGTCCAGATATTACATCTGTAGAGTTGGTAAACTGAAATTTGACACGGGGTCCTCTGATACGTTTCTGATCTGCCATGTATTTGAAATATGGTATTTGTTATGGAGAGCTAATTACTGGTACAGCAGTACAGTAACAATTCTCCACTCAAATTCAAATTAGACGAATATCCCTCCAAATCACACACCTCTAGGGCTCTCCATCATTTGTCATGTAGATATTGTATTCTCCCATATGTGTTAAAGTATGTACATGAAACCTTATCAAGCACTATGCCTGTGGTTTCTAACAAGGCTGAATAGTTCAGTTAGTTACATGTGCACAAACAACAAGGGGGTTGGGGGTTGGCATAATGGTGTTTACCTTACAGATCTAAGGTATACGGTTTGATTCTCGCATTTGGGAGGCATGGTTGGGCTTAAGAAAAAGTTCCCTGGTGTTGTTAGTTTAGTAATCACCAATAAAACTATAAATGACCTATATATAGTTATCCTTTCCAGAATTCAGTAACATTGAGGATATCCTTTCTTCCATTAGCGCAAACTGACAATGTATGGCAATCAGCCAGGAGCTTCTGACTGCTCACACCAATCATGGGCTACTTGGGAAGGCATCTCCTCAATGGAAAAGGGACCATCCCCCTTCAAGAAGTTTCTTCCCACAAACAGCACTAAATGTAGAGGTAAGAGTAACAATGTTTAGCTGATATTTTCAACCTGATGAACAGTCTCTGACTCCCTCACCATATATGTAGATAATTAAATATGTTCACACACTCACTTTGGACAGAGTTCAACATTAATTTTCATTACACAAACTTCATGATATTTTTAATCCTCATTTCTTTGTTTACTGAATGTTTGTGCCAAAATGAAAAAAGGTATAAACATAAAAAGTATGTCTGTGCATTTGAGGGTGTTCTTATCTGTGTACATTATATCTGAGTATGTTGTTGGTCTCCATGGGACTCCTTAAATTTGCAAATCTAAAGAACATTTTATTGCACAGTTTTTCTGTTATATATAAGTCAGTCATTCTTTCTCAAGGAGCCATAAATCTTACTGATTATGAATAGGGCTTATTTTTTCTCTTGTTATAAGAGACCACCAATTATAAAGAAATGTTATGCAACAAATGTGGCTTTATCCTGAGGACGACTTTTTATCTTCTTGCAGTTTGCCATAACTTGTATGATAAAATAAAACAGCAAAAATGTGTATTAAAGTGAAAAATGCAAAGGAATGAATTGTGAATGAAATTATTGTTGTTTTTTAATAATATATTATGCTTATACAAGAGGCATTAGATCACAGTGCAAATAATTAGCAACCAGATGGAAATAAATGATTCAGTAAGCAGTTTCAGAAGCAGAAAGAATACCAGCAGATAAAAGCATGACTGGAACATGAACGGTACATGATATTAGCTATAATAACCATAAATGAAAATGTACTAGCATGGTCCAGTCATGCACTATAGAATTCAGGGGGTCTAGAACATGCCGTTTGTCCAACTGTTCATACTGAGATTATGGTACAATGACGATCGGGAAGTTTGCCTTTTCCTCACTGTAGTGCAGTCTCGGAATCGGTATACATAATTAGCAGGGGTGCCCCCCACAAGAGCGGATTTCGACGAACGGCATTTCCGATGAAATGTTGTTCGCCGAACTGTCACTTCGCTGAGGTGATATAGACCCGAATTCAAGGGATAGCAACCAAATAAAACCAAGTCAGAATTTCTACATTTAACGTTGATGCCATGCATGCAACTCAGGGATCAGTGTTAAAGTTCAGAAGTGTCTTTAATACCCTTGCTGAAAATCTGGCCTTGTTATAAATAGCCATATGTGTTCTTCCATACATTTTTGTAATTAATAAACTAGTATTACATGCTCTCGTACAAAGACATTAAACTAGACTGAGAGTAATCTAGTCCAGATAATCATGTGTCTGTATTACGCTACCTGAAAGGAAGCACCCAAACAACATGTGCATCCTAGCTAAAAACCTATAAACAGATGTGACAAAACAGTTTCTAGCAAATGTTTTAATAGTCTGGCCTGAATTCAAGATCACTTATAGTAGATTAATATGAGATCCAATGTATGTCACAAAGATACAGCTTAGTCTAATATACGAATACCAAGTAATGCTAAATGTGACAGATTTAAAAACTGCATACATTTTATCTGCGTGTGTGTGTGTGTGTGTGTGTGTGTGTGTGTGTGTGTGTGTGTGTGTGTGCGTGTGTGTGTGTGGCTTAGCACAGATCAGTATTATGATATGCAGTGCATTATATAGCAGGTAAACTATATGATGCAGTTGCTATTGAGGTAAACCTTAGCACAGCAAATCTCCACAAAACAGTAGGAAAATGCAAATTAAATAAATATAATTAAAGGTAAAAATAGCATTAACACCCAGGAATTGAGAAAAAAAAACCAAAAACACACTATTTGTTAGCCCTTGTAAACAATAAGCATTACACAGTTATGATTACTTAGCAAACTATAATCTACAGAAATATCACTGGCTCGGGTACTTGATAAAGCAGGCAGGGAGGCTGGATGTCCCCATTCTGGGGTGTTTGGTACACACGTGGACACACACTTATGGTTGATCCCCGCTGGAGGCCAGGGACACACAGGAGCATTGTCCTCAGAGAAGACAGGGCTCTGTATGTAAAGACAGTACAACAGCATAGCCCATTGCATGACCATGCCTTTCTCTGAGACAGGATGGTACATTAGGGAGCGAGTCCTTAGGAAGAAAACACAGCTTAGCAGCAATATCCCTCCACCTTTTCTCTGGCCAAAACTGTGGAATCCAGTTAATTAGAGTGGGGAGGGGGGGGGGGTTAGTCAGGTCCAATAGATCCAGTTAATGTAGACAGGTACTGGAAGCAGCTAATACTCAGCTGCAGAGTCAGAAATACCACAACAAATGACAACTTAGCATTAATGAGAAAGCAGTTGATTTATGGAACAGTTGAGTTGCAGCAGTGAAATATTCAATTACACATAGAATGTGCAAGCAACGATTAAAGCATAGCACACCTGTGCAATAATTAGGTAGTGCCAAAATGCTCAAAATGGACTCATACCCAAAGCATGGACAACAGAACCAATAATGTTTACATAAGTGCACAGTTTATATATATATATATATATATATATATATATATATATATATATATATATAGACATAATATTACACATGAAGTGGTACAGCACAGAAAGCATGTGACAAGACACATGGCCACGCAGCATGTAGTAATTTAAATGTAGTATGCATATCCTAAGTGCAGTAAGTCCCCACAAGTTTCCCAACATTAAAAATATTGCAGCAGATAGGAAAAGCCTACAGGAAACTGCCAGCAATGTGCTTGATATGTGTCAGCAAATTTACCATAATAGTAGATGTTTGAATGACCACAGCTGCATTCACCTTAGTTTTATGAGTTATATCCTGAACAGGGTATAACAGATGGCAAGCTTCCAAAGCTTAAGGACACCTTCCACGTGCCCAAACCATTATCAACTTAAACAAAGCTGAAGAAAACAATGGCTGGGCACCAAGCCCTGCAGGGATGTCATGCCAGATGTGAAAGATGGAGGCTAGAGTCCTGAAAGAGGTTGATGCTAGGAAAATAAAAATAAAAGTCCTCACCCTGGCAGAAAAAACAAACAAAAAATAAGGGGGATGGAGGGGAGGCAGGGGGTGACTAGTGCAGCAGTGATCATTTGAACATCTGTTGTTGTGGTACATTTACTTACACAACTGTACTATGTTCAGCACATTAATCCCTACTGCACTACCCTTAGCTATATGGGTAGTTCTCCATAGCTTATACTGACTGACAGGGGAAAGGATGAAGGTCCGGGGACCACTGGACAATGGCCTTATCAAAGCCCATCCTAGACACAAAGCGGTAATCTAGTTTACAGTGGTACAGAGGTACAGAGGACCATGCTCCTGTTTCTAGAATACTTCTAGAATCCAGTCCTATCCAAAAAGCCACCTGATGAAACCAAGGCCCTTGTAGAGTGACCCTGCCTGGAATTGCCTTATTGTGGTGGGTATAACAAAAGGAAATAGCATGAGGCAATAATATTCTGCTTTGATACAGACTGTCCTTTTTTCTTACCTCCATAAGAAATGAATAACTAATCAGTTTGTAAAAGCTTTATTTCTGTCAAGAAAATATCTGAGTTATCTGTGGACATCCAGAGTATGGAAAATCCTTTCTCCATCATTTTTAGGTTCTAGAAGGAAGATAAGGAGATGGATAACTCGGCTCAAAATAAAGTTATATACCATTTAGGCAAAAAGGAAAGATTAGTTCTCAAACTGTATTTGTTTGGGAAATGAGATAAGGATGACCCACCATAAGGGTTTACAACTTAGACATTCTTGTTATTGAAGTCAGAGCAATCAGCAAAACTGTTTTCCATATTAAGAAACTCAAATCAGCCTTATGAGTTGGTTCAAATGGAGCAATAGTTTTTTTTTTCTCAAAACAATGTTAAGATCTCAAGGAGGAGCCACCTATTTTCTAGGAGGCCTGGTTTGTAAACCCCTTTCCAAAACATTTTAACATGTGAATGCATTGAAAGGGGAGGATCCATGGGTAGACATATTGAAACGGCTGACAAGTGTGCCTTGATAGAGGAGTTAGAAAGGCCAGAGAATAAAAACTCATACAAATATTGTAGGACCAGAGAAATACTAGCTTTAAAAGGGCCCTTGTTCTTATCTTGTCTTGGCGCCAACTCAAATATCTTTTCCATCTGCAAATATATGATTTACTAGTAGCAGGTTTCTTTGCATCTTTTAACATCTACCTCAGTTCCTTAAGAAATAGGTGCCTAAAAGGTATTAATACTTTATCATCCAGGCAGTTAGTTGAAGTTGTTTCAAGCTGGGTTCATAAGTTCATAAGTAAGTCGTAGGAGAGCTGCCCTTGGAGATTATTTTAAGCCTAGCCATTTTCTCTTCAGTGGTGAGAATCAAACCCTGTACCTTGTGTCTATAAGGTTACCTTAACCATCATGCCAATCCCCAACCCAAAATGTTGTGGTGCATCAGACAATCCCTTTATTGTGTGTGGTGGTCCAGTCTGTTGGGAAGCTTGTGGTAGTTGCCCTTGGCTCTTTCCAAAAGATGTTAAAAGCACTGTTGCCTGAGACGGAAGGAAGTCACTATAATGATCTTTGGAGAGCCCTTCTAAATCTTCAAAATGACTCTGGGTGATGGTGTAAAGGGTGGAAAAATCTTTCAGTGGCATTGTTGTCCATGGAAAGGAAAATGCATCTGTTTCCAGGCCTTCTTGTACAGAGTCCTGGAGCAGAATGTTGCCACTTATAGATGTATCAGAGGTGTTCCCTACACCTGGATCAATTCCTTGAAGACTCTCTTATTCAGTTTCCATTCTTGAGGATTTGTCCTGGTCCTGCTCAGCTTGTCTGCCACAAAACTTTGGTCTGTCTGGATCTAAGATGCTTGTAGAGTAAAAATGTGCTGAAAAGCTATCCCATGTTATCACGGTTGATCTGTACAGAGAGTAACATCTGGTTCCATTTGTTTATGTACCACATGACTGTGATGTTGTCTGTAAACACTCTAATGGGAAAGTTAAGACCATTTATTACTGCCATCTCTTTTATGTTTATGTGTTTTTGTCTGCCTTTTTTGTTTCATTGGAACTGCACTTTTACCCCCATAGGCACTGCTCTGCTCCCAAGCAAAGTCTGAGGCATCTGTAGTTGCAAACTGTGCTGGAGGTGCAAGGGAAAATAGAAGCCCTGGGATCAAATGAAGCTGGCTGGTCTTCTCTCCAACAAAAGAGTTCCTTTTTTCACAAATCTCAAAACAGGAATCTGGAAAGTTAGGGAATGCTGATGTTGGGAGCATACTGATTCCAGGCACCACTGAATTTTTCTTGTGTGGAGTCTGGCTAGAGGAATCACAAGAACTGAGGATGTCATGGCAGCCAATATCCCCTGTATCCAATCTCTTATACTATCTACATCACTTCTTCCAAAGCTATCTCCATACTGGCACCTCTACTGCCTATCATACTCTTACAGTGCTACACCTACTTCTAACCACTGCACTCCTCTACAGTCTTGCTACCTTAACTTCTTACTATTTCCTTCTTCCTTATCCACAACTCCACTCTCCAACCTCCCATTGTTGTATACCGCATTCAACAATCTCTTTTTGTACTATCTCTCCCACCCTTTTTAATCTCCCCAACTCTAGCCCTTACAAAATACTCAGAATGCAAACTCTCTCCCTCCTATAAATCCAAACCCAAACTATATAAACTACTTCTAGCCTTACCCAAACACCCACATCTTACCTATAACATACTCATATCTGGAGATATCCACCCTAACCCCAGACCCTCCACCACTACTCCTAACCACTCTCTCCCCTTATCCACTACCTCCCCTCATTCTCTAATTACTCCACATGCCACCCAGCCCATTACAACTAACTCTACCAGATCCAAACATCTAACAATTTACTCCTTGAATATTCAAAGCCTTACAAACAAAATCACAGACTTCCATGCCTGGATTGCCCACACTAACCCACACATTATTACCTTGTCAGAAACTTGGCTAAAGCCCCACATTAGCAACAGTGAAATTCTCCCTCCTGGATATAATATCTATCGCACAGATAGATTCCCTAAGAAAGGAAGTGGTGTTGCCATCCTCCATACTAACAACCTCATCTTGTCCCCTTTCCCCACACCCATCCCCAACTTTCACTCTGCTGAACCTATCATCTCCAACTACCACCTCAACTCCCACAAGAAACTAGCTCTTGCCTCCATCTACATCCCTCCTGGGAACAACCTACCCATAACTGAAAATATACTAGCCTGGTTCTCCCTAAATATACCCTACAAAACCCTTATTCTAGGTAACATAAACTTAAACTGGGCCAAACTTACAACTAACTCTCCACTAACCAGTATCAATCTACATGGTTTCCATCAACTAATTAGCTCCCCCACCCGATTCCACAAAAAATCACCCTCTGGTTCCACTATTGACTGCATCCTCACTAACTCCCCTCACCTCTACCATAACCCTGCTACTCTACATGACCAACAAAGTGATCATCTTGCTACCTCTGTTCTCAGATACCCCACCCAACCCCCAAAACCTCACCTCTACCGAGACTGCCGTAAACTTACTAACTTTAACCTAAACTAATTTAATTCTATACTATCTTCCACTGACTGGTCATTCCTTAAACAAATCCCACTAAAGGACTCTGTAAACAAGTTTAATATCATCTTCCTGAACACTCATAACTCCCTTGCTCCTATTAGAAAAAAATTAGACTTAAATCCAACTTTGCTCCCTGGCTGTCAAAAGACACCAAGTCCCTTATGTTCAAAAGAGACAAAGCCTGGAAAACCTGGATCAAAACCAAAGAACTTCCCTCTCTGCATAACTATAGACATCTCAGAAATCTTACTAAGAAACTAACCAATGCTGATAAAAAATCCTTCTACAACACTGCCCAACTAAACAGCAAATCCAACCCCCAAAAGTTCTGGTCCACCATTAACAAACTTCTTTCTCCAGGCTCTCCCTCAAACTCTTGCCCCTAGCCCAACACTTCACCTCTAGAAATAGCCACTCTGCTTAACAAACATTTCATAGATACCATCCAATGACTCACTCAAATAGCAACACTACACCACTGTCCATCCCTCCCAACCTATTTAACATCCCTCCTTTCTCCATACATCCTGTTTCTACCTCCTACATTTGTTTTCTCCTTTACAAGCTCAAACTCTGTTCCCCCTCCACAGATAGTCTACCTCCTACATTCCTCAAACTAGCTGCAGACTCCATAGCTTATCCAGTGTCCATACTAATCAATCGATCTCTACAGGAATCCACTGTCCCAACCCCCTGGAAATCCTTTTTCACCATCCCGCTACATAAAGGTGAAAACTCTACTGACCCATCTAACTATCGCCCCATAGCTATCCTACCGCCCCTCTCCAAGATTCTCGAAAAATGTATACACTCACAACTCCTAAACCACCTCGTCACATACAATCTTCATACTCCTACTCAGCATGGTATTCGTCCTAACCATAGCACTACTACTGCCCTCCTGTCCTTCACCCATACTATTGCAGAAGCCCTAGACAATAATAAACTAATCTCCTGTCTTTTCCTCGACCTTTCCAAGGCCTTTGACTCAGTCTCCCATCCCCTTCTGCTATCAAAACTAACAATGCTCAATCTATCCTCCTCCTCCCTTGCCTGGTTCTCCAGCTACTTATCCTGTAGACAACAATCTGTGAAATGGCTTTCTTCATCTTCTCCATTTATATCTGTTCCAATAGGTGCACCCCAAGTCTCCATCCTGGGTCCCCTCCTCTTCAATGTATTTACTAACGACCTCCACACAGCCTGCCAGCAATCATCACTCATCCAATATGCCGATGATTCCACCCTCATCTCCATCGCTGACATCTCTGAACTTCACACTTGCACACAACAGGTCTTCCTATCTACCGAACTATGGCTAACTAGAAACCTTCTCATCCTTAACCCCAAAAAGACAAAACTCTTACTCTTTCTTCCTCGCTCACTCTCTCTCTCTCCACAAATCCACCTTTTCAATCACTTCCTCGAATAACACTACTATCAAACCAGAAACACACACCAAACTCTTAGGTGTAATCAATGATGATGAGCTTAAATTCAATATACATATACTTCAAAGCATAAAAAAGACACACCAGAAACTGGGCTTACTTTACCATAACAAAATATTTTTAACAACAAGCACAATACTCTCCCTTGCCCAAGCCTTTCTTCTACTCTCCCTCACTTATGCAGCCCCTGTATTCACTAACCTTCAAACTACAACCTTAAATAAACTCCAACAAACATATCATAGGATAGCTAGATTTGCCACTAATGCCTCATATAATGTACATCACTGCCTATATTTAAATTTTCTCCAATGGCTTGAGTTCCCATATGTTCTGCTTCTATCCCAACTTCAAATGTTACACAGCATTCTTTACAAACCTTCCTCCTGTCCTGCTCTCAATTCTCTCATCTCTTGCTATTCTCCAAGTCGTACTATCCGTTCCTCTAATCAACTACTACTCCATACTTACCAACCCAAAAAAACAGTCGGAAAACTCCTATTTAAATATTCAACTAGCCAAGCTTGGAACAACCTTCCCAAAGACTTACATGCCATCATCCACCCATCCCACTTTAAAGAAAAACTTAAAATTCATCTACTTAACACTAAAATCTGTCCCTGCCAAGCCCCAACCTAAACTTTCAACACCCCTCCCTTATCTACCCCACATACAATCTCAATGCCTCAAACACAAACAAGCTATTCTACTCTCTATACCTCTCTCCTAATGACTAATCTACTTGTAAATATGTAAATAAACTGTTTGCCACCGAATTGTAATTACATATACTCTGTATTATATATACTTTGTATTACCTAGTTCACCACCTGTCTTACTGTTCCACTTACTTTTATTAATTAAGCAGATTTGTCTTACATTGTCAAGTTTATATCTTTTTCTGTATACTGTGTTGTTAAAATGGAGCTTTTCTCCTCAGGTCTCCACTGAAAATGGGCCACAAACCCAGCTGGACTAACCCGGTTAACAAATGTCAATAAATTAATGAATGAATAAATAAATAAATAAATAGATAGATAGATAGATAGATAGATAGATAGATAGATAGATAGATATAGATCTACATTTTCCTGTAGAAGAAATGCACTTTGAACTGAGGAATCTAGTTGATAATCCAGGAAAAAAATCTTGTGGGAAGGAGTCAAACAAGACTTTTGGATGTTCTCCTGAAATCCCAATCTGATAAAGAGATCTTTAACCCAAGTGAGATTCCTGACACATTGAAAAAGACTCAGCAATGATAAGCAAGTCATCTAAGTAAGGAAAATGAGAATTCCTTGCAGTCTGCAGTAGGCTGTCACTGGAGCTAAACATTTTGTGAATACTTTTGGAACAGCGGATAACACAAGGGATAATGCAGAGAACTGAAAGTGTGATCCAGACATGGAAATCCTTAAGAATTTTTTAAAATCTGGTGCTGTGATGATAAACATCCTTTAACTTTAGAATCAAGGGTTGTAACAGCTCATGAAGAGATAACATTTTTAAGAAAGGAACTATCACAAACTGGTTTAGAAAGGAAAGGTCTAGGACTTATCTCCATGAAGTTTACTCTCTTTCTTTCTCTCATACCAGAAACATTCTTGTATAAAAAAAAAAAAACATAAAACCTTTCCCTTTCCTGGATGAAGGGGGCAGCTTCTATTACCTCCCAAATGTTGCCAGGTGCTGGATGACAGGAGGGGAAAAATAAGTTTGATATGGTGGATAAGGAGGAATCCCCTAAAAAAAGAGGAAGACATTCCCACTGCCATCTGTATTCCTAATGAATCCATCTCAGAGCCCATTTGTCTGAGATTATCTGCTACCAAATAGAGAAACGTGGAGCCAATTTTTGGGGAAGATTTAAAGGCTTATTTTCAGGCGGGGGTCCTTTTGTAGATAGTCATTTAGGCTTGTTGTCAGTTCCTGTTCTGCTGCCTCCATTCCCAGCACATGCATCCAACAAGGCAAAGGATTAGCCTGGACATGGATTCAATGCTCTTAGAAAAGTCATTTGTACCTAAAGGAAACCATGGCTTCATATACAATAACATCTGGGGAACATGCCTTTTTATACTTATATACAGGAATCAGGCAAAAGCAAATGCCCACTTGACCTGCTTTCCATCATATTTCATAACATTTATATCCAATAATGCCATCTTGTTCATCTTTTAAACCTTTGTCATTATATTTTTTGTGTCATATGAATAAGTATTTCACACTGTCTCAACTTTTCATGAACCAGTTAATTGCTCTAGAATTTCAATTCAGGGTTCTCGCTAACCAGAAGAAACCACTTTTAAAGAAATATGACTGTTCCTTTATCTTCTCACAGTCTGATCTGTTGGTCCCAGACAGTAGTATAGAAACACATACTGGATTACTTTACACATATACATTACGCCATTCATGATACCACTATGGCTGAGCATCCCACCCTTACATAATTAAACATGTCTCTGTCTGTGTCTAACTGCATTTCCTGAATGTCCTATTACAATTTTTCTGTCTAACAGGTTCATTTCCTTCATGTCATATTCAGTACCATCCCATACATTCTCCTTCTTATCACTTTTACATTTGTACTCTCCAGTATAACTTACCATAGGATCCAGCACACATTTCCCTTATTCCCCTGTTAAATGTCTTACATTCTGTGCCCTCTGGCTTAATTGTTGCTTGAACTTCCATATCAACAATTCTGTCTCCATATCACCTTTCATTCACAATTTTCCCCCTTCTGCCTAGTTCATCCTTCATCTAGTTGTTTTCTTCTTCAGCCAAAGAATCATCTTCTTGAAACTGTTATTCCTTTTACCTCTGTCTACCTTACTTCGATTGCTCTTTTGGGGTCACTTCAGCTAGTTTGGCTTCTACCATCGCATGTTAGAAACACCAGCATAGATCATAATATTCACCCTCACTGCTGTGTTCAAGCCTTCCATCCATATCTTCTTGCTGCCATTCTTTTCACCTCCATTTTTCAACATATTACCTGGCAAGTCATTTCCTTAAGCCATATCATCTCCTCTTCCTCCCACCATTTCCATGGGTTCTATCTGCAGTGACCATTAGTAACCCCCTACATTGTTTATATTTTCAATCTAGTCTCACAAAAAGCACAATTAGATAATAAGCTAAATTCTGTGATCGCCACATTATTCTCCTCTGATGCTGCATCCAGTGGATAAACTCCCACACCATTGACCACCATGTTGTGATGGCAGTTAGGAAATCTTTCTAAATACCACAACTATTTTCCAAAGCCTTTTCCCTGCCACTTCACCACCCCCAAAAAATATCCAAAAAAATCCACTTATCCATCCTTTTCTGCAGCTCTTTCTAACATCCATTATGAAATTCCACCAACCCATACAATACGTCTTTTCTGTGATCCAAGACGATATTAAAATCCCCCCAACATACACATGACCTATGACAGAACCTTGAAACAACCCCCTGGTCACCACATTATGTGAATTAGGTCCATAAATAGATCTCCAAACTACATTACCTTTATCCAGTTTGTACCTCACCGGTATCCATATTCTATTCCCAACACCTAATGCCAATAATCTCTGAAAAATTATATGGTGCTGCTTACTGTGATGGATCTGAAGTCTTCTTAAGACACTCAGTCTTGCTGGCTGGATTCTGCTAAAATCAAAGTCAGGTTATATTTGCATTTGCAGTCTGTTGCATACATAAACTTGCAGAATATACACTGATGAGAGAATATACTTTGCAGTATCAACTTAGAGCAGTAACAAATAACTTTTTATAATAAACCAGACGGACTAACGTTGCAGCTTAAAGTACTGTTCCACTTTACTTTTCATGTAGTACAGATGATGTGAGAGATATAACATTTACCTCGGGACAAAATATGTCCCTACCGATACCCCTAACATTACTGGATTAATACAGATCTTTATATACAATTTTAGTCATGCACATACATATACATTTCCTCTTGGTATTCTATTTTGGAGAGTTGCTCATCCTGTAGAAACAATACTGATTGTTGCAGATGCTGACAAACTGCTGACTTAATGATATTATTTTTCATCTTTTCTGACAGTGTGAACATCCTGTTTTTTGTCTTCAGTATTCTATTTGTATCTTTGTATAAGAACATCTGTTCTTGTGCCAAATGCAGAAAAACATGTTTTTTAAGGAAACACATTGTAACAGTGTCATAAACACGTCCTGTTGTTTAAGGAAACATATTGTGTCCATTCTTTTTATATGCAGAAAAACATGTTTTTTAAGGAAACACATTGTCATAGTGTTCTTTAAAAGCAGATTTTGCATTTTTGCTCTTGCATACATCCTATTTGTAAGGAAAAAATGCCCATTCAGCAGATTCCTTATTTTCCAAGCCACGGTCATTTAATATGAATGCTAATCACATATTGCTAAACTCTATTTCTACATTTAAGCAAGCTTTATCTTATATCTTATTTATGTTGCATATTTGTAGCAAAGTTACCTTCAACCTTAGTATATTGTTGAGCACACTCTAACAATTCCTTCTTTTTTATTTTAATCCAGGGAAATAAATTCAGCATTATTTGATAATACTTTTTCATTATGACAATTAACAACAGTAACTTGACTAGCTTTTGCTAAACAGACTTTAATACATGTAAATAATATACAACCAAGCATTACAATAACAATAAAAGAATTAAAAATACAGTGATTTTTCCTGTCCATCCTGTAAATAGATTACTAAACCATTCACTTCAATCATCATTCCAGTTTTTTCTAGTATGTTGAGACACTTGTG
Source organism: Protopterus annectens (assembly GCF_019279795.1). NCBI lineage: Eukaryota > Metazoa > Chordata > Ceratodontiformes > Protopteridae > Protopterus > Protopterus annectens. The sequence goes on from NC_056736.1 coordinate 645,886,685, forward strand.
CAATCACCTCTAAATGTGCTTTTACAGATTCTGTTTTGTTTGGAATAAATGTACAACATTCATCTCCTATTAAAGCACATGTACCCCCTTGAGATGCTAATATGTAATCTAATGCCATTCGATTTTGCAAAAACATAGTTCGTATAGCTGTCATTTCGACAGTAATGTCAAGTACTGCATTGAAAGTGGCATTTGCCAATACCTCAACTAGTTTAGTTAGTTTTTTCAGATCCCAGATGGCTTTTGCAGCCCCATACCAAGGGAAAATACCTGCTCCAGAGATTACATCATCTCCTAAATCCATATATTTTAATTTAATATAATCAAGATATTGATGATATATACGTGATGTATCTAAGGTGTCTACTGGATTTTCTGGACTTTTAATCACAGGTAATATATCCGTTTTCTTTTTTTTGCATTTCTAATGCTTTCTTTTGGTAACTCTTTTATATGATGCATTGCTGGTACCACTAATCCTATATAACAGGTGCCACCCCATCCCTTTGGTAACCATTTATAAGCATATTTACCACAGATGTAATATAACCCATCTGATAGAGCAACACTGCTATTTACCAGACTGCCATTTACTTGCCCCATAGTAGGAGTTTTATCATGTATAACTGTAAAGTATTTATCTGTTTCACTTTGCCAACATGTAATATTGGTTTTACACTAATTTTTATCATTTTGTGAAAAATGAAATACTGCTGTGTCACTTAATATTAACTGACCCTTAATTGGTATTAAAATAGGAAAACCATGCGAAAATACTCCACGTACTGGTACATGGTTGTGAAAATTTATCATTTCAATTGTTTGAATACAATTGCTATTACCCACTGGAACAGTTCCATTTTGTTGAAAACATGTGATCCCCTGCACTATTGCAGGTAACTGTACTCTTGCTTTACGTAATTGTACATTTATGACTTGATCTCCTGTTTCATTTATTAATACCCTCCAACTACTAAGAGAATTTAGTGGAATAGGTATTAGAGGCATTACCCCTGTTATTTTTGGTATTAAACTACATACCCAACAATTAGAAACATTCATGCTTTTTGCATACCAACATTGCCTTGCCAAAAAAGTGTTAAAAGATGGTGACCAATCTTGTTTATTTTTCCACATTTCTTTACTCTCTCTCTTATGTAACTTTACAGTTTGATTAACAGGTTGTAGGTATAATTTAATACTAAGCAATACAATAATAGTTAGTATGATAGCTATTATCAATTTAAAAAAAACATCCTTTAAATAGAAATTCCATTGTTTAATCATTTTGCCTTTGGTCATCCGAAACTGGATTTCCAAAAGGATGCACTTTAAATCATGTCAATTTCATTATGGTTTTCTTTGTTGGAAACCTACAAGAGAATACATTTAATCAGATTTACATTGCTCACTATTTTTGATCATTCTTAGTTGATCTTTATGTACCAACATTGTTCTGTTTTTCTTTTTTCCTTTGATTTTGTACACTAATGGTCCAAATTGCTCCACTACTTCAAAAGGGCCTTGCCAATTGCTAGCCCATGGTCCTTCCGTTTGGAATGTTTTTACCAATACTTTGGTTTCACAGGGAAGGTTTTCTTCAGCTGGTAATATTGGCACTTTTTTTCCATAGATGGAACGCTTGCTCCCTTGTATTATAGTCACATATACTAGTAAGTTGTTTTAGCCATTCCTGATGTTTGCTGATTTCTAGCATGGACCTACCATTAGGTAAATCTGGGTCAAATGGTAATTGTATGGGCATTTTGCAGCCTGTCATTATTTCATATGGGGAAATACCTGTTTTGCTGTTTGGTGTCGCTTGAATACCCATTAAAATACCAGGCAGATGATGTATCCATGTATTACCCTTTTCCAAGCATGCCTTTTTTAGACGTTCTTTTAACGTCCGATTCATACATTCTACAATGCCATTAGATTGTGGATGGTATGGTACATGAAACCTTTGCTGTATGCCTAACAAATTGCACATTTGTTTAATGAGATCACTAATAAACTGTGGGCCATTGTCTGACTCTATGACCCGTGGCCATCCCCAATGACAGAAAATATTTTTCCATAAGGCTTCTGCTGTTGCCTTTGCTGTCATGGCTTTGGTAGGAATTGCTTCTACCCATTTTGAAAAGACGTCCACTACTACTAGTAGATACCTGTAACCTCCCTTTGTTGTTGGTAATGGACCTGTATAATCTATTTGAACTGCATACCATGGCCCATCCACTGTACTTGATGTAACTGAGGCCTTTTGCTTTTAGCATTCACCTGCAGACAGATTAAACATTCTTCTACAATCAGCTTGCAGACCTTTTTTAAATTTGGGTTCCAATACTTTTCTTTTACAACTGCCCATAACTTATCAGTTCCTATATGGCCCGGTATTTGGTGATTTAACTTGACCAACTAGCGTGCCAACTGAAATGGTACATATGGCAACTGTAACCCTTTGGAGGTGGTGTATGCATAGTACTCCTTTGGTGGTATACCTGCTAATCTGCATTGATCAGTTTCTTATTTTAAGCCCTGTTGTTTTTGTATATTTACAAGGTCTTTTTCTATTGACTTTTCATCTAACTCTTTTAAGACTTCTACACTGGCATACTCATATTCTGGAAGTTCTTTTCCATTTTGTGCTGCTTGTTTTGCCAAAGTATCAGCTAACACATTTAACCTGTAAGTTTCACTGGTTGGCTTTTGATGTGCTTTTACTTTTAAGATGCTATACAGTCCTTGTTGTTTTGACATTGTTATAACTTTATATATGTCTTTTAATACTTCAGCATGTCGTAATGGTTTACCTACACTATCCACAAATCCTCGCCTTACCCAGGTTTCCATGTGCAGTCTTAAAGAATTTACTACGTAAGCACTATCTGAAAAAATGTTAACAGGATTGTAATACTTTAGCACATACAGTACTGCCTCCAGTTCAGCTCTTTGAGCTGACATATGCCCCGGTAACTTGATTAGTTCAGGAGAACGCAGCTGTGGATTCTCTGGAACTATGGCAAATCCTGTCCAGTATCTGCCTTGGTCCCAATATCATGCTCCATCCACAAAGATGGATGGCTTAAAGTGATCAAAATCAGATGCCAAAAATTGCACATCAGGTGACATTATCTTTTCTAAACAGTTATGCTGTTTTCCTTCGTATCCTATGTGGTTTGACAAATAGTATTTGTCCCCTGTTTGTATAGTAACAGTTTTCATTCCAAAAAGTCCCATCCATTTTGCAAAGACTGCCTGACTAATACCATCTGTAATTTTATTCATTTCAAAACTATCAGAGCTTTTACTGCTTGATGTGGTGTTTGTACTATAATGCTGGAAAATATGGTCAAATATTCAGTTTAATACCCCAGCAAATGGCTAATAATTGCTGTACACATGGATGGTAGCCCAGTTCCACTGGAGTCATCTTCCTGCTAAAGAAAGTGACCGGGCATAATGTTTTTTCTATTCTGTTGTCGCTACCATGTGGCCATTCCTGTAGTAGTACCACAGACAGTGTTTTTTTTTCCTGCTGCTGCTTGTAGCACAAATGGTAACCTTGGTGTGGATGCTATTAATTCTGTAGCTTGTGCTAGTTTTACTTTTATTTGTGAAAATGCCTCCTCTTCATGAGATCCCCACTCTAAAAAGGTGGAGTTCTTTTGTTCCTGTAGCATTTTGTATAGGGGAGCAGCCACGGCTGCATAATCCTCTATAAATTCCCTATTGTAATTCATGATTCCCATGAATTTATGTACGTCTGCTATAGTCAGTGGCTTTTCCATTTTAAAATGCCTTGTACACATATAGGGCAAGGAGACCTTCCTGTTGGTTTTATAATAGTACCTAGAAACTTAACTTCTTGTGACATAAACTGATTTTTTTCACTTTTAACCTTAAACCCTGCTTGCTGTAGAGTATGAAAAACTCTCTTAAGAAGCCATACATGCTCCTCTACTGTTTCTGACTGAATTAAAATATCATCAATGTAATGTATTACTGAATCATCCTTTTCCAGATGTTGTAGAATGGATCCTACTATCTGATGGAAAATAACTGGACTATTTTGAAACCCTTGTGGTAACCTTGTCATGACATATTGCTGGTTTTTAATTTTTCCTGAGTGGTACTGCAAAAAAGCCATTTGCTAAATCTATTACTGTAAACCATTTACTTTGTGTCTTAATATGTGCAGCCAACTCTGGGACTCCTGGAATCAAATGTGCTCTAGGAGTAGTATATTGATTAACTTTCCTAAATCAATAACAAGACGATAACTACCATCTTTTTTCTTAACTGGCCAGATTGGTGAATTTGTAGGACTGTCGCCCTTTTGTATAATCCCTTCTTTTTTCCATTCTGCAATACATTTTTCCATATGTTCTTCTGCTTCCCTAGAAATAGGATATTGTTTTTGAAAAGGTGGTATATAGTCCTGATCACTTCCTACCCCTACTGGGCTTTTTAGTTTCCCCACAATCACTGGGACCCTTGGACCACAGATTTGGGAATTGCTGTTGTAAATGCTTCCATATATCCTCACTGTCTGTATTTACATAGCCTGTAGGTTTTTCAGGTTTGTCAGATAGAGAGATTGCATAGCAACCTGTACTTTGCTCTTCCTCTCTTTGTTTGTCTCCCATCCACAAAATTTCATTAGGTAAATCAATTACTATACCCAAAGGCCCTAGAATGTCCATACCAATAATGGTATTTGAGCAAGATGGATGCATTAAAAATCTCTTTTAATCCCTCTTGACTAAACTTTATGTCCACATTTTGGCTACTCACTGCATAGCATTCTGATACATTAAATGCTGAAATGCAAACCTTTTTATAGGATTTTCTGGTAACTGTCTGTTTGTGACAGATACTGCTGTTCCTGTGTCTATTAAGACATTTTTCCACAGTGACCCCTCTACCCAAATATCAATCAGTGGTCGTCCATCTCGACCCTTTTTAAAGGTAGTCAGGAAAGATACCACAGTGGGGGGGGGGGCACATCCCTATTGTAAGGAAATCCACTCATCCTCTCCTTTACTATCAAATGCAATGTGACACACCTCATGTTTTTGGTTGTCATCTTCCTCTGTGTCTGAATGATCTACATATTTAGGTTTTTCAATCTCTTGTTTTAACTGTTGCCTAGCTATTCCTTCTGCCTGTTCTATCAAATGTTTCAGATTTACAGGTGAAACTGTTTGAAAATCTAGAGGGCATACTTCCCCTTTTCCTGTATATTGATGGCTCTTATAACTGTCTTTACCAATATTGTAAGGTTTTTGTACATAATCCTTCTTTTCTGACTTTTCTTGTAAATTCTTTTGCTCCCTTTTTGGAAACACCCCACATTCTTCCTTCTTTTTGTGCCAGGCTTTGTAATAATCACAATTTTTCTTAACATGTCCTATTTTTTACAAAAGAAGCATGTTGGTGCCTTTTGCTCATTACCTGTGCTTGATCCTGGTACTACAGATATAGAGGCAGGAGTTGGTGGTGCTGATGCAGCTCTTTCTGCTGGTGGTTGATCACACCACCTTTGCCTTCCCCTGTTTTTTACCTCATCAATTACTTAAAATGGCTCACTATTATCTTCAAATGCAAAGATATGGTGTGAGTATAATGTCCCATCATCGGCCATAGTTCATCCCCTCATTAGTTTTTGTACCAAATCAGTGAGGGTAACAGAATGTTCTTCATAGATACATTTAATATCCCCTGGAACCCCTTTGACTTGTTCTAAGAAGCAATGTATTAACTGTTTTTGTATGTCTCTTTTTCCCATGTCTCTGTCTGTTTTATGATATATGATTTGAAATGCAAGTCTAAAATGTTCACTTTGTTCCATTAATTTATCTGTGATAGTAATTTTAAAATTATCTAATAATTTGGCTGTGAGAGGCTGCCCTTGTGTAAATGCCATTAAAACGGCTGTCATACGTCCTACTTTCGTGTTTAACTGATAATCATCTTGTTTTAATTGAATGAAAGTTTTAAAACATTTGGTCCCCTGCCATAAACAAACTGTACAACAGAAGGAAGAAACTGTTGCAAAAGAGAGTAAAATCCCATGAGTGGAGGAGCTCCCTGGTCAGACTCAGTAAGAAGCTGAGATCCCTTATAAGATCCTCCAAAGCTAGCTACAAAAGCAAAATTGCCACTAAATCCAAGGACAACCACAAAGCATTCTATAGCTATGTCAAGAATCTAGATGGCATCACCCAGATCTGCTCTGAGTTACAACACAAAGGCATGAAAATTACAGAACCAACTGATATTGCCAACATCCTGGCAGATCGGTTTAGTGCTAACTTTACCCTCTCTCACCCCATACAGGGCCCATATCTATACAGGAAGAATACAGAGTCCCTGTAATCACAACCTCACAGGTAAAAGCTGCACTCTCTAAAGCCAAAAACACAGCATCCATGGGACTGGACAACATCCCAGGCTGCGTTTTACATGAACTTCAGATCCAACTGTCTCCCCACTTAAGCACCATGTTCAATAATAGCCTCACATCAGGCTTTGTGCCCACTGAATGGCACACAGCAACAGTTATCCCACTCCACAAAGGGGGAGCCACCACTGATCCCGGGAACTATCGACCTATTAGCCTGACGAGCCTGGTCTGCAAGGCCATGGAATGTATCATCATGGAACTCATAAACAAAGACATTGGTAACCTCCAAACTCTGGATCCCACCCAGTTCAGGTTTGTGAAAGGCAGATCATGCCTCCTGAACCTGATCAACTTCTTTGAGGCAGTCACCAAAGCCGTGGATGAGGGTAAGGTGGTTCATACAGCCTATCTTGACCTCGCCAAGGCTTTCGACACCATCCCCCATTCTGGAATTATAGCTAAACTCACTAAACTAGGTATAAATCCCTACGTCACAAGATGGGTTGCCAACTGGCTCAATGACAGAACCCACACTGTAAAAGTTGTAGACTCCAAATCTGACCTCAAAGCAGTGACAAGTGGAGTACCACAGGGTTCAGTCCTGGGACCTCCCCTGTTTGTTATCTACTTCTCTGAAGTACAGGCTAACACAGAAGGCCTCTGGCTAATGAAGTTCACAGATGACTGCAAACTAGGAGCCATAGTCAAGTCCCCAAATGATGTGGACATCCTACAGAAGGGCCTCACTGAGACAGATGCCTGGTGTCAGAGCCATGGCCTCAAGCTCAATGCCAAAATGTGCAGTGTCATCCCCTTTGGTAAAAACTCTGTACCCATAAACTACCACATAGGCAGCAATCTACTTAACACCGAATGCGTGATAAGAGACCTTGGGACCCAGGTGGACAGTAGTCTCTCCTTTGATAGTCACATCTCCACAGTAGTCAGGAAGTCCTTCTACGTGGCACACCTCATCATAAAAGAGTTCTCATCCAGGAAAAAAGAGGTCATTGTTCCCCTCTACTCATCACTCATTAGACCCATTATAGAGTACAATGCCCCTTTTGAAATGTACCTCACAAGACATCTGCAGCAGCTGGAAAGGCCACAGAAGTACCTCACAAAGAGGATTACTGGCCTCAAACAAATGCCCTACACTGACCACCTCAAAAAGCTCCAGCTTTACTCCGTAGCATATCGTCTACTCCGAGGTGATCTCTGCCTAACATATAAAGCTATGTCAAACCCAGAGCTGTTGGACATGCTACACCTAAAGAAATCCTAATCCCTCCGAGCTACATGATCTGGGGACCTAAACCTTGTCACCACAATAAACAGGACATGCTGGAGGGATAGATTCCTGTCCCAGAGACTTCCCATACTCTGGAACAAGCTACTCATCTATGTCAAGCAAAGTTCTTCATTAGCACTCTTCAAGAAAAATCTTGATGAGAGAATGGGAAATAGGAAATACACCCCACAGATCACTTCTGTGTCTCTGCTGGATAGTGGCACAGGAAAATAACTTTCTTGGGTGGCGTAAGCTAAGGTACCTTGCTGGCTAGGCTTACGAAGGCCCTTGGGCTGATAGCCTAGTACCTACCTATGAACCTATAACCAATGAATGAAAATCCAGAAACATCTAAGTAATGCATCTGTCCATATATCAGATCCTGCTGTATATGCCACCCATTTTTCAAATGGAAGCATGTTATGAAATATGCCTTTTTTATCTTTCAATTGTGATAAGCTCTGTAATAACCTAGAGTGTGTATATAAATATGTAGTGGTTCCCTGTCCCTGTTCTATAATTTGGACTGGTTTTGTGTTTTTTAACTCTTCCTTAAGCTGGGATATCAAAATAGTATTTTGGAGGTTAGTCTCTGTTAATTTGTCTAATTTTTCTTCCTTTTCCTTCAGACACTGTTTAAGGTCTGTCATTTCTACCTGTAAGTGTTTAAGGGAGGTATGATACCTGTTATTAGATTCCTCTGTTGACTGCAGGGCTCCTATGCACTTTTGACAGAGATCTTGGATGTCATTTTTGAACATTTTAAACTCACTTTGTTTTTCTTTTAAAATGTATTAAATTCTTCTGTCAATGTATCATAAGCTTTGTTTCTGTCCTCATCTGTATGTGTAGCAGTGGCATCATTCCATGCTTGTACATAATTTTTAAAGAGAGTTACAAGATCTACAGGGGACTCTGTCAATAAAAGATTTGATTGTTGTTGTAATTCAGAGATTAATGTACTGACAGGACATAACTGCTTTACATCTGGATATAATGAAAACTGTGTACCCTTAATTAATTCTTTATCATGAACAGATCTGTCTGCACAGTCTATTTTTTTAGCAATATCATGCAATACTTTTTTGTGGCATAATACACAAAATGCAGTTTCTCTTGAATCACACAATAAACATTTACTATGATATACTTTATTTTTTTGTTGCAAATACCAATCAAATGTTACAGTCCACTTACATAATGCCTGTATGGCAACTTGCCCTAATAAGGTTTTACACTTCACAGAAAGACGCTGACCGGTTCGACTCTCAGCTAGAGCGTCTCCTGCGTGGAGACATGCGTGAATGGGTGTACCTTCATTGAACGTTGTGCGTTAGGGCTGGAAACTCAGCATGTAAAAATCAACTGCCAATCATTAGCGGACCGAAGTTCCACTGTGGCGACCCCTAACCGGGAAAAGCTGAAAGACACAACAACAACAACAATTTACTAATGTGTTGTGTATACCAACATTGCAATTTACTTCATATTTTATCTGGTTGTTCTGCTGCATTAAGAGTAAAACTTGGCTTACATTTGCTGGAATTCTGTCTGATAGCATCCATACTAAAAATGTGACACAGAAAATAGTCTTACCAGTGAGCAAGAAAACAGGTGATCAGGCTGTTGTTGCAGATGGCTGGAAATTTTTCAAAGTCACTCGAGAAGCTGGTGATGCACAGCAGGCAGCGGACTGCTGTACAAAGTAGATATCCACCTTTTCTTGGAGAATTTATGGCACCGTGACTTTCCTGAGCTTCAGTCCCACTCCGGATTTAGATGTCTAAAAAACTTTACTACTGCAAGCTGCATAAACTGGAATACTTCTGTTTAGGATTTACACATACATACAAATGTTAGTTACTGCAATTTGACTGAAGTGACCCTCTGCAGGGCTTACCACTCCTTCTGTGTTCGAATGCAGGCTAGCTTGCCATTGAAAAATTATATGGTGCTGCTTACTGGGATGGATTTGAAGTCTTCTTAAGACACTTAGTCTTGCTGGCTGGATTCTGCTAAAATCAAAGTCTGGTTATATTTGCATTTATAGTCTGTTGCATACAGAAACTTGCAGAATATACAATGATGAGAGAATATACTTTGCAGCATCAACTTAGAGCAGTAACAAATAACTTTTTATAATAAACCAGATGGACTAACATTGCAGCTTAAAGTACTGTTCCACTTTACTTTTCATATAGTACAGATGATGTGAGAGATATAACATTTACCTTGGGATAAATGTGTCCCTACCAATACCCCTAACATAACTGGATTAATACAGATCTTTATATACAATTTTAGTCATGCACATACATATACATTTCCTCTTGGTATTCTATTTTGGAGAATTGCTCATCCTGTAGAAACAATACTGATTGTTGCAGATGCTGACGCAAACTGCTGACTTGATATTATTTTTCATCTTTTCTGACAGTGTGAACATCCTGTTTTTTGTCTTTAGTATTCTATTTGTATCTTTGTATAAGAACATCTGTTCTTGTGCCAAAAGCAGAAAACATGTTTTTTTAAGGAAACACATTGTAACAGTGTCATAAACATGTCCTGTTGTATAAGGAAACATATTATGTCCATTCTTTTTATATGCAGAAAAACATGTTTTTTAAGGAAACACATTGTCACAGTGTTCTTTAAAAGCAGATTTTGCATTTTTGCTCTTGTATACATCCTGTTTGTAAAGAAAAAATGTCCATTCAGCAGATTCCTTATTTTCCAAGCCATGGTCATTTAGTATGGATGCTAATCACATATTGCTAAACTCTAGTTCTACATTTAAGCAAGCTTTATCTTATACCTTATTTATGTTGCATATTTGTAGCAACATTACTTTCAACCTTAGTATATTGTTGAGCACACTCTAACAATCTCCAAATCTAACTTCTTACTGATAAACAGTGCCACCAACTTTTCTTTCCCCTGAAATATTCTGGTTCATAGGTTCATAGGAGATTACTAAGACAATGACTAAAGAACCCTTGTAAGCCTGGTCAATATAATTCGATTTTACCAAATATATGGCCTGTAGGAGCAAGAGGATGGCATGGGGTTGTGCCAATGCCTTGAGTATGTTACAGATTGCCCCTGTCCATAAGGGACTTCAGCACTGCCCCAGGTATGAACTTGTGATTCACCATCCAATTGCATTTGAAAAGGACCAGGGAAGGGCTCTGCTTAACATGAATAGTTAGCCTGTTCCAAAGAAGGGAAATCTGTGAGACACATATCTGTCTCTCCAGCAGGTTTTGTTTGAGTTGCTGACTAAGTTTAGATCCCTAGATCACGTGGCCCTGGTGTTGTTTGACTTGCAGATGTGTAGCAGCTCCATCAGGGCTGGATTTGTGAGTGCCTTGTAGGTCACCCCTTAATAGTCAGTAGGAGACAGAGTAAAGGGATAGGGTTTTCAGTCTATCCACGTAGGATATGTTGTTTACAACTTGTATTTTTTTGTTTGTTTGTAAGGAACCTCTGAGGTCACTCCAGCTGCTAAGTGCCTAGTCGAGTAAATGGAAATGGTACACTGTACTTAGTTATTGGTATAATGAGGGCTGAGTACAGCAGGAATATTATTTCCATAGATCTGGATGCCATATTTTACTTAAAAGTTGTGCCACATGGAAGGACTTCCTCACCACTGTGGAGACATAGCAGTCAAAGTTCAGGCTACTATCCATCTGTGTACCTAGATCTCTCACCTCTGAGTCTACTCTTAGGGGTGAGCTACTAATATTGCAATTTGCAAGGGTATTTGACCTCCCAAAGTGTATGATAATGCCTTTTTCGCATTTAGTTTTAGGCCATGGTTCCAGCACCAATCATTTGTCTGATATAGACTCTCTTGAAGGATATCTGCATCACTGGGGGATTCAGTGATTGCACCCAGCTTGCAGTCATTAGTAAACTTTATTATCCAGAGGCCTTCCACATTAGTCTTGACTTCAGAGAAGTATATTCTGAACAGAAGTAGTCCCAGCACTGAGCTCTGTGGTGCACCACTAGTAACTAGCCTCTTGCTGGATCTGGATTCACCCACTTTAACCACGTGTCCTGTTCATGAATCAGTTGGCTATCCATCTGGTGACATAAGGATTTCTGCCCAGTTTTTTGAGTTTATGTATAATACTTGAGTGGGGAATTATATCAAACTCCTTGGCCAGGTTGAGATAAGTGATATGTGCTGTTTTACCCTCATCCACTGCCTTAGTGACTTTCTCAAAGAAATCCACCAGACTCATTAGGCATAACCTGCCCTTAACAAAGCCAAATTGGGTCAGGTCCAGTGTTTGGAGGTTTCCTATGTTATTATGAGCTGAATTTGTCAGCCAGCAGATTTATGGTATCTTCTGGCTCAGTATAGGTGATCCCATCTATAACTAATTCTGCCTATTGTTGCGCGTTGCCCTTTAAACTGTGGACATAACTGATCAGCCTTAGATTTGGAGGCTATTTTGACCTCAAAGTCTGCTTTTAGAGACTTAACTAGTTCCCTGATTCAATTGTTTAGATTAATGAGGGACTTTTTCCTGTGTTGTACACATTCCCTCTTACTTCTCGACAGGATTTTCTTTTTTTTTTTGTTGTTGTAGAAGCTATTAATTGCAGGCATCCACCAGGGTGGTTTGTGTTTATGGCTTAACCTGGGTTTATTTCAGTTTGGTACTGCAATTTCTATGCAGTTATTTATATAGTTGCACAGGGCTTTTGTGTATGTCTCTCCATAGGTTTGTGCAGTTTCTGGATTTTGGGGAGCTATGCTGTTCCTTAATAGGGGGTAACTTACATTAGAGAAGTTCATAAAGTTTTTGGGGGTTAGGTAGGGGGACTATTTTTACCTTTACTTCAAGGGAGACCACTTTGTGAGGACATCACAATGGGGGGGGGGGGGTTTGCTGCACTTTTCCATATCTGTGAGCACCAGATCTAGAATATTTGTTCCCCTAGTGGGAGTGCAAACTAACTGTTCCAAGGCATCTGAATTTACAAAGTCAAAAAATCTTTGGGTCTGCGTATTAGTGGTCATGTATGCCTCCCAGTTAATGGAGGGGTAGTTAAAATGACCCATAACTATGGTATTAGGCTGGATGGTGAGTGATTCTAGTAACTTCAGGTATGATGTATAGGTTTCCTGCCTCATAGTGGGGGACCTGTAGCTAGTAAGACTATTGTAATGGATTTTTACAGTGGTTGGTTGGACACGGAGTAGCTCAAGGATGTTATATTGTTTGACTGGTCTTGAAATGTGCTTGTCCTTTATGTAGATAGATACACCTCCACCTTTAGCTCTTTCATGTTCGATGGGTGGTCGGAATGTATGAAAGGCATTACAGCCATGCACTGCTGCAGTGCTTTCCACTGCTTTGAACAATGTTTCAGTTACTGCACAGACATCAGCATTCTCCAGGGTGAGGCGAGCTTCTAGGGAGTACAGTTTCTTGTTGAGGCTCCTAGCATTGAGCAGCAACACCTTTAGCTTGTCCTGAGCAGTTTGTTATGTTGGAAGGTTTGTCTGTTTGGCAATGCCCAAGAAAGTCACTATAGGGGTGGATAACATTTTGGTCAATATCTGAAAACCTAGAGGTGACAGGTGAAAACCACCCTTGGCAAGGCAGTGTGGCCTGCCGCCTGTCAACCATATCCTCCCAAGCTGACAAGTATTGGACCCCTTTGTAATGACACCAGTAACTAAGCCAATTGTTAAAGTTGATAATTTTCTGTTGGTATTGTGTCATCGTCCTTGGAGACAGTAGAATGCTGCTCAATACTGGGGTCATACCTGCCTGTGACACATATTCTGCGAGCTTAATTATGTTTCTCTTCATACAGTCCAAGGAGGTACGTCTCAGGTCATTCATGCCCACTTGGACTTTAACTGAGTTATACTAGTAATTAGGGGTAAGTGACCCGAGTGTTTGCATGATTTGGCAGATCCTGACCCCTGACAGGCAGCTAACTATAACCTTCTCCTTATCCAGCCTGGTAAGAGGGACATTGTTGTGTCTCCAAATCGAGTGTCCTATGACCAGAATATTGGGTTGTGAAATGTTTCACCTTATGGACTTGGTAGTTGAGGCACAATGAGATGTGGCTTTGTGTTCTGGTGGGAATTGTCTTGTTTGTGTGCATGCACAGTTTCTGAGGGCTGTGCCTAAGAGGCCTTTGAAGTTTGGGTAAATTACATGTGAGCACCTCTGCATAGGTGGGTCTATGTGTGTGGTCCTTTATGGGTGTGGTGAGTGATGTATGCGAGTTACTGACAACCTCTTTGTAGCTTTTTGTATAGAGTCAGTGTCAATGTGTAACTACATCTCTCACATACTTCTTTTGTCTGTTTAAGAATTAAGTGGTTGCCAGTGTATATAAGGTAAATAAGGTAATTGCTACATTGCCTCAGGATCCCCACGTCCACCAAGCTGGAGATAGCAAGAAAGTGACCATCCATTATTGCAAGTCCTAATGTGTACTTACAAGGGATAGGAGTGGAGGGTGTTTATAACCTGATGAGGGAAGGGGATTTACTTGGTGTAATCTGCAGCTAACCTAACTAGAGTTACCACCTGTCCCACTTTGCAAGGGACAGTCCCTTTTTGGGCAGTTGTGTCCTGACAAAAATTGTAAAAATGGCAAATGTCCTGAGATTTTAGGACAAAATTATTTCCTATATTTTGTGTAATAGTTGCATAAAACAGTTATTCTGTATCTGAAATACCTAAATGTTATAAGAAACAGAATACGCAACTAAAATGCTACAAGAATAAGCTTTTATTTAGGCAAAAAAGTTAAGTTCTATCTTTTGTACTGGCCATGGGTATGTGTCAGCCTGTAAAATATAATGTTTGTTCCAAAAATGTCCCACTTTGGCCATTTGAAAAGGTGGCAACCCTAACCAGTGATGCTGCCCAATGACTAAACCAGATGCTGTCTAAGCAGTGATAGCCCTGGGTGCTTTGATAAGGTAAGGTAGATCTAAATACTCCTACCTAAATGAATAAATGCTGCTCACTGCAGAAACTAGTTGCCTCTTAAGTAGTGCAGGACTGAGGTAGAGTTCTGAGGTGGTTTTTGTAGGGAAAATTCAACTTCTGGTGATTGCGTATATAAAGGCACCAGTAACCACTACTGTGTGAAGAGAAGCTTCACGCAAATGCAATGCTTGTATATGATTATATTAACTATGCCCTAAGGCCAATCAGGTAAGCACGCAATGAGCTTTCCACCAGCCATTCCCATCTCATATAGGTGAAATCAGCCCTGTCCCGCCACAAGAGTGCAGACTGTGACCCTCTTAAGGTAAAATGGCTGGTTTGGAGCCCAGGAGTTAAGGAAACACAAACAGATGCCTAATACTAACTAACAAACACTAGATATAATTTATTTCAGTGCAGAATAGCAGCCACTACAGCAGTTTGAAAATGCAAATTTATACTTTAAAGAAGTGCAAAAAAAAAAATCAAAAAATAATAAATACCACGGTATACTTTCACAGTATAATGAACATAAGCAATGTAAGTGTAAAATGATGCTTAATTTCATTTGCCTTGCCATTTCAAAACCCCTTCTTGTCAGAGTATTTACTTCCTTCTTCTTCAGCTTCATTTTCTGTACCATCACCCTACCCGTACCATACATATTCAATCTGTGTAGGATTCTGATTGCTGTGATTGTATTCCCTTCCCCCAGACACACACACTCTGAGTCACTCTTATCCACTCCCTCTGCTCTTTCTTTATTCCGGCTCCTCCATCTACCTTAGGCGAGAATGTTGCTGTAGTCACAAAACCGCCCTTTCAAACAGGGTGAGAACACCCCACCACCACCAACACCACCACCATCCAACAGCATATCCACATGGCTTCTGTAAATAAGATTAAGGCGTGCACTGCAGCAACCAGGAATGGCTGGCAGTACTAAACTCCCCTTCTTGCCTGCACTGCTTCATTTCATTTTTTTAAACACCTTTATTAAATTGCCACTTAAGAGACAGGCAAACATACATTAACATAAAAGAAAACAAACCATAATAACATGTTTCCAGTTACATACATTATTCATTGGTTTACTATCAAAATCTCGACGTTGACAAAAAAAAAATGTATTTAATATTGAAAGTCAATGTCGAATTTCTGCATATTAAGTAGGTGAAAATGTCAAATCTGTTGAACGAATTCAGTAGATTCGACATTTTCATTGAATATCGAACGAGTAAAAGTAAGTGTAACTCCTACACTGCAATTCACGTTTTTGCAGGGGGTCAAGCCCCCCAGCACCCCCTTTTGGGGATCTGTGCCCCTACACCCCTTGTAAACTATATATTCTAACTCCGTGACTGCACTACAGTGAGGAAAGGGATAAATTTCCCAATCCGCACTGTAGCACGCTCTCTAGTCATAACATTGAGTATATATCAGAGAATGCACAGTGGCATTCGCTGATACGAACTCTAGCTCAATTAACATCAGGAAACACAGGAATTGGCCAACTGCCATTTGGCATTCCTGTGTTCACCAAACCTATATTCTAAATGTTGATACTAATAAACCTTATACATTACATATGTTCTTTTTTATAACTATCATCACTCCAGCATTACATAAATTGCTCAAGTCCTGCCTTCCCTTACACTTCACTCCTCCTCCAAAACATTATTTTGAATATATTATTCCCAGAAATTCCATTTATTTCTATGTAATTTGCTCCTTCTTTTTTTAAATATCTCACTTCCAGTTATTTTATATCTGTTACAATATTCAATACTTCAGATACAGCTGGTTTAGACCCGGGTTTCCATTGCCTAGTAATTGCTTTTTTGGCAGTCAGCAGAATTAAACTTAACAAGCCTTACTATGTCTAGATAATTCTGATCCTGTGTCCCAGCTCCAAAGAATCATTTCATTATTTATACCTATTTGCTGACCCAGTACTTCTGACAGAGTACTCTGTAGGGATTTTTTAAAATCTGCCAACTCATCACACTCCCAAAACATATGTTCCCAGTTATCTTTTTCTTCCCCACCTCACCTCCAACATTTGCCATTTACCTAAGGACAAATTCTGCGGAGAGTGCTTGGGGAATAAAGATACCTATGTAAACACTTCCAAGCAAAAATCCTAAACTTGCTGGACTTTGTTGCATACTTTTGAGCCATACATATGTCATCCCATTGTTCCTTTGTAAACTGTTTATCCAATTTGTCTTCCCAGTCTTTTCTATCCTTATTGTTATCTTGCAATATTTTATACATCCTACTAATCATTCCTTTTTTAACAGCAACTTCTGATCTAGATTCAGATAAAAACTCTACCACAGAGGGTCTTTCACTTAGGATTCCCCTCTCCATTTCTCTTTGCCTATACACTGATATTAATGCCTAGTAGGGAAGGGAGTCTCTAGCCTGCAGGCTAAATATCTTCTTGGCCATTTCCCATTCTGTTTCCTTTCTCTCTAGTTATGTCCTCCCAATACCTTGGTTCTTTTGCCAGTTTTCTCTAGTAAATTCCAATCTCCTCCTACCTATTCTCTGTAATTCTACTTGCAATTATCCCTATCAGCAAAATCGTCTTTCTCCATTCTTGTGTTCTTAGAATACTTTCTGCTACTTAAGAAATATAATATATATATTTTTAAATTTCTCCAAGTCTTTTGGGTTTCTAATACCATGATGGGAATGGACCCCATTCCTAAGTCAAAGTATGGTTAAAGTTCATGAAATTAATATTGTTTCAATCTTTGATGCCATCCAGTAGTGCTCTTCACAGCACCCGCAATGTGCCCAGTAATGACTCATTCTGCAGTTCGCATGGAGTTACATGTATTGGTAACATATCTAAATACAATAGTAAATTCTTTTTTTATAAGACCCGTTGCTCCTACTACTATTGGAACTGTCTGGGTATCTTTCTTCTACATTGCTCTCATTTCTGCCTGCACATCCTGATATCTTATGACTGTGTCTCTCTGTACGCAAAACACTGTAGTTACTGGATGTGGCAATTTCAATGATCAGTGCTACTCTTTTCTTTGACCATTATATCTGGTTTTCTAGCATCTGTCTTTTGAACTGTTGGTAATGGATGATCCTATGTGATGTAGAAGTCTTCATTTTCTATGATGCTTTGTGGCTCATGTTTCCAGTGTTTTTCAGCCACTTCAGTACCATAATGTTTGCACAATCCCCATTGCAACAGTCTTGCCACATTATTATGCCTTTCAGTATATAGTCCTTCTGCCATTTGTATGTTGCAACCAGCAACGAGGTGTGCAACTGTTTCCAATTCAGTTTTACAAAACCTACATTTTTCTGTTTCTCCCACATGTTCAATGGACTTTATAAACTAACGTGTACACAGCCCACTATCTTGGCCGCCAATATTAACCTTTCATCTTTTGATTTGAATTTGCCTCTCCTTAACCATTCCTGTGTTCGTTCCTGATCAACATGAGGTTCTTTCAGAAGTTTTCTATACTTGCAACTATATTTATGCTTTTTCCACATTTCTTGCTTTCTCATCTGATCCTTTACCTAATATTCTTTCTTTTTTTTTTTGGCACATTAAGTTGCTGCCTGATTTTTATCTACTTCTGGTTTGATTTCCATTCCCGCTTGACGCTGATAAGCTTCTACTAGATTAAGCAGAGAAGTCATCTTAGATTTATTCTCCTCATGTTTCAAAACTTTCACTATGTTTGGGTCTTGTGAGGTCAACAGATATGTGTGGAGTCCCACAATTGCAGATCTATACATATAATCAGTTTCAAGGAGGCCCATCCCTCCTTTGGAATGGAGAATATATAATCTTGGTATGCACTGATTTTTATAAATCATTTGGTGAGCATGAAGCATCCTTCTTGTTTTTCTGTGTAATCTATCCAACATGTTTTGGGGCCAGTCAATGACTCCAAAACTGTAAGTTAGGATAGGAAGAGAAAATTGGTTTATAGCTTGGATTTTGTTCCTAGATGTCAGTGCTATTTTCAGGATTAATTTAAGTCTTCTGAAGTTTTCCTTACTAAGTTTTATTCGCATTTGTTCATGTTTTATTGTTAATCCTTCATCAATTCCCAAATATTTATGCACTCCTTGCTCAAGTTCTTTTACATCACATTCTTGTCCCAAACCGATGCTTTTCTGGCATTGCAGTTTTCCTGCTTTAAAGGTTGCTTTTGCACATTTATCAAGACCAAATGACATTCTTAGGTCATCTAAAAAGTTTTGACAACTTGCAGTTGTGCTTTCAGTTCCTCATCTGATGAGCTGTACAGTTTTAAATCATCGACAAAGAGAAGATGAGAAGTCTTTACACTTTGTTGTTTTCTAGGAGCCAGATTATAGCCATGGCCTAAGCTGTTGAGTAAACATCTTAATGGATTAAGGGCAAGGCATAATAGTAACGGTGACAGAGTCACCCTGGAATATCCCCCTTTGAATTTTTATCCCTGGGATAATAATCTGCCCTTTATCATGGCTTAATTACAAAGTGGTCTGCCACTGTCTCATGGTCACTGTAATATAGTAGATCAGTGTGGGGTGTATCTTATACATTATTAAGCACTCTTTTATCCATAAATGGGGGATACTATCAAATGCTTTTTGTAGTCAGTCCATGCTATAGTTAGATTCTTCCCTTTTTACAGTTCTGCACTATGACTTTATTTAACAACAAATGATCCTTTGTTCCATATGACTTTCTTTTATTGCCCTTTTGTTCTACTGCCATAATTGAGTTTCCTTCTAAATGACTATAAACTCTGTCGGCATTGATTCCCATGTATAGTTTATACATCATCAGAAGGCAAGTTATTGGTCTATAATTTTTAGGGTAGCTTGCAGGTTCACTCTTAAGTAGGAACATTGTTTTTCCTGTTGTTAGCCAAGGTGGTGTCTGTTCAGGGTGCACATATAAATACTTCTTAATCATAGCTAAATCTTCGTGCAAAGATGTTAATAGTTTTAACCAGAAGTTAGGCACTGCATCTGGGCCTGGGGCTTTCCATTTAGAGGTTTTCCTTAACTTTGTTTCAATCTCTCCAGCTGTTACTTCATCCCATTTCATATCCTGTACCTTTAGACTTCTTTTTCTTTTTTTTACTTCTTCTATCCATTTAGCATATTTGTTATGTTCCACAGGATCTTCATAGATACTTCTCCAAAATATATCTATTTCTTCTTTTTTTGGTGGTCTTTCAATTCCTTTTACCTTATTTCCCAGTTCTGTATAAAACCTTTTTGAGTCATCAATAAATTGCTTATTTTGCACTTTTCCTTTATATTTATCTTCGTATCTTCTACGTTTTTCTGCCTGTGCTGAAATTTTTAGTTTATTTGCGATAATGCATGATAAAGCCTGGTCTGTTCTAATACTGCACATTGCTTTTATCACATCTATCTTTCTTAGTATTTTTGTTGATCTGTTCCCTCTTTTATAGTCTTTTAACAGTGACACATCTTGTCTTAGCTGCTTTATAGTTTTCTCTATTCGATACTTCCATGATTGTATTCAATTTCTCCCCTTCCTTTCCCTCAAAACCCTGTGTTACTGTGGTAGAACTTTATCGGTTATTAATTTAGCTGCAAAGTAACATATCCTGTTTACTTCTGTTATATCGCATGGATCTCTACAAACAGCCCTAATTACTGTGTTCATTTGTTTTATCAGACTTCTGACTTTCTGGGTTTTATTAACCTTCTGCAGTCTATTTCTTTCATTGATCTTGATATATCTGCCCATGTCTATTAAATCAAGCTATTCTTCTCTTAGCTCATTTTCTTCCAAACTGAGGGCACATCCTTTGTCTTCCAATTCCTGCAGGCTTTCTATAGATGGTTCTACAGCATCTTCCTGTGACACAGTCTCATCAATTTCATCCTGTGCCATCCGTTGTTCTATCGTATGGGAACTCACTGACCTATCACTCCTAGACATTGACTGCATCAGAGTTTTAACAGTTTCCTGTTCTGTTCCTTGCTGTCTAGCTTCAAGTGAACATTTATGCTTTTTCCTGTGGAAGTCTCCAAATTATCTTCATGTGGCACCTGACCAATTGCTTTCTGCTCTACTGGTTTCCTCTTAATTTTGATATCCATTACTCTATCCTGTTGTGATGCTTTCTGAATTAGATTTTCTACACTAAATCCTTCACTTTGCATGTACTCCATAACCTCAGTTTCTATTTCTTTAAATTCTTCATTACTAATCTCCTTTTCTACATTTCCTCTTTGTCTTCTTATTTTTTGTATTGTAAACTTTTCCATGTCTGGATTCCTTTGTCTGTATTTCTCTTCAAATATCTTTGGTGCTACTCTTTTTGCATTGGTTAGTTTTGCTTTCTTCTCTGCATAAATAGTACACCATATTAAATCTCTTTTTCTTTCCCATGTCCATATTTCTTCTTCAGATGTTTCCTAATCTTCCTGTTTCTCCCTGCTTTGGGGACGCACTCCATCCTGCTATGATGTAATCTGTGTTAGGCCTTCTACATTAAATCCTTCACTTCGCAGACACTCCATAACTTCAACTTCTATTTTTTTTAACTTCTACTTTACTGATTTTCTATTCTACATTCTATCTTTGTGATATTTTTTTTATTGTGAAATTTTCCATATCCGGATGTCTTTGCCTGTATTTTTCTTCAAATATCTTTGGGGCTACCTTCTTTACATTGATTAATTTGGCTTTCCCCTTTGCATAAATATTGCACCATATCAAATCTCTCTTTTTTTCCCATGTCCATATTTCTTTTTTATACTTTTCAAATATCTCTTGATTTTGTTGTTTATATTTCCGCAGTTCTTCAGATGCTTCTTTTCCCAAAACAGATCAAGGTTTCTTGATCTATACACTGTTTTTCACAAATCTGTTGTATTAATAAACACACATTTTCATTTGAAGCTTCTGACAGTTGTTCTTGCTGAAGTATTTTTCTTTCCTCTAATTTCTCTCTTAATCATTTTGTATATCTTGTGTCTGGAAATTCTGGGCTTTTTGCATAATAGTAACAATACATCATTTATTTCTTATCCTCAATAGTCCACTTTATTATCTTTATGGCTCTTCTTTGGCCTATCAGTTTTTGTGATTTTTGTGGACTGCTACTTCCTTCTACAACAGGGGGGCCATCCTCCCCCTGGGCCTGACCTGGCCTGGCCCCATTGTAGGAATGTTTCCGTATTTTCAGGATTCTACTCTGTCATCTTTTCCAGTTCTGGCACCAGTGCACCTACCAGGATTGGGCACTTTTTTATTCTGGATCTTCTGCACCCAGCTATCTTTTTAGTTTTTGACCTACTTCTGTCCATAATATATACTATATAAATACAGCCTATATATCAGTGTTGTCTTGGTGAGATTTTGTGAAAAACAGGGTTCCACCTCATGACGGTAATCACCAACACTTGAGGATGAATTCAGTTTCAGCAGTACTAATCTCCTTTGCTTGCTGACTTTTCATCTCTCCATTCTGATTCCTATAATATAATATTCTGTATAGCTGTTGTCATTTTCCTTAAGGATATACATCCCAAACCTCGCTGTATCCTTATTTATTTAATTTCCCTCCTCTTCATCATCATCCCTTTCCACTTTGAATTATAAATTTTTGGTTGTGTTTTATATATATATGAGCCTTAACAGTGTAGCTCTAAATATTCCTTCAGATCAGGTAATCCTAAACCACATAGTTCTGTCAGAACAATCAACTTATCCCACTTAACTCCTGCCCTTTTCCCCTCCCAGATAAATTCCTTCAACTCCTTATTAATTATTGCCCACAACGTCTCTGGTTGATAAAAATATGCTTGACCTGTATATAAAACTAAAGGGACTAAAACATTTTCACTGTTTGCATCTGATTATCCATATCCATAAAAAAGAGCTTTCAGTTTCTCATTGTATTATCTATTGTTTAGTCCCATCCCACATGTCCTTAGCTGCCATAACAGAAGCCTTTTTAATCTATATTCCTAAATAATTCATCTTATCGTGTCTCCATTAATATGAGTATTGCTGAGCCAATTCATACGTGGTTCCACAATTTATGGCTATAGCCTTTGTTTTATCCTGATTAATTTTATATCCTGAAAAGACTTGAAATTGTCTCAGAATGTTCCACAACAATGAGATGTCCTTTTCTGGATTTATCAGGTGCAGAATAATATAATCTGCAAATAAAGCCAACCTTTCTTGGTTACCATACCAATTATATTCTTGAATTTCTGAGTCCCTTATTTTTTCTGTCTATGGCTCTAAACATAGAGCAAATAAAAAGGGGAAAAGTTATTGGATGTGTGTCAAACCTTTCAATTTAATGCACATGTTCCTGTGAAATATAATTGCTATCTAGTCTAGCCCGGTTATTGTACCTTGGGAAGTAATATGTAAATTCTCTCAGAGTTCCTACTACTGAATTAATGTCTAACATACAAAATATTTTCATAAATTTCTTCAGAAATCTACCCTACTTTATTATATTTTCCCTTCTAAATCCCCTAGATACATCCTCACTGTTGCAAATCAAGTTCCAATTCCCATGTATAAGTAATATTCCCTGCTGAAAGCTGATCATTTCTCTCAAAATTTTCTTAAGATCCATAAAAGATCCATAATAGCAGATTTGGTGGAATATAAATACATGCCAGTGTAATTTTTCTCCCTTGCCAGTCACCCTTTCCTACCAAACATCTACCATTACTATTCTTTTTTCCACTTTTACATCACTGTAGGGGCTCCTATATCAATTAGTATAATTATTCCCCTTTTCCATTGTCCCTGATATTCTGCCGAATATCCGTCTTGAAATCCTTTCATCATCAAATGCATATTTCTTTCCAATTGTGTCTCCTGCAGCATTGCTATTTGCACTTTGCATTTCATAATATAATTCAGTTTTCTTGAATTTTTGTCTATACCTATAAAGCAATTTATTATCCAAAGTAATATGGATAGCTTAACCATTATGATAAGAAGTTATTGTTCCCACCTATTATAAATGCCATCTTTTTGAGTGTGTATTTCCAGCTTTTGTATTACATGCGTACACATGAATGTTTGGCAGCTTAATCTTTTATATAACTGTTTATTGTCATCTCCATTTGGACCCGTGTCACATTTTTCAAGAATATTTGTTTTAATGAAAATCCTTAAACAAAAAACACTAAGTACATTTTCAGAACACCCCATAACCTATTAACTTAGAACAAACTCACAAAACTGTGTACATCATCAGACAAATGAGGTTTAACCCTCCAGATAAGAACAATTGCCCCAGATCAACAGCTGTACCCACACACCTTACCTAACCTAAAATTAAGGTTACTCACACTAAAACACGTTACAGCTGTGCTCCCACTTACACTGATTGTTGTGTGTATTTTTTTCTATCCCAATTCCCCCCGGATGTGAAAAACAGCTTGTATGGTTTCAGAAAACATTAACTTTAAGTCTTAAGAAAAAGTGCACTGGCTACCTTTAAATAAAACTAAATTATATACTGTTCCATTAAATGCATTGAAGTATTAAGGCTGCTAGGGAAACTGCTATTTCACACTCATTTCCATCAATTACAGACTTTATTTTTCACTTACTTACTTGCCCTTTTACCTTTACATTTTGCATTTACAACAAAAAACATTGCTCAGATCTCTCATGGTTAATTGCTTGCACATACAGATAGCTCATCTCAATGGAAACAGTCAAGCAATGAGAAAAAAAAAAAAAACAAATAACTCTGTAAATGCATGAATGAGTCCTTTTCAATTTCACCCAGAGCAGAACAGAATGTATAACCGCATTCAACTGCAGACTTCTTGAGTCCCACTGAACATTTGCTAAAGGAAAAAAATTATATCATTGCATATGTAAGAAACTTAGCACTTCTCATGACATTAATCATTTTGTCTTATTTTTCAAGCCTACTTGCTTGCAGAAAACACTTGTTTTTAAGATTAAGCCAAAGGCATTAATCCAGACATTCACCTATGCAAAAACAAGAGACAACCTCTCAGTTCCACATGTAATGTAGTGCACTTTACAACCCACCCACACACCAGCAGCCCAGGATTACAACATATTAACTTAAAATAGCTTTTGTCCAGCCTTTCTTCTCTTTTTACATTGTAAAGTCTATATTTCTTAAAACTAAAAGAGTACTTGTTTACTTTAATACCCTACTCATAAAACTACTTATGCTGGGGCACTTACAAGTAACCTTCCTAAAACACTAAGACCTCCTGCACACTACAAACAAAGAAAGGATCCTCAGCCATCATGTAAACACTCCATTAAAACACCACCCACAGCTACACATAGTAACACTGTATTCAATGACTTAAGGCAAACCAGCAAACAGCCACATTTCCTGGCCATTGGTGATTCTGTAGTGAGGCACACTGATGTCCCCCTCACCAGACAGAGTAAGGAGAGAATCATGGTTAGTTTCCTTTGCGGTGCTAGGATTCATCAAGTCATACAGGCACTCAGGTCACTGAACCACAGGTACCAGCATGATTTTGTCATAGTCCATGTGGGTGTTAATGCCCTCAGACATACCTCCCTTGACAATATGAAGTGAGACATGATCAAGTTCACTGATTATGTGTCTCAGGCAAGTATGAGCGTAGCACTGAGCAGCATACTACCTTCTCCAAGGTTGATTCAATGTTACCAATAGAAAATTATTTTAACAATTGGCTTAGCTTCTGGTGTCAATCCAGATGTGGGGGGACAATATTTGATGGCCTGGGAGGACATGGCTGACAGACCACGCTGCATTGCCAGGGATGGGCTGCACTTATCCTCTCTAGGCTTTCTGATATTGGCAAAGATCTTTTCCACCACATGGTGCCTTTTTTAGGCAATGCCAAACTGATAAACCTAGTGACTTAGCTAAACCTATATAGGAATATCTGAAGGTGGTACTGTTCAATGCTAGAAGTCTTTTTTTTTAACAAGAAACATCTTTATTAAATTATCACTTATGACATACGCAATCATACATTTGTATAAATGAAAACAAACCATATTGACGTAATCCCAGCTGCAAGCATTTTACAGCATAAATCATATTGACACAATTCTAGTTGCATACATTATATATCACTTGTAATCTACCCAATAATTGTCAGACATCACATAGCTCATTCAAGTCCTGTCCTGTTGTAAATCTCATTTCTCCCTTGTATGTATTGTTCCTACAATTCCCATTTTTCCTGTGTAATTTGCTCCTACCCTTTTTTAAATATCCCAATTCCAGTTGTTTTATCTATGTTACTATAGTCACTACTTCTAGCACAGATGGTTTAGACTTGGATTTCTATTCTCTAATAATTGCTTTTTTGGCAGTCACCATAATTAGACTCAGCAAGGACGTACTATGTCTTGGCAATTCACATTCTGTATCATAGCTCAGAAAAATCATCTCCATAGTTGCACCAGTTTGTTCAACCAGTATCTCTGATAGAGCAGTCTGCAGGGAATCTTTAAAGTCTGCCAACTCATTATATTTCCATAATTTATGTTCCCAATGACCTCTTTCTTCCCCATAACACATGCAACATTTGCTTCCCATCCCAGATAAAATCCTTCAGATCTTTATTAATTGCTATCCACAACTTCTCCTCTGGTTAATAAAAATATGCCTGACCTGTATATAAGACTAAAGGGACTAAAAACATTTTAACTGCTTGTATCTTACTATCCTTATCCATATAACAGAGCTTCCAATTTCTCAGTTGTTGTATTATGTTTTGTTTAGTCTTTTCCCATATATCCTTAGCTGCCACACCAGAATCATTTTTAATCACTACTCATAAATACTTAATTTTATCATGTCCCTATATATACGGATATTGATGAACCATTTTGCATGTGGGTACATAATTTACCGCTACTGCCTTTGTTTTAGCTTCATTCATTTTGTATCCCAAAAAGATCTGAAACTATCTCTAAATAGTACACAACACTGTCCTGTCCTTTTTCTGGTTTTGTCAGATATAAAAAATAATATCATCTTTCAGGTTCGCTACCATACCAATAACTAACTTGTCTCATGTCCATTCTTAGACCTGCCAAAAGTCTTCGACACAGTATGCCATTCTAAACAAATAACCAAATTAGCCAGCCTACATCTCTTAGCTTCCACTCTCAAATGGTTCCCCAGCTATCTCTCATACAGACTGCAATCTGTCAGATGGCAGTCCTCCTGCTCCCCCTTCCAACCCATCCATACAGGTGTTCCCCATCCTGGGAGCCCTTCTTTTCAACATCTTCACTAGCAACCTCTATACATCTTGCTACCACTCAACTCTTATTCAGTATGCAAATGATTCTACACTCATCTCCTCTTTGAAAGTATCTCTCAACTTCTAACTCTTACCCAAAACTATTTTCTCTCTGTAGAAAGATGGCTCACTGAAATCAGCTTATTTTAAATCCTAAAAAAGACTAAACTTGTACTCTTTCTCACAAAATCACTATCTCATCTCAAACCAACCTTTACCATCTCATCCTTAAATAAGACCATCATTAATGTAGAATCCCACACAAAGCTGCTTGGAATGATAATAGAGGATCAATTGAAATTTGATCTCCATGTCCACAATCCATTAAAAAAACAAAATAAAAGCTGGGTCACCTTTACAGGAACAAAAACTTCCTAACTCTGGACTCTAGACTCTCCTTGGCTCAAGCTTATCTCCTTCCAAACCTACTTTATGCTGCTCCAATCCTTACAAACCTTCAATCTTCCTTAATTACTAAGCCTGAACACACATACAATAAAATTGCAAAATTTGCTGCAAACCTACCACATACCTCTCACCACTACTTGGCACTAAAGAACCTTCAGTGGTTGAACTCCCCCATCAACTCCAAATTTCACAATTCCACATAATTTACTTCTTACTTAAGAAAATCCTCAGCCTTGTCATGACCTCATGTAATCCCTTCCCTCTTCCCTCTTCTCCTAAGTTCTGCTACTTGTACCTACAAACACTTTCATAATGAGTAAAGCTTAATAAGGTCTACCCCTCTTTCTTATGTAATATAAATCTGTATAATGATACTTCTCATTTGCTGGTTTATTGTTTGTAACATAATTATGTTTATGCCTCAAATTTGTAAACTACTATATCCTGCCATTGTTTCACTTTAATAGTAAGTCTCTGTCTATTTTTTATTTTGAATATCTTTTACTTTGCTTATTTTAATATAATTGTATAAGTGTTTAGAGCTTTTTTCCTTGGGTTTCTACGGAAAATGGGCTTGAGCTCAGTTGAACCAACCTGGTTAAAAAATGTCAAATAAATAAATAAAATATATCCATGAATTTCTGAGTCCCTTATTTTCTTTGTCAATAGTTCTAAATATAATGCAAATAACAAATGGGAAAGAGGACACCCCTACCCATACCTCTCAACCTATTAAAACAACAAATCTGGACAAAGCCATAAATAATGGCAGGATAAAGGCCCAAACATAGTGACACTTTTTTAAATATACTGCTCTTACAAATGTAGAATATTGATAGAATAACAGGTTTTGCATTAGTATGAATTATCTGAAGGGTATCAAGACTGAAACTCAAATGTTTGTCATTATCTTCTGACTTCAATCTTCAATGATTTACCAATAATGTGCCAGAAATCCACAATTTTATGAAAAATGGACAAAAGTATGAGGCAAAAATCAGCACATTCTGCACAAATCTGTACAGTTGAGAGGTATGCAGGCCCTGCCTGGTTCCTCTGCTCAAGCACAAGTTATCAGAGAGAACCCCACCCACTTTAATTTTCACCTCCAATCCCTCATATATCTTCCTAATCAACCTTATAATTTTATCAGGGAATGCAAATGCTTCCATTGCCCTCTTCATAAAGTCCAAACTTACTCTGTCAAATGCTTTCTCTGTATCAAGACCCAAACGACCACTAGAAAGTAGTAAACCACAGAATAAAAGCAGAAGGATGTGAACAATCCAAAGGACACCAAAATTTATTAACAAAATGTTAAGCGCTTTCCTCTCCACTACAGAGACTTCCTCAGAACAAAGAAACATTGCAGTCACCCAACCAAATTAAATACCCCTTTCAATTAATCAATTTGTACAATCATTGAAATTTAAAGCAATACTCACAAGAATTGTACTCATGTTAAAAAGACAGTTACTAAAATTACATTTAAAACCATTTCAAATCAAATTAAACACACAATATTAAACTAAACTCCATCACTACATAGTTATACATAAATATTGGTCTTGAACTTTTACCTCTTAAAACTATCCTGAAATTCGATCAAGTTTTAAAACACTGGCAATACTAATAGTCTCATTTATGCCTGGATATCGGGAGGCATTCATAAACAATTGCCATCTCAATTCCATTAAATCTAAATATAAATCTAAAATACCGCCTTTCTCATCTTCCATTAACTGCTGCAAAACCAAAAATTTGAAATTATGTGTTTGGTTTTCATTTATGTGCCTAAATAATGCACTTGTTAACCTACAGTGTCTAATGTCCCCTAGGTGTTCCCCCATTCTTGTTTTTAATTTCCTACAAGTTTTGCCTCTGTAGAAAATGGGACATTCTAGACACTTAGCCATGTATATAACTCTTTTGCTGTTACAGTTATAATGGCCTCTAATGTTCAGTGTTTGACCATTGACCCTAAAATGATCATCAGTTTCCATTAGATATTGACAAAAAGAACAAGAATTACATTTAAAATTCCCCACTTTTCTACTTGTCTTAAAAGTAGGTCTTATTCCCTCCAAAATGTTCTTGATACATTTGTCTCTCCTGAACACATATTTAGGGTTCTTCCCTACCTTTGAACCTACACTGGCATCAAACTGCAGAATATCCCAAAGAGTCATTTATCACCTCAGTAATGGAATTAGCCATCCCATTGTATGTTAACACCAGGGATGAATTGTACTGACTACCTTCCTTTATACAGCTAACACCCCTGGTGAACCCGTGACCCAAAATCAGTCTATAAAGCCCTTGACTTTGTTTGTGAATAACCTCTTTAGTGAGGTCCTCTAATAACCTGTCAGGATATCCCCTCTGTTTGAACATATGGGTGATAAATTCCAACTCAACTAGAAAGTCAACATCAGAACTAGCTATCCTGGCTGCTCATATCAGCTGCCCTTTCACCACTCCCTTCTTTTGATGCTCTGGATGGCAGCTCCCATAATCCAGGTTTGAGTTAGAAGAAGTTGACTTTCTGTAAATTCTGGTCACAAATCCCATTTGGGTATAATCAATAGTCAAATCAACATCTAAATATACAATTCTGTCCCTGTTAAATTCATGTGTAAATTTGAACAATTCCACAGTTTCATTGATGTATAAAATAAAATCTCTCAAACTGTCCTCTGTACCTTTCCAAATCAGGAACAAATCATCCAAAAAACGAGAATAGTGAACAATGGTACTGCTATACTGACTGTTGAATACATACTCTTGTTCCCAATAGGACATAATGAGATTAGCAAAAATGGGGGCACATGCGGCCCCCCATTGCTACACCTTTGACTTGTTTGTAGTAAAGCCCCTCAAACCAAATGTAATTATTCTTTAAAATTAACTCCATAAGTACACTTATTTTGTTAATTTCATCTTGATCAAACATTTTGGTCTTTTGAAGCTGTTGTTCTAACCAATTAATCCCAATGTCTTGGGGAATAACTGTGAACAAATTTACTACGTCAATCGTAACCATTAACATGTCATTTGATAATACAATCCCATTTAGCTTGTTAATGAACTGCCAAGAATCTTTACTTATATAATCAAAAAAAGACAAAGCTTTTTGCATCAAGTGATCTAAATATTTGGCAATAAAATAAGTTTTACATCTTTTGCTGGACAATTGGCCTACATTTTGGTTTGATCAGCCCTTTATGTATTTTAGTTTTTTTAAATAAAATAAAAATATATATATTTTTTGCAGAGGCTCTATAAGTTGCTAGTGACTTTACTGAATTTCTGTGGTAATATTTGTGTTTAAACTGAAACTGTACCTAGAGAAAGTGTATAATCAGAGCTCCTACTTGCTGCATGTGTTTTTAATGTTTAAATTGCACACACATATTGAAGAAGTGCTTTTATGACTTGAATAACTTGGGCTAGCTATACCTGAAGTGGTTTTACTGGCAATTTTCCAGTTGGACAATTGTGAACAATTGATTTAGTTTTTCTGGTATATCTTTAACATTTGGCAAGTGTTTATTTACTGCATTGCTTTCTTGCTTAGGTTTCTTAGCTATAAATCTTAGTTCATTCTGAAGTGTGCTACTTTAACCCCCACCATCAAACCTTTCTGAAAGTATTATTGTTAAATAACTGCCTGTTGTTGCCTTCATGCTTACCCTAGAATATCTGCTTTTCTCTTTTCCTAGTTGAACTCTACAGTTCCCTACAAAACAGAGTCTACAGGACTGCAATTGGTCACCATAACAAAATCAGTTTCTCTCAGCATTTAAGCAGAGTAGGTTGCACACAAAAAGCATTTGTTAAGCTTTCACTTACAGTGCTGTGTAATTAAGCAGGTCACAATTTTGGTCAGCCATACATTATTTCTACTTGAGTGTTTGCCTCCTTCCCCTGTAACCTAAGTAAACTGACTTTTACATTAAGAACTATAATACTTACCTTATAGCTTTAGGACATCTTAGGAAACCTTGTAAACTGCAATAGCCCTGCTATGTTCACCCTTGCTATGCTTGGGCTATCTTCGCTCCCCTCCCTGCCCCCAATTCCCTCCTGCCCCCAGTACCTCTAAATTTATAGTACTATAGCCACTCCCTCACTTTCTAGATCCTATCTGCTTTTATCTGGGATAATTCCTCCCACCCCCATTCTTCTACCTACATTTTAATAGCACCTATTAGTTTTCATCTGGCATTCTCCCATCCCCCTTCCAGTACCTTTACCTCACCACTCTATCTTCTGGTGTTGCATCACCAGGTAAAACAGTTCCTTAACTCACTAGCTGAATCACAGATAATGATATACTCCTCTTTACTACCCCTCTTGTTCGCACCATACCTCCTTACCTTGTATAGAAAACAGTTTCTCATGGGATTTCAGGTCCCAAAAGGCCATACTATCACCCCAGCTGTAAATCCTCCCACCTTCAACCATACTTACAGTACAAGGTCTTATCCAGCATCTTGTTCAGTCTATCAACATCTCAACCCCAGGAACATTAGCTCTAGATCCAAACACCATCACAAACTAATAAACAAATTCCTGAAGTTCATCACTAAGTATAGACTTAACCTAATACTTGGTGGTGATATTCACCCCAACCCTGGCCCACTCACTTCAGATACGCATACTTGCAATCTAAGCTATAAATCTACAATTAATAGGCCAACTAACTCTCTCCTAGCCTGTCATCTCAATATTAGAAGCATTAACAACAAGGTACTTGAATTGCATGCACTTTTGGATGTCCATTCCCCTGAGATTCTTTGTTTATCTGAAACCTGGTTAAAACCTAACACTACAGACAATGAAGTGTTACCACCTGGGTACAACATACACAGGCTGGATCGTGCTTCGAGGAAAGGGGGTGGGGTAGCTGTACTCTATAAATATGAGTTGAATGTCACCATAGATGTAATACAACCACCTCAGATTAATAACTCAGAGATTCTTGCCACCAAATTGCAACTTAATAAAAATAAATGCATTAATATCATCTGTATGTAGATTCCCCCAGGTAACAATGTATCTACACTTGAAGATATCCTGCACTGGCTGTCATGTCACTACCCCCAGGAAACCCTACTACTTGGAGACTTTAACATAGACTGGGGCACCTGTTCCTCAGAATCCCCAACCACCCTGCATGCATTTACACAAATCATATCCACCCCTACTAGGATAGGTAAACCCAACCAAAAAGAAAGCATACTTGATTGGGTACTCATAGTCACCCCCAACTGTACACCTCTGGTACCCTCCCTGATGGCCTAAGTGATCACCTTCTCACATATGTAATTAAGTATAAAGCCATTAATTCCCAACAACCCTTACTCAGAAAGGTTAGAAAGAATATAAACTTTGACCCTGCCAAATTCCAACAAGAACTAAACTCATGTAATTAGTCTATTCTAAAACACCTCCTCATAGAGAAAGCAGTAGCATACTTTAACAACAAATTCCTTGAGATCCTTGATTTGCATGCACCTGTTCGTTCAAAGAGAACAAAGGCAAAAACTGCACCATGGCTTTCTAAAGAGTCTAAATTCAAAATTACCCTTAGAAACAAATCATGGGCTTTATGGCATTCTTCTAAAGACCCCCAAGATCACATTAAATACAGGCAATCCAGGAACGAAACCAAAAAATCAATTTTACAAGACAAAAAACAATACTATTGTAATTTACAGACAGTAAATCAAAATAACCCTCAGAAGTTTTGGGCAGGTTTAAATAATCTACTACATCCTGGACAAACTTCAACCCCAATCCCTGCTGCTACTATTGATAAACCCCTGAAGATGTTTCTGACAGTTTTAACCGATTCTTTACTGAGACAATTCAAGCCCTAGCTAGCCAACTACCTACTAGCTCCCCTGGTCCTGAAAGTACCACCCCTAGAAACCTACTCGCATTCAGCTTCCAACCAGACACCACTTCACTTATCCGTAACTTGATAAAAAAATTAAAACCCACTACACTATCTGCTGATCAACTCCCTGCCAAGTACCTACAAAAATCAGCTGATGCTATTGCTTACCCTATCTCAATACTAATCAATAGAACCATAGTAGAAGCTAAAATTCCCACCATCTGGAAAATATCCTATGTAATCCCACTTCACAAAGGAGGCAGCTCTACTGAATTCTCCAATTATAGGCCAATAGCTATACTCTCTTCACTTGCAAAGATTATGGAAAAATGTATTCATAGACGACTCATGCACCACCTAATCCAGAATCACCTTATGGCAGACACTCAGCATGGCTTCCGTCTTCATCACAGCACTACTTCAGCCCTCCTAGCCTTTAACAACACTATAAACCATAATCACAACAATAATTATATATCCTCAGCCCTCTTCTTGGACCTTTCCAAGTCATTCAATATGGTTGATCACCAACTTTTAATCCACACCCTGCAAACATTCTGTCTAGATACTTGAGCCCTTCAATGGTTTCAATCCTACCTGAATGGTTGACAGCAGGCTGTCCTCTGGCAGAACAAACTCTCTAACCTTCGACCTAACACCCTTGGAGTACCACAAGGCTCTATACTAGGGACCTTGCTATTCTCCATCTTCATTAACGACCTTTATACTGTCATCGCAAAAGTCAGCTGTATCCAATATGCTGATGACTCTACTCTGATTTGCTCAGCCACATCTCCAATAGAGTTATGGTCAGCTACCCAGACCACCTTTAATACAATAGAAAACTGGCTTTCTGAACGTCGTCTGATCCTAAATCCCAAAAAAAACTAAAATGCTCTTATTTTCACCAACACGTAGGTCTAACGCTTTCACCTTTACCATAAATTCAAATGATGGCACAATAATCTCCCCTGACCCCTCTACAAAACTATTAGGTGTCATCATAGATAATAATCTAAAATTCGACCTACATGTTAACCAAACTATCAAAACCATCAATAAAAAACTAGGGTCACTTTACAGAATAAAAGCCTTCCTAACCCCACCAGCTAAAATTGCCATAGCTCGCTCTCACCTTTTTTTAACCCTTCTGTATGCATCCCCTCTACTCTCGAATATAAACAAGACTGTCCTTAACAAACTCTCAATTTGCTACAACCACATTGCCAGGTTTGCCACTGGGCTGCCTTTTAGGACACATCATTGCATCAATCTAAATCAGCTTGGGTGGCTTAAACTACCCAGCCTAATCCAGTATAACCAACTGATTATGGCCTATAAAATCCTCTATAATCCGGACAATACTCCAGCACTTAAAAATATTATCACCCCCTATAACAATCCTAGACCGCTTTGATCCTCTAACAAAGTACTAATTCAGACTAGCAAAATTAATAACACAGCCGGTGACTCTCTCTTTGCAAACTCTGTAAGTAGATCCTGGAACTCTCTTCCAGCTGATATTACCTTACTTTCTACCTTAGGTCAATTTAAAACTAGACTCAAACAACATTTGTCACTTAACTGGCTATGTCAATGTATCAAGCCTGGCTGACTCTCTCTGGAATGTGTAAAAATCTGTTAACCATCTTACTGTGTAATTTAATTTAATCCTGACTTACGCTCGGGATTAACTCTAACCTGTGGAACTTGTTTAACTTGATTATTTATGTAATCTCTGTAAATAGTCTGTTTGTAATATGTAATGCTGGTATTATGTAATGCTGTATCTGCTTACCCTTGGAGCTTTTCTCCCCGGGCCTCCGCTGAAAATGGACATGAATCCAGTCAGACTATCCCGGTCAACAAATGTAAAATAAATAAATAAATAAAATTTTAGGGATGCCAACGATATTTGGCACCCTAGGAAATTCATTTCTCAAATAGTGATATTCATCTACATCAATTTGGCCTTGATATACCATGTCGTCAAGTGTCAGGTCAATTCTCCTATATGCCACCTTAATTTCATTAAGAGAACTTTCTTCATATGCATCGTCCATTAGTATATTACTCATACCGTCTAGGTACTCCCCTCTATCCATTACCACCACCTCACTTCCTTTGTCAGGTTTCATGAATCTGACAATGGGGTCTTTAACCAACTCAAACATAAGTTGTTTTTCTTCCTCGGTCAAATTTAAGTAATCAGCCTTTCTATTGTACATATACCTTTTTCTTATTTCTTTTTCACAAATTTTTCAAAAGGTTCAACAATTTTATTTAAAGGCAGATTGAACGTACTAGGTTTTTTACATCTTTCACTAGATTGATACATGTTTATATCATGACCAAACCATATTTTCAAGTTTAGTTTCCTAGTATATTTTTTTTAAAAGTTCAAGACCAATATTTATGTATAACTATGCAGTGATGGAGTTTAGTTTAATATTGTGTGTTTAATTTAATTTGAAATGGTTTAGTAACTGCCTTTTAACATGAGTACAATTCTTGTGAGTATTGCTTTAAATTTCAATGATTGTACAAATTGATTAATTGAAAGGGGTATTTAATTTGGTTGGGTGACTGTAATGTTTCTTTGTTCTGAGGAAGTCTCTGTAGTGGAGAGGAAAGCGCTCAACATTTTGTTAATAAATTTTGGTGTCCTTTGGATTGTTCACATCCTTCTGCTTTTATTCTCTGTATCAAGACCCACCAACAACAGTGTTATTTTCTTACACTCTGGATCATCAATGTTCTGTTAATGTTGGCAAATGTTTGCCTTCTCTCCACAAAACCACATTGATCCATATCTATCAAGTTTGGCATCACTTTTGCCATTGTTTTAGCCATTATAGACATAAACACTTTATAATCATGGTTTACTATTGAAATGGGTCTGTATGAAGTCGGATCTAATGGATCTTTACCCTTTTTAGCTATTGTTGCTTTCTTCCAGGATGTTGGTACTTCTCCTCCTCTAAAAATATTGTTAAACAAAACCTTCCAGATCTTTATTAGTTTTTTCCCTCCAAGCTTCCAAACTTCCACAGGAATACCATCTATTAGTTACATATCACCATGTTTATCTCATCTCCTCCTATCCTAACTGTTAGTAATTGAGCCTCAACTACCTCTAACCTTGGCATATTTAATGCTTCCATAAGCATTTCCATTTGTACATTGTTTTGCTTTCCATATTTCTCTATTTTACACAGACTTTCACAGTGTTGCCTGAGTCGTTGTGCTAAAAGTATTTGTGCTTTGGAGTGATGATCAAAAAACAGTTGCTTAACAGCAATATTTCTAAACTCATATATATTATTGAGGTAATCCCTTATTTTCTGTTTAGCACTCTACAGGTGTACCTCTGATAGAGGCACTGGGAACTAGCTTCAGGCAGCACGATGCCAGGACACATCTATGGGCTAGGCTTGTAAAGGCTCCAGGGCCATTAGCCTAGTACACACCTATGAACCCATGAACCTATATATTCACAAACATTGGGGACCAATGTTTCTCACCCAATTTAATATCTTCACTCATCACATATGACCATAAGGCAGTATTACTTGAAATAAAAATTAAATTCGGGGATCCAGTGAAACCAAAAACCTTTCGGAACTATTCCAAGGCTAACCTCTCTTACTAAGCAATACCTTGGTTAAATTCCAAGCATCCCCACACCCCCATAGAATACACTGAGCTATTTACAAAATCACTGTACAGCCACATTGATAGCTGTATAGAGTGAGCTGTGCCCACTTGTATTAAGAATAAGACAAACTCAAAAGCCAAACCACCCTGGTGGAATCAAAATATCAATCAGTTATACAACAAAAGATAAAAAATGTTGGCCAAGTATAAGAAGAGCAAAGCCATACACATTAAAAGCCCCCTGACCAATATAAACAGGCAGCTAAGAAGGTTAATTAATACCTAAAAGGCTAAATTTGAAGAGAAAATAGCTTCTCATGCATTGGACAAACACAAAGCTTTCTGCAGCTATGTATGTAACCTCAGAGGAAATACACAACAATGTGCAGAACTTATTGTAAATGGCATCACCCACACTGAACCAGATGCTATTGGCAACCTTTGGTTGAGTGGTTCAGATCAAATTTCTCTCCCCTGATAGTCCAAAGGAAATACCACATAATACAACCCCCCCCCCCCCAACCATTACTAGGGAGCAGGTCATCAATGCAATTTCCAAGACCAAAAACACTACATCAATGGGCTTTGATAACATCCTGGGATGTTTAATAAATATCATGAAACATGACCTCTCTGGTCCACTTGAATCTTTTTTCAGCTGGAGCCTTCAGTCAAGTTTTATGCCCAAGGAATGCAAGATAGCTACAGTCATTACCCTTCACAAAGAGGCCCAACAACTGATCCGGGTGACTACAGCCCCATAAGTCTTACCTGCCTCATATGTAAGGTCATGGAAAGAATCATCATTGACTTTATAAATGAGGACATAGGTAACCTGCAAATGCTGGATACATCACAGTTCAGCTTTGTTAAAGGAAAGTCATATCTATTAAATCTGGTGGACATTTTGAGACAGTCACCAAAGAATTGAATGAAGGTAAGACATGCACATAGCTTACCTCAACCTGGCTAAGACTTTTAATAAAATACTTCACTCAGGCATTATAGACAAGCTCACTAATTTAGGTATAAACCCTTTTATCACCCACTGGATAGCCAACTGGCTCACTGGTAGGGCCCAGGAGGTCAAAATAGGTGAGACCACCTCCACCAAGAGGCCATTCACTAGTGAAGTCCCCCAGGGCTTGGTACTGGGCTTGGTCCTTTTAGGCATCTATTTCTCTGAAATGGAAGCAAATACTGAAGGTTTATGGCTAACTAAGTTTGCAGATGATTGCAAGCTGGGGGTTATCATCAGTTCCCTGCAGACACTAGCATTCTTCAAGATCAATTTCTGACTAACAAATGGTGCCAAACCCATGGTCTTAAACTTAATGCTAAGAAATGCTTAATTCTACCCTTTAGGCAATCAACCATCCAGACTAATTACTATGTTAATAATACACCCCTAAGAGTCCATACTTTATTGACCCAGTGGTCAGAGATTTGGGTTCACATGTAGACAGTAGCCTTACCCTCAACCACCACATGGCCAAAGTGGTGAAGAAATCCTTTTATGTTGCACAAATTATAAGTAAGGGTATGACATCAAGGTCTAAACAGGCCAATATCCCACTGTAATCTGCCGTTATCAGACCAGTCAATATCCCACTGTAATCTGTCCTTATCAGACCAGTCATAGAGTACAATTCTCCCTTAATATGTACCTAACCAGGCATTTGCAAAAGCTATTGTGACCTCAAAGGTTCCCTACAAAAGGAATACAAGGCATAACAAACCTGCCTTATGCAGAGTGCCTTAAATCCCTTTATGTCTATTCAGTCTCAGATAGATTGCAGAGGGTTGATCTATGCCTGGCTTGCAGAGCCACACAAACCCCACACTTATGACTCTCCTACATATTTGTAAGTTAAAGAGTACCAGAAATACAATGTCTAAGGACTTGAATTCTGTCTGTGACTTAAACAGAATATGACAGAGAGACAGATATATGTCCAAGAGACTGCCTTTCCTATGGAACAAGCTTCCCATCTATGTGGAGCTGAGTTTGTCTATTACCCAGTTTAAGCACAACCTAGACAAGTGACTTGGGAATAGGAAATTTACACCGGCCTGGCATCCATATCTCTTATGAACAGAGGTAGCTCATAAATGCATGGCATTCAAAGTCCTATTTGGATACAGGACATCATTTTTCTTTTGGGAAAACCTGGCAAGGTGTACAAAGCCCCAATGCCCCAGGTCATTAGCCTAGGAGCAGTCTATGAATCTATGAAGATCTTTACCACATACAACAATCAAGGAAAAAATCACCATCACCCACACATTTAAAATACTCCTGACTACTTACTACACAAAACTGCTTTACAATATAACATGCAGTTTATATTATGAAATGCTTTATACAAATACTATTAACAACAAAAATTATTGTATTTACAGTTACTTTGTTCCTTTCCAGTGTCCTAATCAATAATGACATAAAGTGGGATATAAACTTTATAGTCTACCCACAAGTTTAATAAAATCAACTAAAGTCCACTCTTTCTCTGCCACTTTTTCTTGCAAAAGCCATGTTTTACAAATATGATTGATGCTATATAATCTCTCATTTATTCACCAATTTCTGTATTTCTGGTCTTCTTCCTGTTCATCTCCATCTCCCTACACCAGACTCTGGTTCAAGTCCAAGGTACTCCCAATTCTTCTTCTTAGTCAACTTGTATGCTTTTTAATGTCTCTCAATCATTTTAATTTGGAACACTGTAAAAAGTTTCACTGTAAACGTTTGTCTACGAGCTTTGTTGTCAGACGAATGAGAAGCAGAGTTCTTTTCTATTTGATGGCTCACTTTTTGTTGGATAAACTTTTGTATTTTCTGCTTAGCCTGTTTTTTTTTCATAAAAAAATGATTGTAATCTTCCAGAAAAAATACTCTGCAGATAGGATACTGCAGCTTGTATCTCACAACTACCTCTCGACATTCCCTAATTGTTGGGATAAATTTGCTTCTCTTCTGCCCATAATACAATGAATATTCATTTCCCACACTCTGCTGTGTCCAATGTTTTAATACTCTTCCCTTCTTCCACAGCTTTCTCAGGATCAACTCTTTCTGCTGGGATTTATTTATTTATTGACATGTGATTACCAGGAAAGGCCGACTGGATAGAAGCTAATTTTCAGTGGAGGCCTGAGGAGAAAAGCTCCAAATTATTACAAAACATTTTAAGAATGATTATTTTACAATCTTCAAAAATAAAACAAACATCTGCAGTTTAAATAATTATAACAAATTAGCATATAAAATATTGGTTAAGAATCATATGGTATTAAGAATGATATGCTTGGTTTTTTTTTACTAATACTTGTCTTGGTTGCTTTCTTATGGCCAGGTTTGGAGCACACACTCAATGTGCCCTTTCAGTTAATAAATCCTGCTGTGGAATACCAGCCCAGTTGCTTATTTATGCTTTCATTCCTCCCAATTTGTCTGCTACATCAGAAAATGTATTTTCTCTGAGTGTTCTGTCTTCAAACTCTACCAGTTTTTGAAACAGCTCTTCTTGAGAAATCTAATACTTAGCTAGCCTTTTCTTCATTTCAACTTCTGATTTTTTTACAGTTTTATCAGTTCATCTGAATACCTAGTTAAAGCCTCTTCTCTTTTTTCCAGCCTTTTGTTATTTGAGTTGATATACTCCTTCAGTTGTTCATTTATTTTAATCAGCCCTGAGTGCATTTGATTTATTTTCCTCTAAATTACTGGAAGCTTTATCTTGTACCAAAGCTGAAGCTTGAACTACTTTTTGCTAAACAGCCGCAGGATTCTTCTCAGTGTTTTCTCTTCATCTTTTCTAGTTGATTTTCTTTCAGGTTCTCTAAATTTCTACTTTCCTGGCATCCAGACAGTGTTCAGTAACTGAATTCTACTGAAGTTGTCAGAATTACTAATCTTATTTCTCATTTTCACACTGGGAGAGCTGAAATTAAGCTGTTGATCAGAGTGTGGCCATCTTGGGAGATGCACAACTTAATTTCTTAATTCCTGTCATCCCCACACCTCATATCCTGTCTGATATTGACCAGCATTTATACAACTTTTAGTCACTTAGTCAGCTCATGTTACAGTCACTGGAGCATAAAGAGCTGATAATCGGTCATATCTCAGATGTTTGCTCCACACTAATATGTGAGGGTTTAATATGCAAACCAACTGCACAGTCTCCCAGATGAAAGACTGAGACAGGTTTTGCAATGCTTGTCTGTGGATATTCTTTCTCTGAGGTGCACTAAATTCAGAGTAAACACACTAAAGCAAAGATGGCGTGCACTGAAACCCCCCAAAAATACACACACACACACACACACACACACACACACACACACACACACACACACACACACACACACACACACACACACACGGGCTGGAAGAAGGGCTCCTTCCTGCCCAAATCCTTATTTAGTGGTATCACACTCAGGTCATTGAACAAAAGGTAACAGTATGACACTTTCATAGTACATGTGGGTGTCAATGACTTGAGATGTACCACACTGGATTATAAGAAGACAGACATGATGGACGTCTCAGACTATGTGTCCCAGGCAGATATAAGCCTAGCATTAAGCAGTTTTCCACCTTCTCGATGATGCTGCAATATGAGAAGAATACTTGATTCAGTAATTGGCTTAGTTTTTGGTGTTTTTCAAAGAGAATCAAACATTTGTCAGCCTAAGGATATGGTCAACATAACATGCTGATTCGCCAGGGATGGCCTGTACCTGTCCCCTCTAGGATTTCAATTATTGGCAAAGACATTGCTCGCATAGTACCTTTTTTAGGTAATGCCAGCCTGATAAACCTACCAACATAACAAAGTAAGGAAAGAAAAATATGTAGGTGTTACTGATCATTTCTAAGAGCCTAAATAAGAAACTCTACTCCCTACAAGCCCTTCTCACCCTGGAGGATGTAGCTGTCTCTGTAGCGACTGAGACATGGTTTACAAATGATGGAAAACACTTCAGCTGTGGAGGGCTATAACATCATCCACAAATTTGGACCAGCTGCTAAGCAGAGGGGGAATAAAGGTGGAGGTGTCTTAATGTTCATCCAGAAAAGGCCCACATCAAGGCTAGTAAGGCAGCATGATGCACTAGAACTTCTTCAGTCCAAATAACCATCATACAGGTCCATCATCATATATTAGCGAGCTTCAAACTCTCTCTATGATGCAGAAAAGTCACTATGACTATCTACATGAACAGGAATAACTCAGTATTAAATCCAGTACCAGTTTCCTAGGTGATCTAAACTATCCAACTATAAACTGGGAAACTTACACCACCACTAGTGCACAAGCACAGAAATTCCTGGACTTTCCCAGTACAGATTTATATCTTGCCCTTAGTAATATGGGGGCATCTTTCACCATTCCTTGCATACCTTCATTACTTGTTAGGTCTGACCATAAAACTGTCTCCTTCAAAATTAAATTGAAACCAGAGGATCTTTCCACCCAATGTAACTTTAGAAAATTATTTATTTATCTATTACCTTGTTAGCAGGAAGTTCTGACTGGCAGACTCTGGCCATTTTCAGCAGACAGTCAGGGTGAAAAGTTCAAGAAAATAGTGTATACAAGAAAGTTAAGGATGACATACAGAATAATAATAATGCATACAGGAAACTGTTGACGAGGTGTAAACAGTTTCAGTATTTATTGTACATTCAACAATTGAATAACACAATGATGTACACTCATGATTGACATGTGTAAGCAAAGATCATTACATTTTTCAGGTAATTACAAGCCAAGATTTTATATTATGTATGTTATTTACAGACTGGCATTTCTAGTACTTTGAATGTATAATGTAAGGGTGGCACAAGGAATATATCTTGGGTGGGTAGCACTGAGCATTTGCAGCTGTGTGCAGATTGATTTCAGGTGATCCTTGTGCTTATTTTTAAAAATCTCTAAAACAAACTACCTACTCATAAGTGATGCATTGACAACTTTCAGATCCCCACCAAACACTGTCATCTTTGCTGAATACGCAAAAACATACATCACCATACTAAGCCAGCTTGTAAGCAGCTGCATAGATGCAGCTGTACCCTAGAGAAGCAACTGCAGTGTAAGCACCAAACACAAACCCCATAGTGGAACCATAATGTCAGAATGCTTTACAACAAAAGTACAATAATTTTGACCATAAGTTAGAAGAGTAATTTCCAGAATGATATAGTCCTTGTTGTTGAAATAAACACGCAACTCAGAGCTTAATAAAATCCACCAAAGCCAAGTCTGAGTCTAAAATAGCCACCCAAGTCAAAAACAATCACTAGGTATTTTTTAGTTATGTTCATAATCTCAGAATCATAACACAACAATGATTGTAAAAAAATGTTACCTACACTAAGACAA
The DNA here is from genome assembly GCF_019279795.1 of Protopterus annectens. Lineage (NCBI taxonomy): Eukaryota > Metazoa > Chordata > Ceratodontiformes > Protopteridae > Protopterus > Protopterus annectens. The sequence goes on from NC_056736.1 coordinate 645,930,039, forward strand.
AAGATATAACAAACCTACTGGGCAATAAATTCAGCTCACACTTTGCCTCTCTGTCCCCTCTGTATATCCCACAAGATACACCTGAGATCAACTCACCTCCAGCTGTTACACAAGACCAAGTCCTAAAAGCATTATTAAAAGCTAAAAATACTGCAATGATAGGCCATGACAAAAATCACTGGATGCATCTTAAATAGCATGAAGCATGACTTAGCCACCCCCATCAACATCGTTCAACTGTAGCCTCCATACAGGTTTTGTACGAAGTGAAAGGAGAACAGCTGAAGTCATTCCTCTGCCTAAGGGAAGACTGTCCACAGATCCAGCCAAATACACACTCATAAGTCTGACCAGCCTCATCTGCAAAGCCATGGAAAGACACACCATGGAATTAATCAGTCAGAGCATTTGGAACCTCCAAACACAGGACCTGTCTCAGTTTGGATTTGTCAAGGGCAGGTCATGCATACTCAGCCTGGTGGACTTTTGTGAAAAGGTCACCAAAGCAGTAGATGAAGGTAAAATGGTACACATTGCATACTTTAACTTGGCCAAATCTTTTGGCTTAACCCCCCCCCCCCCCCCACTCAGGCATAGCAGAAATGTTAAATTACTAGGAATAAATATCTGCATCACCTGCTGGATTGCCAACTGTCTCACAGATATGATGCAGGAAATTGAAATAGGGGTAGCTAACTCCATAAAGAGGCTAGCTATCAGAAGAGTCCCCTAGGGTACAATGCTGAGACTCCTGTTTGGCATCTACTTCTATGACGTAAAAGCCAATAACAAAGGGATCTAGCTGGCTACGTTGGGAGATGACTGAAAGCTGGGAGCAGTCATTGAATCCCCAAATGATTTAACCATCCTGCAGGAAGGTTTGTCCCAAACAAAAAATAATGCCATAATCATGGACTAAAACTAAATGCCAAAAAATCCATTATAGGAAGTCACCTACCCAAGGGAACTACCACATTGACAACAAACCTCTAAGAGTTGAACCAGTTGTCTGGGATTTAGGAACGTATGTGAACAGTGACCTAACACTCTACCAACATGTGTCCACTGCTTTAAGAAGGTCCTTCTACATTGCGCAGCCTATAAACAAAGGGATTATGTCTAGATCTAGAGATGTCATCATGCCCCTTTACTCAGCTCTCGTTAGGCCAGTCTTCAGTATAAAACCCCCTTTTACATGTATTTGTCTAGACACATACAACAACTGGAATGCCCACAAAGATACCTTACTAAATGGATACAAGGCCTAAACAATATGCCCTACATGAACTGATTCAAAGGCCTGTCACTGTACTCGGCATCTTATAGACTATTAAGAGGTGACCTGTGTGTGGCATACAAGGGATCCTCCAACCCAATACTGATGGACTTCCTGCACATCAGCAAATCAAAATGGCATCAGAAATACTTAATACAGAGATCCAAACCTCTTCTGCAACATCAACAGAATGTTTTTTAAGGAGAGGTATATCTCAGGGGAGACCACTGTTCTGGAACATACTCCTCATCCACATAAAACAAAGCTCATCCTTGTCCATATTCAAATGCAACGTGGATCAACTGATGGGAAACAGATGATTTACCACAGGATGTCCCCTGTACTACTAATGGATAGAGTCACCTCCTAAATACTTTATTTCACACGTGTCCCCTCAAATGGTCAATGGTATGATTCCAGTTATTCTCACTAGGGATAACATATAGTTCATAGGTTCATAGGTGTGTAGTAGGCTAATGGCCCTGGAGCCTTTACAAGCCTAGTGCATAGAAGTGCCCTGGCACTGTGCCATTATCAACCATTGGATGGGTAATCCCAGTCTAACACAAAATGGGATAGGTCAATTCAAGCACAAGAAAGGGAAACTGGCTATGCTTAAAATGGCTCACAAGGGCAGCTAGCCTAGTACTTACCTAGGTGCTTACCAGATGTGGACTAAAGGTGGAGGTGTCTCGAGCTATATTACCAACAAATATACCTCCAAGATGGTCAAACAGAATGATGCCATGGAGTTAATCCACATGAAAATCACCTTACATATGGTCCCTTACCATAGCCTTGCTAGCTATAGGTCAACATCTATGTCCCAACAAGCTCACAACTCTAACCTAGACCTGTTAAAGGCATTCACCATCCAACCAAATACCTATTTCATGGGTGATTTTAACTACCTTTCTAAAGAGTGGAAAACATACACTGCCTCAAACTCACAGGCACATTGCTTCCTGGACTCTAACATGAGCACCCTGGAGCAGATAGTGTGCTCTCCAACTGGAAGATCAAATATACTGGATGTAGTGCTCACCAACATGAGTGAGTGTTGCGAAACCCCCCCCCCCCAGTCACATCCTTACTAGTGAGGCTGGGTCACAAAGCTGTTCCCTTTGAAATAAAAAAAACAACTAAACCTATAACAATTATGAATTATTCTAAGGCAAACTACATCCTATTAAGCAACAGTTTGTCAAAATTCAAGGCTCCCCTTAATCCCCAGGACCACAGCTACCTATGCAGAATTATTTACTGAAACCCTGTACAAACATGTAAATGGTTACATAGAGCCTGTTGTACCTACTAGAAGTAAGCCCAAAACAAACCTCACCAGTAGAATTCTCACCTCAACGGGGTATATAACAAAAAAACAAGTCATGTCCAAAATCAAAAAAAGCAAATCCCATAAAGAAAAGATCACTCTGATTCAACTATGCAAGAAACTAAGAGGTCTGTGTCTCGCCTACAAGACAATATTGGACGCTGCCCTACTAGAGATGCTCCATATCTGTAAGTCTAACTCCTCGCGCATTACCTGCTCAGTAGGCTTAAATCTAATATGTGACATCAACAAAACGTGCTGCAGAGACAGGTTTGTCTCCCAGAGGCTGCGCCATCTCTGGAATTGACTTCCCATACATGTCAAACAGAGTACCTTGCTGATCCTCATCAAGTGCAACCTTGATGAGTGGATGGCAAACCACAAATTTGTCCCAGGGGTTCCACCTTTGTCCCTCATTGACAGGGGTGACAGGTGCTGACTGAGGTTTCTTATTTTGTGGATAAACCCTTGGCTAGGCTTGTAAGGACCCCAGGGCCATTAGCCTAGTAACCTCCTATGATCCTATGATACTAATTAAGTCTAACAAGGCCAACTACGAGGTCAGGATAGACCCTCAGGCTAACAGCAATCACAAGGCCTTCTTCTGCTATGCCCAGAACCTTAAAGGTAACACAGAAGTGTGTCAACTGATGGTTAATGAGACCACCGTCACTAAAAAGGAAGACATAGTTAATCTACTGGCTGATGAAGTCAATGCTAACGTCATCCTTCATCCTCCCTGACTACCCCCTGTGAAATCTCATCTAGAATACTTCCCCCAGCTATTAATGGGGATGAGGTTCTGGTGGTGCGTGGTAAGGCCAAGATCACTGCCTCAGTGGTCCCCAACGATATCCCTGGTTGCCTCCTGAATAGTCTAAAATGCAACCTTTCAGGACAACTTGAGGCACTCTTCAACTACAGCCACAAAACAGGTTACATATGAAAGGACTTCCAAGATGGCTGCTCATTGAGTAACAGTTTAATTCTAGCTCTCGTGAAAACAGAAACTCATCAGACAAAGGCCAGTAGACTTGTGTTTATGGGTAAATTTCAGTAAATGGCTATTAAGTGTACTGCCCGGATTCCAGGAAAAAAGAAATACAGAGGACCTGGAAAAAAATCAGCTACAAAAGCTGAGGAAGAAATACTGTCTAGGGAAAGTTCTGGAGCTGTTCAGAAATCTCCAGACATGAATTCCAGTAACCTATAGGAAGATATAAGACAACTACACACAGACCTGATTAAAATAAATGAAACACTGATGCAGTGTATCAATACAAACAACAAAAGGTTGGAAAAAATGGAAGAAGCTTTAAACAGATATTCATATGAGGTGAAAAAGCTGCAATACTCAGAGGTCAAAATGAAGAAAAGGCTGGCTGAATATCAGACTGCTCAGGAAGAGATGTTTCAAAAAATAACAGAATTTAATGGAAAGAGCAAGTAGGGAAAACATGAGATTTTCAGCTATACCAGAGAAACTGGAAGGAGCAGACTGCATTAATTTTATGAAAGCACAAATAAGTAACTGGTATTCCACAGCAGGAGTTGATAGTTGAAGGGGCACATCGTGTGTATGCTCAAAACCTGGCTATGAGAAAGCAACCTAGACCTTTAAAGGAGAATCACACCCACAGACTCAAAAAACATGTTTATTTCATCATGGTTTGATGTTTCCTACATTGTAGCACCACTCTGGGACTATTTACAGGTTTTTAAATATTTTTATATGTAATTTCTGAGTCTGACCACATGGGGTCTGATATCTTGAAATAATTCTGATTGTTTAGTCTGTCTCATAATGCAGTGCTTGGCTGTAAAAAAATATGTCATGTATGCCTATTTCTTCCTGAAGCTCCTGTCACTGCATTGATTTTACATGCATACACTGCTGTCTTTCAGTTAGTTTTAAGTAACATTTCATGCCATTCACTTACTACTTAAAACACAAACAGCGCAAATGCCACAGAACAGACTTTAAAAGCGCTTTTTACTGCTGCTTCTTTTTAGACTGGCCAAATTGCAGTGTTTTGTGAAGCCTGGAGTGTACTACTTTGACTCATTTCCCATCCCCCTTCACACCTAACTTCCCTAGCTGTCAAAGTGCTAAGGATAATTTGAGCTGTTACTACCTGAGATTGACAGCCCACAGCAGGAGACTTGATTCATGTACTGTTTCCTTGTTCTAGCCTTTACCTTCTGTATGGGTGGGGAAAGGACCAGGCAGCTGTGACATCACAGCATGGATGGGCATTTTGGAAGGTCATGGAAATGTCAGTTTGGGGAAGGAAGCGGCCAGAAAACTACCAGGTGTTGATGACATCAATGAATTGGAGGCTGCAGCAAGCTTTATCAGGGCGGGACAAATGTTTTTTGAAAGTGAAACCATCACAGTACAGTAAGGTGCTGTTCTAGTGAAGAAAAACAGTCAATTTAAAATATGTTACATGCTGTATTGTTGTTTATTCATAGCAGGGATAGTAAATAGGGAGAAAAAGGACAGAGTAGTTGAACATTTAATAACAGAATCCCATTGTTGTCCTTTAATAGTAAAGATGCAATCCTACCAGGAGAATGAGTTGATTCTGACAAAACTGCTGCAGAAGGACAAAGTGCTCTTCTGAGTGCTTGTGGGGAATGATTACTCATTGTACACCTGGCAGAACAGGAGCAACTGTATTACACAGTTCAGGGGATGTCAAGCTGCAGGTGTGAGATTCAAACTGCTATACTCAGCTGTCTTCAAAGTATTCTTCCCTGGACAGACAAAATCATTTGTTGATGAAATACATGCTAAGGAGGAAATACAAGTTTGTCCAACAAAAAGTAAGCTGTGAATCAGAAGGAGACTCTACTTCTTGTTCTTATGGTAATAAAGACCACAGATAGACTATACCTGTAAAACCTTATCCAGTGTTACAATGGAAAATTTTGGGGAGAAGGAAGGGAGCATGAGAGTTGATTAGAAGACTCAAAAGTATGTTGGAAATGAAGTAGTGTCAGGATTTGGAGATGAGCAAGAGTAAAACCAGTAACTTAATGTGGGTTTACAATGTAATAATTATATTTGTGAAATATGGCAGTATTGGACTTTTTCAGAATTTGCTGCACTTGTGGGGGACTCTAAAGCATATGCCCTACTTCATGTCATTAATGTTCTGAAAAGTGTTTGGGGAGGGGAAGAAGAGAGAGAAAGTTAACTATAAGGAAAGATTTTTTTTCTTAAATAGTACTATTTTTGTGGTGTGTGTGTTTCTTTTTTCTTTTTTGCATGCTATAAAATAAAGTTTTCTTTGTTATTTTTAAGTGTAAATGGATTGTAAACAGGTGTTGCTGTTCTTTTTTTTTCTTTTCTTTTCTTTCTCCTTTCTTCTCTGTTTCTTCTTGTTCAGTATTAAGAAATGTAGGCACTGCAATGTAAAGAAAAAAGCATGACAATAAAAAAATAATGTGCTTTTTCTCATTCTTGCATAGGGGAATGAAAGAATTTAGGACCTTAGATTGATTTAGTAACAAGTTTTATGAGAGAGCAAGTAAATGAAAAAGAATATTGAATATTATGAGGCTTTTTTCTAGCAAATGCATGTTTGGTTAATAGCAATTCTGCAGCTAGTTGTCATGTTTCAATGGAAACAATCTGTCTCGTTCTCATATCTCCATGGAGATGATCTGATAAAGAGAAACAGGCTACATACAGTCTGGTGAAGAGTGATTGGCTGAGGGAAAACAGAAAAGACAATTTGCAAAAAACAGCCCAACAGTTAGCAGGTGTCCTCGCAGAAGAAAACTACCAATCCACAAAAGAATAAAGCAGCAAAGACAAGGCTCCAGCTTCTTAAAAATACAGTCTGCTTTAATGATACACAAGTGCTTTCACTGAATGGTTCATCAGGTGTAACACAGACATTAAAAACACACCTTTTATACTAAACCACACGACACTATACTTAACATTTAAATACATATTACCATATAAACTAACAATTCATTACTTCATTTAGTTAATGTTAAACATACCCAAAAACACAAGAAATATAAACATGCCATAAAATACAGTTAAAACTTGCAAGAGAACTTCATAGACATAAAAATAATAAAAACAATAATAAAACTCTTCATCTTTGCAATGGTCTATTTTTTAACATAGGTCTCATAGGTATATGATCATTCAGACCATGCCCTACATTTGCTCTAAGTCTTACTATCCAATTGGCCTCCATCTCTTCAGTCTTATTTCTAAACTCTCCCCCTCTTTTGTTTACATAATTCCTACCTAGTAACATGAATTTAAATTTATGATGCTCATTTGTTTCTATAACATGTTTTGCTAAGGCATTGAAGGTACTTTTCTTCGTAATATGATAGATGTGTTCTCTAATTCTATCCTTTAAAAATCTATCTGTTTTGCCAAAATAAAATTTGCGGCACAGCTGACAGATGGCCAAATAGACCACATGACAACTATTGCAGTCAGCACTGACTCTTAAAAAGAAAGTTTCACCTGAATCAGGGAGTTTAAAGTCTGTCTTCTCTGCTATAAAGGGACAGTATTTACATTTCTTACAAGGTTTTGTTCCTATGTTTCCTTCATATCCTGTCAAAGCTCTGCTAGTCCATAATCTCCTTTTTACATGTATACTGAGGTTGAGAATCTATAAACTTGCTAATCTGACCATCTGTGGTTAGAATATTCCAATGTTTATTAATAATTCTTGTGTAATTTTTTATGTTTCTAGAGTAACTCAAACAAACTTTCATATTGCTCCTTCCTTTTACCCCTTGTTGTTTTTTCTCCTTGCCACACCTCTCAGTGAAATACAGTTTTGCCCTAGTATCTCTTAGATTCACAATCTGCTTCATTTTATTACTAATCATCTGTTCATCATATCCCCTTTCTTTTAACTCAGAGCTTGTATGCATTTGTTGTTTATAATCTTCTAATCTTGCATTCAACCTAGAAGCTCTGAAAAATTGATTCTGTGCTACATTCTCAAAAATGAACTTCGGATGTATACTATCTTTAGACAGAAGTCTATTGACATGACATTCTATTCTATGGCGTTTTGTACTTAGTTGACCTGTGCTGTTCCTTATAACTGTTAAATCTAAGAAACTTATATCAGTATGAGAGCAATTGGCAGTAAACCTAAGGAAAGGTGTCGAATTGTTGAGATAATCCACAAATTCAGTCAGATTTGTGGATGAACCCTTCCATAAAAGAAAAAGGTCATCCACGAACCTGCGGAAAAAAATTACTTTCTGTTTCCATGGTCCTTCTTCAATGAATTCTGTCTCCCATACAACATTACAGCATTGGCATAACTGTTAGCACATCATGTGCCCATTGCCACACCATTCTGTTGCCAATAAATCATATTTCTGTACATAAAGGTGTTGTTCTCAAGAACAGGTTTTAACAGAATCTGTATCATTTCAACTTCATCAATGCTGAGTAAGTAAAATGTTCTCCAATTAACATCCCTCCTCCCACAAATCCCTTAGCTGCCTCCTTACTAATAAAGCCCCTCCTAATTGATGCCCAAGGTGCTCTGGGACAAATTCGGTTGGGGTGAATGGCTAGTCTTATAAAGTCCCTTGTGGTCGTTAGCCTAGTAACAACCTATTAATCTATGAACCTTTGACCCTATGGTATTATGATTGGCTTCAGTACATGCAAATTATGTTTATGACCCCAACTCATAGTTAAAGAGCCTTGTTGTGAGCTTTAGTGATCTCAGTTCAGATTAATTAAGATGATGTAGTGAGATCCTCATGTGCACTTATTTTCCTTGCTTCTCCCTCTTCAGTGAATATTTTGTACTGCTATGTGCTTTCTATTCACTCCTGCCACCAAGACCCCTCACTTATCCAGTAACCTCTGCTAATTTGTCCTTTGCCCTTTTTAGAAATACTCATATCCCTTAAACACTATATATCCCACTTCGACAGGAGCTGTACAGTTCCCTTTTCCTACATATTACTACCATCTCTGGCTGTTTATATTAGTCATCTGAAAATACCATATCTCTGTTAAAATTCCACTTATAATTCTTGCAAGAACCTCCTCCATTTTTACCACCCTACTGAGTAGAAATCCCTTTAATGACACACAGTCTCCTGTTGACTCTCACTGGTCCACACTCACTGACACTAATCCTATACTCCTGACAATCCCACTTTGTGTTTATACTTTCCAGTGCTGTATAACAGTATGACTCCCAACTCACCAGCTAGTAGTATTACTATGTCTAATAACTCGTTGTGCTTAAGTGATCTTGGTCCATATTCTGTAGTCAGGACTCCCCTTAGGTATGAGATTCACCTTCAGTACACCCACCTCAGCTTTCCTCATGCTGCCTTAATAGAAATGCTTTGTGACCCTTATTTCATGTTGCCTGCAAAAAAATGACACCTAATCCAGCCCAAATTCTCAGTTAATAGAAACCAAGCTAACCTGTCATTCCTATCTAACATAAAGTTTCCTGATTCTAGTTGAACTGTCTCTCCATCCCCTGCAGATAACAGTTGTGTCCATTTATCCACATCATTGCACCATTTCTCATTTAATATGCAAATTGATATCATCCCTCTCTGACATCTCCAAAAGGTAAAACACTCTTAGAGCCATTAGATTCATATGCACAAAAAACAGATAGCCTGTCTTTCTATGCCTCATAGTCATACCGAGATGCTGTATGGAGGGAATACATTTAAATAATCATAGGATTTTTTTTTTATGGTAAACACATTCAGTGTTATTTGCTTAGCTATAACAGAACATTTACTTTATAATTCAACAGTCTGTCGCTACCACACAAAGAAAGAAACTCTTACAGAACCCTGATGCTTTGTGCAGATAAATAGTCTAACAGTTAATTTAACTGCACATATTCTATTCTTTTTATTTAGCTTTTTTATTCCTTTTTATTTTCATGAGACCCATTTGTGATGAACATGTGATAAATGAAGATAATAGTTTTACGGTCCTTTTAATGAGAAACATTTCTTTTGAAGATAGTTATCTATCTGATAAATGAAGATGACATTTTTTATGACTGCATTTTAGTCCCCTGTCTTGTTTCTGAATTTTTGTTCCTTAGAGTCTTTGTCTTAATAACATATGTTAAGTATGCCACTATTCAGTGTACTGACCAGTTAGGAGCCCAAATATTTTATTTCACCCATAGAACCTACAAAATGCTTTAAAGGAATATACAAAGGTGACATTTGTAATACAAAAAGGAAGACGGTTCCATTGTTGAGAGTCTTTATGAAGTAAGCATATATTAGACTCTGTATTATTAACTCTGTATAATTAACCTCAGTTTTAAAACTGTAATAGGCCACTTTCTTAATTTGGTTACTTACAGTGATTTGTACATGACTGCGTTAGTAAGAAATCTGTAAACTGAACACAGAATGCCTCCTAAAAATGTATAAGATCCAGAAAATAGGCAAATGTACTAATCCTTAGAATAAAGGTATGTCCTGCACAGCTGAACTGTGTGAGCTGTGTTATTGAATCCAAAAGCAGCACTCTGGTCAGGAACAGGTGTGACAAGCAATATGAACAACAGCAGTGTGGCAGGTTAAACTCATTTTCCTTTTAAAGTTAAGATGCATCATAACAAAACATTGTTTTTCACTGCAACCAAATTATTATGGTGGATTTTAAGGTATGATGAGTCAACATATCTTCCTAAGTGACTGATTTAATATTTTATAGAAGAAGAAGTATGAGGGCTCTGAAATACCAGAACGAGTGTTAGAACATCTATTAGTATTTAACTTGACTGATGCAAGATAATCCTGCAGTATGAGGACTATCTCAATAAATACATGGGCATCAATTTTTTTCCAGCAGTAAGTTAGAGAATGTTTTTATATCTAACTGCATTTCATAAAGAGAACATTGTCTAACATTACTGATTCCGTCCACATAAACAACTGCAGTTTTACAGTTTTATTGTTAGATAGATGTTCAGTCCTAGCTAATTACCATTTGATGTTCTGAAACTCATCACTGCAAGTCCCAGAATAGTGAGACTAAATTACTGAAAATGTGGACCTGCATATATTAAGTCTGAGACTGTTGTTTCTCAGAATATTCTCTTTTCTCTGAGATACAGCAGTCTTGAACTTATATATATATATATATATATATATATATATATATATATATATATATATATATATATATATATATATGTGTGTGTGTGTGTATATATATATATATATATATATATATATATATATATATATATGTGTGTGTGTGTGTGTGTGTGTGTGTGTGTGTGTATATATATATATATATATATATATATATATATATATATATATATATGGGTCTACTGCTTTTAATCGAATACCACTTATTCAAAAAAGAGCAGTAGACTGCTCAGTTACATGAAAGTGCATTTATTTGAAAGTGCACTTTCACAAAACTCGGTTCCAAGAACCGATAAAAAGATAAAAAAAAAAAAAACAGAAAACACTAACATTACGCCCCCCCCCACCCCCCGCCCTACTTAAATATACCAACTCCAAGATCGCACTACCAAGGAGAACATGTATATTTTCTATTCCCCACTGTAGTTAGCCTCAGCGTTTTAGTTTCCCTGAACGGTTCATGGAACCGTGCTTCGCGGAAGTGCACTTTCGCATAACCGAGGATCCACTGTTCGTTTTCGAACAAGTGGATTTTTGGTCTTTTACAGTAGACCCATATATATATATATATATATATATATATATATATATATATATATATATATATATATATACACACACACACACACACACACACACACACACACACACACACACACACACACACACACACTCACACACACACACAGTGCTGTGCTGCAGAAGAGTTTTGTTTCCCTGCAAAAAAAAACTTTAAAGGGACAACAGTGATGTTCTCCTGCATTTTAATCCTTTTTTCATAATACTGGGCTCGTAGTTACAACTCTTGGAATTACACCAGAGAATTATTCTTGGCACCAGCATGGCATTTGACATTGACCCTATGGTTATTCAGTTTAGTAAAAATCTGATGTAGATATCTAACCACAGAGACATTTATAATTAGACTCTTATATTTTGGGTGTAGGATTATTTTAACTTGGTTTGATGGTGCACTCATGATCACACTTCGCATAAGGAGTGTTGGGCTGGTAGTTAATAAGCATGTGTGACTCCATTCAAAGAGTAAAGGGCTCACACATTGTCCTTGACTGAAGACTCACCTTTCATCACCTGATAGATATGAATTCTGAATGTCAGTTATTAATACGTAGTATATCTATAGGGATCTACTTCAGCAGCTTGAAGTTTCAAAACTTCGAACTTCAAAAGGCTGAGACCATAAGATCAAACTTGTAAAACTTCGAAAATGTAATAAAAAATAAAAATAAAAAAGAAAATTTTTTTTATATTTTTGCAGGGGGGCAAGCCCACCTGCATCTCCCACACCCTCTGCTAGATAAATATACCACCTCCGAGATCACACCAGTGAGGAAAACGGCAAATTTCCAGCTCCACGCTGTACGTCGATCTCCATTCAAACCATTCTAACTTTCAAAACTTTGATCTTATGGGCTCGGCCTTCTGAAGTTTGAAGTTTTGAAAATTCGGGCTTCTGAAGGGGTCCAGCAATAGATATAGGAACAGTTAAAACCGTTCCTAACCAAAACAGTAGCTCAACAATTTATGGCCATATAGCAAAGAACTTACCTTTGTCTGTCAAAAGATAGTTATTTGAAAGCACAATTCATTTATTGCTTTACCTTAAATAACTGTCATCTATCATGCTCCAGACAGCATATAACTACATATGATATATATATATATATATATATATATATATATTTTTTTTTTTTTTTTTTAACTGAAAAAAATAAAAACACCAAGCAGATAATAAAATAAAAATTAAAACTATGTACTTGAAGGTATTAGCACTAGCATACTAAATTTTTTTTTTCTTTCGTTTGTCTTGTTTTTAGGAATGTCTAACTGGACAAGAACCCATTAACAGTGGAGTACAAGAAAATAAGTAACAGAGTCATTCAAGAAGTATGGTCAGAAACTCATAAGAATATTATTCACAATAGTGTATCATACAGCAAAATAAGGACACTGCAGTACTTTATAAACACATATGTCCCCCTCACCAGACTGAACAAGGAGAAAGTCAAAGTTAGCTGCCCGCCAGGTGCCAGGATCTGTCAAATCATGTGCACAATCTATTCACTCAACAGCAGTTGCCATTATGACTTTGTCATAGTACATGTTAGAGTGAATGACTTGAGATGTACCTCTCTGGACTGTATGAAGTGAGACATGACTGAACTCTCAGATTATGTGTCTCAGGCAGGTATGTCCTCAGCACTAAGTAGCATTTTACCTTCATCCAGGATAAGGCCCCAATACAGACAATAATTCATTGACTTCAACAATTGGCTAAGCTTCTGGCATCAGTCTAAGGGGATCCAGTATCTGTCAGTCTAGGAAGCCATGATCGACAGACCACACTGCTTTGCCAGAGATGGTCTTCACCTGTCTCTTCTAGGCTTAAGGATACTGACAAAGATGCCCATAGTGCCTTTTTTAGGCAATGTCAAATAAAAAAATTCCTGACATAAAGAAATCCACTCAAGACAAACTCAAGTTTATGTTGCTTAATGCTAGGAGCCTCAACAAAAAACTGTACTCCCTAGAAGCACTTCTCACCTTGGAAAATGCTGACATCTGTGCAGTCACTGAGACTTGGTTCAAGGCGACAGAGAGCATCCTGGCCTTACAAGGCTATAATGCATTCCACATGTTGAGACCCCCAAAATGAACATGAAAGAACCAAAGGTGGAGGTGTATCCATCTTCATTAAATCCAAATACACCTCAAGAATGGTTAAACAGTATGACTCTAGAGCTACTCCAGGTACAATTAACTATAGGTAAAACTCCCTACCACATCATCGCTACCTACAGGTCCCCCATCATGAGCGAAAAGATGCACACCGACTAACTGGACTTGCTAGAATCATTCCCTATATAGCCAAACACTTTTGGTCATGGGAGATTTCACCTATCCTTCCATAGATTGGACCACATACATGAGCAGAAATGCGTCACCTTGAGGTTTCTGGACTTTGTTAATTCAAATGCTCTTGAATAGCTAGTCTGCACCCCTACAAGGGGCTCGAATGTCCTGGACCTGATACTCACCAGCATGGGGGATCACTGCACTATCCCTGTGTGTTGTCCTCCCTAGTCAGGTCAGACCATAAATCTGTCTCATTTGAAGTAAAGATCAGACTGAACACCATCACAGGAGCAAACAAACTGAAAAATTTCTCCAACGCAAACTTTAGTCTACTAAACAAGGGTATAAAAAGTTTTAAATCCCTGCAAACACAGCCAACAATGTTTCCTATGCAGAGTACACAAATGTCCTGTATAGACATTTAAATAGCTGTATAGACTCAGCTGTACTTGTCAGGATCAAAATCAGGTCCTCATGAAGAACCAGGCCACTCTGGTGGATAGCAAGTATAAATAGGTTGTATAACAAAAGGAAGAAATTGTTAGCCAAGAATAAGAGGGAACTTACTCACCAGAGGAAGAATACACTCCACAGCCTGAACAAGCAAATCAGATATATTATAAAGTCAATTACAAGGTTAAATTAGCATCTCTCTAGCTAAAGACAATCATAAGGCTTTCTTAAACTATGTCCATAATCTTAAATAGAATGCCTAGCTATGTGCTGAACTGAGTGTGAACGGAACTACAAACACTGAACACAAAGAAATTGCCAACCTGCTGGCGGAGAGATTTAACAAAAATTTCATCCTGCTGTCCCCACCAGACACACCCCAAAGCATCCCTGTCACCTGTCCAGTACCTAGCATGTCCATATTCTGCAAGGCCAGAAACACAGACTCCATGGGACCAGATAACATTCCAGGCTGCTTGCAAAACAATCTAACAAAGACCTAGTGGAACCACTTGCCACTCTCTTCAACCATTGCCTGAACACTCATTTTGTTTCAGCAGAGTGGAGAACAGCAACAGTAATCCCCTTACGCAAAAGGGGTCCATCAACTGACCCTGGGAACTACAGACTCATAAACCTAAACAGCCTTATCTGCAAGGCCATGGAGAGAATCATCATGGACCTTAGCAACAAGGATATAGGCAACCTCCAAACTCTTGACCCAACACAGTCTGGCTTCATTAAGGGCAGGTCTTGCTTATTAAAACTGGTGGACTTCTTCAAGAATGTCACCAATGCCCTGGATGAGGGCAAAACAGTACAACTACCTATCATGACTTAGCCAAGACATTTGACACAATCCCCCCACTCAAGTATCACTGAGAAACTCTCCCAGATGGGGATTAACCCTTATGTCACTAGATGCGTAGAAAACTGGCTCACAAACAGAATGCATACTGTCAAAGTTGGGGATTCCACCTCCACCAGTAGATCAGTTACCAGTGGTGTACCACAGGGATCTGTGCTGGGCCCTCTCCTGTTTGGAATCTACTTCTTGGACGTCCAGGCAGAAGTAGATGTAGCTCACCAAGTTCACTGATAGTAAATTAGTAAATATGATACACAGAAAGTAAAAAAAAAGAAAATGTGGAGCACACACGAGTAAATCATTAGGAAATCATTATCATTATAAAAGAACAGTAATTACTTTTTATAACATTTGTGTGTTCTTTTTTAATTACTCTTTTTACTTCACATTCCCTTTGTTTTTATTTTCCTCTCTCTCTTTCTCTATATATATATCTACATATATATAGATAGATATAGATATATAAAATATATAATATATTCACATATATATATATATATATATATATGTATATATATATATATATATATATATATATATATATATATATATAAAAAATATATAATACACACACACACACACACACACACACACACACACACACACACACACATGTGTGTGTGTGTGTATGTGTGTGTGTGTGTGTGTGTGTGTGTGTGTGTGTGTGTGTGTGTGGGTCTACTTTCATTTCACTGGATTTGAATTCACCCTGACCAAAATCGCTGAAAGCATTATATATATGTACGGGTCTACTTTGTTTCATTGAAAGCTGATTTCACTGATTTTGAATTTACCTTGACCAAATCGCTGAAAGCTCAAATTACTGTAAACTCATTTCACTGAAGTGAAGTACTGGCACTGTGTAGAGTACTGTACAGCAAGTAAAAGGTATATGCCCTTTTTCCCACTGTAGTGCGATCATGGAGTTAGTATATATAGTTAGGGGGGTGTGGGGGGCATAGCCCCCCCACCTACTTTGGTTTTATATTATATTTTACTGAAAGCTTCAAAACAATACTTTTTAAACCATAGACATGCTTACTTACAACACCAATGATTAACTCTGTCCAGAAGACAATATATACCCAATCTAACTAGGGGCTATGCCCGCACTCTCCTCCAATGTGGAGAGCTGTGCCCCACCCTAACTATATATACTAGCTCCAGGATTGAACTACAGTGGGGAAAAGGGCATATACCTTTTACCTGCCTTTCAGTACTCTACACAGTGCCAGTACTTCACTTCAGTGAAATGAGATTCGATTAAATGTATTTTCAGTAATTTGAGCTTTCAGCGATTTGGTCAGGGTGAATTTAAATTCAGTGAAATGAGCTTTCAATGAAACAAAGTAGACCCGTACATATATATATTCTTATATATCTATATATATATATATATATATATATATATATATATATATATATATATATATATATATATGCGTGTGTGTGTGTGTGTGTGTGTGTGTGTATGTATGTACATATGCATATGTATAAAAAATAACCACAAGAGGGAGTCAAAGACTATAACATGCTGGACAAGCAGCCTGTAGATTTTGTAAGAAGCATAGATACTTTTTGTTGAGCATTTATTCTATCCAGGGTCATCAACAACACTCATTTTACAGGTGAATATTAATAATGAATTTATAGAGATGTTAAAAGTACTAAATATACACAGCCACCAAACATGAGAAGCAAAAGCTGAGACACGCTGAAAACCATTTGTCATGAGTTAACATACCACACGAGACTACTAACATGTAGCAAGCAGAAACAGCAAATATTGTTCAGACATTTTAGATGTCATCAAGTGAATCCCAAAAATTGTGCATTTTCTATCAATTGGTGGCTATTATGGGAAAGAAAATCTCAATGTCACTTATCAGTTTATTATTGTTTCCTTATAGTTTCTTCTAGTAAACAGTTTTGTATTAATTTTAGCTGTAGTCCCGAAATACTAAATACAAAAAAGGGATGGCGTATTCTGACAAAGTGACAGATTAAGCCTGCATCAAATATAAAGCAAATTACAGTGAATGTCAGAGAAAGAGAGATGAAACATTTTTAGCTTGCTACTGGACATTAAAAGAGTCAAGAAGATATCCCAGAGTGCAGTAGCGGAATGTCCCAAACCTTATTTACTTATTTGCTGGTTTATTTTTTATGTTTCGGTAAGGTTATTTTAGTGGGTGAAGTCAATGTACAGAATGGTCAAGGGAGAAAAGCTTCACATACAATAGACATTTAATTACACAGCGCAGATACATTTAGTTTCTTCAGAAAAGATCCACATACATAAACAAATTCAATCGACAATTTGCAGTTTTGACACAATATGTTTTCAAAGTCATTAACTGCATATAAGGAAAGGTTGATTTGCACAGGCATGGATCCGTAATTTTGCTGTAGCTAAAGCAAGCAAATAAAATTGTTGATAGTTTTGTCTTGCAGGACTTGGCATTGGAAAGTATTTGAAATAAGACTTTTGCATAGAATGTATAAATAACACATCTATGAGAATGTTACAGAAAGAATTTATAATTTCAAGTACTTACACGAATTTTCAGAGAACTTAAGAGTTCGGTTCATTTACAACCTAAGAGGCAGAAATGTAGTAAAAGAAGGGCAAGATGAAGAATTATTTGGATGCATTCCCATACTAGGTAAAATCTGAAGCCTGGCCAACAGAAACATAGGTAATGATGTCATGTAAACAATTATTTTGCCAAATAAAGTGCCTTAGAAAACAACTTCCGCAGACAGAGTGCTACATATATAAACGGTACTGCATGACTCTGTGCTCAGTATTCTATATTACTGAATGTTTTCCTAATGTTGTTGCATATATCATAACCTTAGTTGTCTACTGGGTTGGTGCCAGCTTAGCAAACTGAAAGAACCAGAGAACAGATGTCTGTGACCAAAGAGAAGTGGAGAGTTTATTAGTTAAGTTAATCTGCATTCTTGTACGTCGTTCGTACTGTATTGTGGTAACAGGTGGCACCTCTGACAGATGACTTGCTGTAGGCACATTGTCAGACACATCTGCTAGAGGCTGTGGAGCCAAATGTAATTCCAGAATTAGAATTCACCATGCAGTGGTTATTTAGTTTAAAAAAAAAAAGTCGATCCTTCATCTGATATAGTAGTACCCCTCAGTTATTGATTTATATGTTTTACAGAAGTATCAACATTGTCTTGGAGGAATAATTTTCTGTCCATTTTATTACCCAGGGGCTTTCAGTTCTGGACAGTTTCCAGAGGCCCAGCTATACTGAAAATGATGTAATGAAAGGTTTTACTACTTCTTTTATTTATTTCCGAAGTAGCATAACTTTGTTTTGCACACACTGAAAAGTAGTCTGGTATATGCATTCAGAATAAAAACAGTGGATTAAACACAGAAAATCATTTGATTTCATACGACAGTAGAATCATCAATGAGAGGACAGATCTGCATATTGCAAGAGGGAGATTTCTCCAGAATTTGTACACCTTCTTTTGGTAAATACATAGAATGCAAGGGGCTTGCTACTGAACTTTGGACAATTCCCATCTTTATCTACTAAGAGTACAAGCTGCTTTAAGCCACATTTCTGACTGTGCAGTTTGACATGTAGCTCTGAAACCAGTTTCTTTTTCTGCAGTTCCTTCTACATTTACTCGTACTTAGAACAGTAAATGAGTGATCTACAAAAAACACAGGGTCCTCAGATGTCTAAAGATACAGGCAAATGCCTACTCCTGTATTGATTAGGGGAGATAAAGTCAATTACATTGTAACAGACACCAACTGCAATAATGGTTAAGCTCTCCCATGCACAAGGTACAAGGTCTGATCCTGACCCCTGTCCAATGCCTTAATGTTCTCCCTGTGTCTCTCTGAGATTCCTCCCACCTCCAAACAACATGTTGAGTGTTTCCATTTCAGTCTCACCCAATAATGGAGCTGTGAGAAGCAGCACAGACTCTACATGGTGCCCTACAGGGGGAAGAGTTGTATACACCAACTGCTTTGGGTATGTACTGTGGTGAGTGTATAGGAGAACACAGATCACAGACTGCAAGCCCTATCAGGGCTAGCCACTCAATGATGTCAAATATGGCTATAGATGATTTGGTTGTGTTGACTAATGTCACCAAATGGGCATGTGTATTTGCTGGTGATAACTGGGTTGAGGACCCGACCTACTCCAACCTACATGAGTGACCCATGTTAATGGTCAAAGGGGTCTGTGTGCCCCTATTGGCTAGGGTGTGCCTGCCACAGTAGGCTTGGGTCAATAAGTTCTGGCCAGCCGGTGTCCATTTGTCCAGCTTGGGTTACCTGGGATAGCTCTGTTGAGTGAAAGCTGGACATAAAACCAGTCAACCTATCAAACATGAACTAAGAATTGCTACACTTAATGTAGCTTCACTGACAAGATGGAGCTTGAAAGTGAATGACATGAATGTAGGGAGTATTCTAGACTTCCTATATATCTAGAAGACAAGATGGAAGGGCAGTGCAGCAACCACACTTGGCTTGGGACCCAGAGTCTACTACTCAGGAGGACAGAATAGAAATGATGTGGGAATTGTAGTGAAGGGGGTGCTTTAGAAGGCAGTGAGGGATATCATCAGAATTAGTGATAGACTTATGGCAATCAGACTCAAGTGTAATGATAGGGCAGTATTTGTAATCTCACCCTGTGTCCCTCAGCAGGGTTGGGACAGTGAAGAAAAGAGTGCATTTAGACAGCAGTTGCAGGGCCTACTAGATAAAACATGACACAGTGAATTGGTGTTGATAATGGGTGACCTGAATGCGCATATGAGGACTGCCAGGGTCCCATGGGTGGGGCAACAGGAGTTAAGAAGGAGAGGCCATTCTGGACTTCTCGCTGGCAAATGGCTTGATGGTGACCAACACATGGTTCAGCAAGAGAGACGGTCAGAAGCTCATATACCAGAGTGGTCAATGTGCAACTCTGGTAGACTTCCTCCTAGTAAGGAAAGGGCAGTGGGATAGGAATCAGTGATTGCAAAGTCATCCCCAGTGAAACAGTTGGTCTACAGCATAAACCACTGGTTGCCACAATCAGCTGCAAGCAGTGGTCAGAGAAGACCAAGGCTCAACAGAGATCAGGCTGAAGACCTGGAAGGTGGCTGGAGAGAAAATACAACAGTTCAAGGAATTATTCAGGAATCTAGCACCTCAAGAAGAAGACGAAATCGGTGGAGTTGAAGAAGAATGGTAGCATCTTAAAAGGTACAGATGTGTAAGTAAACTTACCATAGCAATAGATGTTTGAAAATGATCACTGCTGCAATAGCCTTAGTTATATGGGTTAAATCCCATCACGGATATAACAGCCAAACAGCCTCCAAAGCTTCAGGGCGCCTTTCAGGTGCTCAAACTGACAGTCAGCTCAAGCTGACTAAAAGACAAGTTTGGGCACCAAGCCTTTCAGAGCTTTTCTGCCAGCAGACAGAGGAAGGCTGAGCCCTGAAAGGACAATGCTAGAAGCAACAGTGATAAATGACTGCACTCTGGCATAAAAAACACACAAAAACACAAAGGGTGGAATGAGGGAGCAGCTATTGTAGCACTGATCATTCAAACATTTACTCTTATGTTAAGTTTACTTACACAGCTGTGCTATGTTCATCATACTGATCACTGCTGCAGCAGCCTTAGCTATGTGGGTAGATTACCTAAGCTTACTACACTTTGGAGGTGGAAGGAGAAGAGTCCAGGAGCCCCTGGAGAATGGTCCTAACAAAGCCTGATCTGGACCTTGAGAAGGAATCAAGCTTTTAGTACTTTATAAAAGTAAGTACAGAGAACCAAGTAGCAGCTTCTGTAATACTTCTAGAGTCCAACCCTTTCCAAAAAGCAATAGATGAAACCAAGGCCCTGGTCCAGTGGGTCTTGACCCTGCCGGGAGTAATTTTGTTATGGTAAGTGTAGCAAAAGGTAATAGCCTTAGACAACCATTTGGATATAGTCTGTTTTGACACAAGTTGGCCCTTCTTCTTACCTTCACAAAAATGAACACTTGATCTGAAGATCTATAATGTTTAGTTCTGTTAAGATAGTACATGAGTTTCCTGTGAACCTCCTAGGTATGGGGTATCCTTCTCCCTCATTTTCAGGTTCAGAAAAAGGGGAGATGGATAGTTTGGCTTGAAGTAAACTGAGATACCACATTAGCCATAAAACAAGGATTAGTTCTCAATGAAGCCCTATGGTAAATGAGATAGGATTGATTCTCCATAAGACCTACATTTCACATACCCTTCTTGCAGAGGTCAGAGCAATCATTAAAACTGTTTCCATATTAAGAACCTCAAGTCAGCCAGGTTACTTGGTTCAAATGGAGCAAGTGTTAGCTTCCCTAACAAAAAATTAAGATCGCAAGGAGGGGGCCACCAGTTTTTTTGGAGGCCTGTTATATAAAACCCTTTCAAAAACATTTTGGCATGAGACTGCATTGAAAAGGAGGACCCATGGATAAACATAATGAAATGGCTAAAAAATAAACCTTGATAGAGAAATAAGAAAGGCCATATGATAGTAACTCACACAAATACTGTAAAAGTAGAAAACAACTATGACTGAATTGGGTGGTGGTTATGTTGTTGGCACTAACTAGAAAACCTTTTCCATTTGTTAATATATGATTTTATAGTAGCAGGCTTTCTTGCTTCTATTAGTACCTGCTACAACTTCTCAGTAAATAGGTGCCTAAAAGAAATTAAGACTCTATCATCTGGACAGTCAGTTGAAGTTGACTGATGTAAGGGTGCATCAAACACCCTGTTCTTGTGTGAGTAGATACAAGGTGTGAGGAAGCTTGTGGTAAATGCCCCAGCCATTTCAAAAAGAAGGGAGAACCATGGTTGCCTGTCCAGCAAGGGAGTCACCCCAATGATCTTGCGGGATTCCTTCTGAATCTTCAGATGTACCCTGCATATTAGTGGAAAAGTTGTAAGTGCATACAAGAACATTCCTGTCCAAGGAAAAGAAAAGGCATCTGTCTTCCAGACTTTCTTGCATGGAGTCCTGGGAAAGAATCTTTCCAGTTGATTGTTTAGAGAGGAGGCAAAGAGGTCTACTTGATGACTCCCCCCTACTTACACACGCACACACACACACACACACACACACACACACGCACGCACGCACACACGCACGCACACACACACACACACACACACACACACACACACACACACACACACACACACACACACACACACACACACACACACACACACACACACACACACACACACACACACACACACACACACACACACACACACACACACACACACACACATGGAAATGGATCAACTCTTGGAAGGCCCACTGATCTTATCTCCGCCTGCAATGAGCTATCACTAGATCTACACACTTTGTGAACACTGTTGGTGCAGTGGACAGTCGAAAGGGTAAGGCAGTGAACTGATAAAGTGATGCAGACAAACAAAACCATAAGAAATGTCTGATGTCAGGATGAATAGGGATGTGATGATAAGCATCTCTTACCAGGAAAATTGAAAGAGGAAGAAGAGGTAACGGCTTATGAAGTGACACCATTTTGAATTTGGGCTCCATCACAAACAGATTTAGGAAAGAAAGATCCAAAACTGGTCTCCAAGCATTTTCTTTCATTGGCACTGAGAACATTCTTGAATAAAATTCCTTCCCCACCTGGGAACTAGGAACTGGTTCTACCACTCCTTGGGACAGCATATGATGAAGGACTGGTGGAACCAAAAAAGTCTGATTTGGAGGATGAGGAAAGACCCCCTGGAAAGGAGAAATTTCCTCCAACTGCCATCTGTAACCTTGAAGAACTACTTTCAAAGCTCACTTGTCTGAAACTATCCATTGCCAAAGAGAAAAACTGAGATTCATATTTTCTGGAAGAAAAATTAGGTCAGGATGGTAGGAGGTCACAAGGTCTTTTGAACAGTCATTCAGACTTGTTGGACTATCCTTGGTTTTAGGAGGTACAAGACTTCTTTTTGGAACCCCCCCCCTTACCATTTCTCCTTAAATGTTCTTTGCCTGTATTTTGTTGAGAATGTTTATTCTGCTTTTTCACAAAATTGAATGACAATTGAAAAAATTGGAAAAGGAGGGATGAAAATTCTTAGATTCCCTAAATCAGCTTACATTTTTCATCACACGTTTTGATCACATCTGCAGGAGAGGGGGCCAAACACTAAATCTTTATCCAAACATTAATTTAAAATCTCATTTTTAACATCATCTGGGAGGTAATGAGAATGCAGTCAGACAAACTTCCTGAAAACAGTATCAGCAGCCATAGCCCTTGAAGAAGATTCAGCAGAGTCATACACACACTGTATACAATGAGTAGTGACCTCTGCAATAAAATAAATTAGGTTACATAAAGCATATTTTTCCTCACAAGAAGAAACTGCAGATAAAATATTCCTCATGCTTTCACAATTAGTCTGACCAAACTTTACATATAAGCCTGACAATTCAAAATTCTGAAAATCAAAGTTGCAGAAGCATACACTTATTTCCCCATACCTATCGATAATTTTCCCATCCTTATCAGAAATAATAGGATTAGCATTAACTAGGTTTTTAGCAGGAATGGGATTAACTAATGCTATACCTGCTGGGTCAGGGTTAGGAATGGTTTATTACAATGTAAAAGACTGGAGCTTTATACATTCTAGCTACCTTTTTAGGGACAGCTGGCTAACTATCAGGAAAATTGCAGGCAATAATACACATATCCTCTAAAGCAGACAGAGCAGGAGGAGTGGGCATAGGATCTGGAAACCCCTTCTGTAACAACATAGTATTTTCTGAGGGACTGAGAAACCACAGTGTTCTCCCACTGAAA
This sequence comes from Protopterus annectens, assembly GCF_019279795.1. Lineage (NCBI taxonomy): Eukaryota > Metazoa > Chordata > Ceratodontiformes > Protopteridae > Protopterus > Protopterus annectens. Next base: position 645,953,900 of record NC_056736.1, read on the forward strand.
GCAATGGCACATTCAGAGAATTAGAAACCCCCACAGGAAAAATTGGAAACTGAGCTCTATTCTGAGTCTAAAGCAGAAATCTGAGAGCAAAACCCTGAATATGTCCCTGCATCTTCCTGTTCAGATTTAGAATCTTCAATTGCTTCAGGAAAAGAGGCATACCTCTTTCTTTTACCAGAAACTACTCTACAAGAAGGATTGATAGCCTGAATTAAACCCTGAGCCAGTCCCAATAAACTACCCCTATACAAAGAAATTTGAGAGGAGTAGATATATACTTGGTTTCTGTTTATTTTTGACAGGAAAAATAGGACAACATTCTGACTAAAGAGGGAAGCCTTTCCCTCAAACAAGACCAACAAGGGTGGCTCTCCCTTGCCCACTGAGGGGACTAAAACTGCCACAGAGGACATGACTAAGTTCTGGTCCATACTGGCTGTAGATGCTATACTAGAGGTATCCAGGGTAAAAGATAACTGGTCTGAGGTACAACAAATGGCCACAGCAGAGTCACCCACCTGTGGCGGAGACAAATTGCTAGCCCGCTGTGGTGTCAAAGTCTGTTTGCTTATTTTTTTCTTTTTGCAGCTTGAAGAAGAACTGACCATTGAACCAGTAGTATGTTCCATGGTCTAGTAACTCTCTTCCTGGAAAGAGAAGCAGCAAATGCCAGTAGACCCTACCAGTCTACAAAGGTTACTTTTTTGAAAGTAAACTCAGTAAACTCACTTGAAAACACCATGCTAGCTCCACAAATGTAAAATAAACACAATTTCTCCACAGAAAAAAATGTTTTCCGTTACTTTACAACACTTTTAAACTCACAGGAAAGCAAATGCTCTGTTTAAAAGTACCTTACAGTCTCATGACAGTCAGTTAAAACACAACATTCCTAGCTTTAAAATAACTTACCTGAACAGGAAAATGATAAAACAGCAACACAAATAAGAAAATGGAAAAAATGAAAGTTTTTTTTTTCCCAAAAGGAACTTATCTGTTCATTAAAAGGAACAGCACAAGCCAACTGTCAACCCTCAAAACCTCAGAGGAGCGTATTCTTTGGGTGGCGGCAGTAAAGCTCTGAAGGACTTTTTGCCCAAACTTGTTTTTTAGTCAGCTCAGCTTAAGTTGTCTGATAGTTTGAATACATGAAAGATGCCATGAAGCTTTGGAAGCCATCAGGATACAACTCATATAGCTAAGGCTACTACAGCAGTCATCAATATGACCACCATCAGCATATGTGAGGACTACAGAATACTCAGCCAAGCCAGTTATGGCAGTAAGGTATAAAAAGAAATCTGGTGGTAGAATGCAGAAGTCCAGGAAGCCATCAAAAGAAAGAAGGAGTGCAGTAAAAAGTGGGAGACAGAAAAGAAGAAAACAGGCTAGGAAGGAATACTGGTTAACTTACAAAGAAGTTAAGAGAGATGTTGCCACAGCAAAGTATAAGGCATCAGAGGCATTCTGCCAGCTAGGTGGCACAGATAAACTATAGCAGGTTGCAAGATAAAGACAGAAAAAAATAAAGAAGCTAGTCAGATATCCTTCATAAGGGATGTCAGCAACAACCTGCTCACCAGTCCATAGGTCATCAAAGGCAGATGGAAGGAATACTTCCAGTGGCTACTGAGTGAGGAAAACCCCACAGAAGCTGTACTGCCCCAGATACAGCCTACAGTGAAAAAAGAGAAGGAGCTCACCTTAGAAGAAGTAAGAACAGCACTAAGGAAAATGAAGTCAGGGAAAACATGCTCACATGAGGTCACAGCAGATATGATCAAGATGTTGGGTGAGCTAGAGGAGAAATGGCCCTTGAGGGTACTCATAAAATTATGAACAGAAAGACATAATCCAGATGACTGGAGAATAAGCATACTAGTGCCAGTGTACATGAACAAAGGGGACATTTACAACTGTGGGCAGTACAGAGGTATCAGACTCTTAGCACACTGTGTGAAAGTTCCGGAGAGGATGATTGATAAAAGAATATGCAGAGTAGTAGAAAGTAAGATGGGAGATGAGCAGTTCATATTCAGATCAGGATTCAGCATAGTTGACCTGATGTTTGCAGTGAGACAGATACCCAAGAAGAAGCTAGAGATGAGAAAAATAGTCCAACTGGGCATTCCTAGACTTGAAGAAAGCATAAGACAGAGTCCGAAGAAAGCTGATTTGGGCAGTCCTCCTATGGTCTGAAGTCCCAGAGACATTGGTAGAATTAGTGCAGGCTATGTACAAGGACCCAATGACTCAAGTATGAACAGTGTTCTATCTTACAGAGAGGTTTCCTTTGGAAGTGGGTGTGCATCACAATTCACTTCTGAGCTCACTGTTGTTCATACTGGTAATGGACTACATAAGTAAACAGGCCAGAGGGGACAGTTTAACAAATGTGCTGTATGCAGACAATGTGGTACTATAGGCATACTCTGAGCAAGAACTGCAGCAAAACATAGGGGAATAGAATGCAAAACTGAAGGCCAATGGAATAAAACTGAGTACAGATAAGCCAGCTGTAATGGCAGCAAATGGGGGAAATTGGAAGAAGCTGTGAAGTGAGATCAAAGTAAAAATAGTGGAACAGGCTAGCAGCTTCAGTTATCTGAGAGGGGTGATTGAGGAAAAGGGAAGTTGAAATGAAGAGGTCAAAGCTAGAATCAGTGGGGCTGCAGTCAGTTAGAGTGTCAGGGTTGTATACAACAGAAGAATGCCAAAGAAGCTGAAAAGTAAGGTGCTTATAACAGTAGTGTGATCAGTACTACTGTATGGTACAGAAACCTGGGCAATAAAGGCAGAGAAGTTGAGTAAGCTAGAGGTGATGGAGATGAGGTGCCTAAGATGGGTGGTACGATGCACACTGTGGGACAGATGAGGAAATGATGACACAAGAGCAGAAGACAGTGTATCTCCAATTGTAGAAAAGTTCAAGGAGAACAGATTATGTTGGTTCAGTCACATGCACATGTGCAGAAAAGCAGAACACAATCTGGAGAACAAGATGCGGGACAGACAGGAAGAAGGTAAGAGGAAGTAGGGGCATCCAGCAAAGAGGTGGATGGATTGTAGAGAGAAGACCTGTGACAGTCAGGCATGAGTGTCAAAGGAGTTAGGAGAGTGTCACAACAGAGAGGAAGGTGACAGTTGACAGGGCAGTCCAACCTCATGTAGATAATGTGAAAAGTGTGGGGGGAGTTGATGATGATGATGATGGTAACCATGGTAATTACTGCTTCAATGCAAAGCTAGTATAAATCCATGTTTGGTGAGTTGAAGACAGGATACTATGTTCTCATAGCTATTGTGACAGATGATTGTACACAACTTGTTGAAGTATTTTGGCTGTAGGTTTAAATATGCTTATTAGCTAGTAATTTTCAAGCTTTGAATGGTCACCACCCTTTGGATCAGCCAATATAAGGATCCTTGCTATATTTAATGCTTTTGTTTTTCAATACAGTAAGTGGATAAGCATTGAAAGGCTATATAACTCTAATATATACACATGGAAGGTCATCAGAAGAAGCTGATGTGTGGCTTTTAGTTTTTGATCAACTTACTTCTGCACCACTTATAGGATACTACCAGCCTTGCTTCTGATATCTCATCTTGGCGGCATCTTTATTAAATGAGATAGCTAGAGACCTCTGTAGTAGGTAACTAGAAACCTCTGTAGGTTGGGGGGAGGTCTGGTTTACTAAAGGTGACACCAGTTTGTCAGTTTCAGAGGGAAAATGGTTGCAGATGGAACTAGTAGATTCCTGAACACAACAATTTAGAAAGGATGCATTTCTCATCATTTTATGTTTGCCTTCCCACACTCTATCATAACGGGACTATAGCAGTTATGTTTAATAGCTGTTTGCTGTTAGGTATGGTGATTGGTCAAAAGGTATTGAATATACCATGTTGTATCTTTTTATGTCTTGACTCCTCTAGTTCATAAATTTTTCTTTTAAGTTTGAATTTGTTTTTGCCTAGTACTTGTTCTAAGGTATTATGCAGTTTGCCATATGATAATTCCATCATCTGATACATTTCAAAATTTGTAATTACTGCTGACTATCAATAAAGGCCTTCAGTCATGTAAAATAGCCATTTGGGGGACTCCTTTGGCTTCTTTCCTTCTTTCAGCTAAAATGATATTGTTGTCCAATCACAGGCCAGAATATGAGTGACAGCATCTTAGACCAACCCATGTAGTTCTACATTCTACAAATACAATTGTATTGTTCATTGTACACAGCAGAGCATTACAACACTACTTCACTTATTTGATAAGGTAATCAATAAATGTGGAATGAGTTATCACATGAATCATTACCTTTTGGAGTGAAGACATAGGACTATCAGAAGCACATCCCATACTTAGTCTATGTATAACCTAAAAATAAAAAAATCAGTGCAGCATTCAGTCCCAAGTTTTAGGGGACAAAGATTTTTTTATTTTTTTTTTTTTTATTTATCATTTGTTAACCGGGAAAATCCGACTTGGAACGAAGCCAATTTTCAGCGGCGGCCCGGGGAGAAAGGCTCCAGATACATGTCTTTGTAATGGTCATGTATGTAATGGCAATGTAAATAGTCTGGTATTTTAGTTATTTTTTGTCATTTTCTCCCTCTCAGCATATATCATCTCACCACTTAGCCAGGAAAAATAATTGTGATATAGCATTGATAAGGGTCATGTCCATGCCAAACATGAATGTAAAACTACTCACTGATATAGCTTACTTATTAGAGCTTACTCTCCAACCTTGCCATTTTGTGCTCATCACTCCATAGCATATATCGTCAAAATCCTTACCTACCTCTACAGGCTAAAAATACGATCCAGTTCTCTCTTATCTTTCAGGAAGGAAAGAAATAGATTGGTATTAATCTATTCTCACAGTAAATAGTTTTAAATTAACTATTAAAACCAGCAGGAATGTCAGGCTAGAAATAAAATCAATTATTTCACTGTGCTAGAAGAGTTAATCAAAGTGAAGGAACAAATATGTCATTTAATAAGACTTTCATAAAACAAAAACATTTGTATCTCTAATTTTAATTTTCTAGCACTGATATTTTAGTGTGAGACAAAAGGACTTGCAGTACAAAAGTCCCTAGCCAGTTCATCCCTGTTATTATCACATTATTAGGTAAA